>NW_026780539.1:323500-647000 GCF_030144855.1 Hypanus sabinus | reverse complement strand
GGAGAAATACTATAAGCCACAGATCAAAGTCCAAAGCAAAATTTATTATCAGAATACTTGCATGTCTCCACCTACACCCTGAGATTGTTTTTTTTTCTGTGTACGTACTTAGCAAATCTATAGAAAAATACATGATGAAAAGACATACATAAAATATCGAAGAAGAGACAGAATTATAAGGGATATAGAACAAATAGTAATGATCTGAACAGTTGAACATATGAAAAATATGAGACCTTTTGCCCTGAGGGAATTTGGATGGCTAAATGTCAGGTTGAGAACGATATTCCCGATATTCTAACATCGACTCCAACAGATATTTCCAATGATTCAGCAATAAACGAAAAAGTCAATGGTAAAGTTTTGTGTATTAGAATTATAAATTCTAATGCGTAATTGCCTGGACGGCGGTTTATCCACCATGGTGCGTTGTGTTCTCGCTCTTTCTGGTCCCTCCAAGGGCAAACCGCCTTGCTCTTCACTTTCCCGTTTCAGGTTGAGGCATTCTCTCTTAATATTTCTCCTGTGACCACAAAAAATAGCATTTAATTATTGCACCTTTAGCTCTCCCTGTTTCTCTGCTCTTCATTGCGACTTGATAGTGCGGCAGAGAGCTCCCGTCCTCTCATTTCTCCATTCAGACTGATATTTAATAATCAGCATCTTCCCATTAGAAAGCTGTGTTGTTCTTAATAGAGTTTTTTGATGGGAGGTTTTAATTTCACAGATATCGATTGGCATCTCTCTCGAGCAATATGTTTAAATAGGGTGGAGATAGTTATCATAATTCTAGGGCATTTACGACAGCATATTGGGGAGAGTTAGTAACAGACAAGTTCGAAAAGCGTTTCGCTAGAGTAAGCGAAATTATGAGGCTATGAGGAACGAAATTGGAAGCTTAAATTAGAAACAGATGTTCTCAGGGAAAAGTATGGATGAAATGTGACAAATTTTCAGGGGTTGTTTGTGTAGAGCTCTGTATAGGAAGGTTCCAATTAGACAGGGAAGTTATGGTACAGCAACGGTGGTGTACACAGGCGGTAATAAATCTGGTCAAGAAGAAAATAAAACCTAACAAAAGGTTGAGAGCTAAGCAATGTTAGAGATTTAGAAGATTAAAAGGCAAACAGAAAGGAGCTTAACAAGGAAATAGGAGAGCCAGAAGGGGACATGACAAGATCTCGACGGGCGGCATTAAGGAAATCCCCAAGGCATTCTACAAGCATGTGAAGAGCAGGAGAATAAGTCGTGAAGGAATAGGACCTAAAATTTGTGTCAGAGGAAAAATGTTTATGGAACCGGAGGGATTAGCAGCGGTAACTAATGAATTTTTTGCTTCAGTATTCACTATAGAAAAGGATCTAAGAGATAGTAGTCATGTGTTGCAGCAGATTGAAAAGCTGGAGCATATAGATATTAAGAAAGAGGATGTGCTGGAGGTTGGGCAAAGCATCAAGTTGGATGAATCGCCTGGACTGAATCAGGCTACAGTGGGAGGCGAGGAAGGAGCCTACTGAGCCTCTGGCAATGATCTTTGCATCATCAATGGGGACGGGAGTGGTTCCAGAAGATTGGAGTTTGCGGACGTTGATCCTTTATTCGAGAAAGTGGGTAGAGATTTTATGGCCTTTAAGGTATTCGTTTAGTTTATTATATTTTCGCTTTAGTAATTCGTTTGAAATTATTCTTAGCTAAAGTTAAGGTTGTTTAAAGTAAATTCCCTTTCTATGAGATATCGCAGCATGCGATGACGTCACACCCGGTTTCGCCGTTTCCTGTGGGAAAATACCAGTTTGGAGAAACGGGAAGGAGGGGGTTGTGTGTGCAGGATCAGCGCGAGAGAAGTTTTCTTTCTACGCACTAGAAACATCAGAGAAGCAACGCCGTAAGTTCATAAGATAATCAATATATTGAAGTAAAAATGTTAACGCTGATTCTGTTAAAAATAATGACGGTTGATAAAGTATATGTTCTTTGTTATTAAAAGAGTTGCGGTCAGTTTGTGTTGAAGTGTATTTAAAGCCAGTCAATGGCGTAGGTAGATTCTGCCTGTATGTTGCACTTTAATGTAATACAGTTGTTGTAGTTTTACTTTTGCAAGTATTTATAATGTGAATGTGATGCCAACAAGGATGCAAATACTGTTTATATTTTGTATTGTTTTATCGACAGTTTTCACCATACATTAATGTGGAAGAGCAAACACTAAACGGTTAATCTTACTGGGACAGCCTCTTTGATTGGTTTATGCTTGCTGTTTAGTGCAGAGTTATTTTACACCTTTGCGAGAACACTATAGTGAAAAGGCGGCATTACCAGTTGTTTCAAGTGCGACGATGGCATCGCCATCCAGCATCAAGTCGTTGACATCCAGCGCCAGGAGCAGTAGGGCATCAGCAAACAAGACTACGCATGCAAGATCTAAAGCAGAAGCAGCTAAGGTCCGAGAGCTGTATGATGAACAGGAAGCAAAATTTTTAAAAAAAGCAAGCGGCTGTCAGAGAAGCCGAAATCCAAAAGGAAGCAGCTGTCAGAGAAGCCGAACACCAGTTGGAAAAGGTAAGGATGGAGTCAGAGTTAGAAGTGCTGACGCTACACCGAGAAGCAGAAACTGCCAGGGTGGAAGCAGAGATAATAGAAAATGCTGAAGAAATTCATGTTCTGAATGACGTCAAATCTACTTCAGGAAGGACCAGATTGGAACGCACAATCGACTACGTCCGATCTGAAATGGACTTGAAAATTAGTTCTTCCTCTCCATGTTTATATGCTAACATCCCAACTTATGAGCAGTCACAGAGAGGCCCAGTTGCATCACGTCCATCCGAGGAAGACAATTTACCCTTGCGACGAATTCAAGAATGAAAGGGCTGACAACAAATATTTCTCGACACCAAACTTACCAGATTTGGCGAGAGGAGAGGCAAAGGCTGAATTCAGAACAGCAAATCCCATAGCAAATGTACACCCTCAATCTTATACCCGCCAACATATTCCCCCAGCCATCATGTCACTTGCAATTGAACCCATGACACAGTATTTAGCACGACAAGATCTCCTCACTTCAGGACTATACCAGTTTGACGATAAGCCTGAAAATTACCGTGCATGGTACTGCTCATTCGCCAGCTCTATCGGCGGAGTCCAGCTCGAAGCAACCCAAGAGTTGAATCTTATGACTAAATGGCTGGAGAAAGAATCATGCGATCAGGTGTGACGCATACATTCAGTGTACATCAACAACGCAAAGATAGCCTTACACAAAGCATGGGAGAGACTTCGGGAGTGTTATGCGGCCCCTGAAATTAGTGAAACGGCACTATTTCGACGAATGGAAAATTTTCCTAAGGTGTCAGCCAAAGACCACACTAAGCTAAGAGAGCTCGGTATCTACTCATGGAGATTTTAGGCGCTAAAGAAGATGACTATTTAACTGGCCTGTCAGACATAGATACTCCATACGGAATTAAACCAATCGTGGACAAACTTCCATTTGGGCTGCACGAGAGGTGAGTGTCTGTTGGCTCAGAGTATAAGGAAGAGAGCGGTGGTCGATTTCTTCCCTTAAGTCTTTCACTAGGTTTGTGTGCAAGGAGGCGAAGAAGCGAAACGACCCTAGCTTCATGAGTCAAGGTACCAGTACAATTCACACCAAGCCAGTTAAATACACTTCGAATAATTTTCACATCAATAAACCTGTCTCGGTGCGTAATACTGAATCTCTGCAACTAATAATGCCCCTAGCAAGAATTATCCATTGCACAACAAACCTCACACCTTCAGAAATGCAGAACGTTTAGGAGAAAATCCGAAAGCCATCATCCTCTGCTGCTCCCTCTGACTATATGGGAGGTATCACATTAAACAAATATACATTAACTCCATTACTAACGAGGTAAAAACCATCGTTACGGATTGGGGGTCAAATGTGGCAAAATGTGACATTTGACATTGTCAAATGTCAAAATTTTCTGAATATCATTAATTAATAATTTTTTTCTATTAGAGCTGGCCCGCCGGTATATTGCATGCATCACTATTACTACAAATCCCACAATGCACTGCCAGTGCATTGCTCGCGCTTGCCTTACTCTCTCATCAGCATCCATATGGCGCTAGTCACGTGTGCTCAACTTTCAGCTATCCCTCACCCCAAAAATGGCTGAACGAAAGGTGGACTTTGAAAACAGGGGTTTTCAAGGCAGGTGGGAGGCAGAGTATATGTTCGCAGATATAAAGGGCAAACCTGTTATAGGCAAACCTGTTCTATAACCTGTTATAGAATGTAACGTAAGACGACACTATGAAACGAAACACCACGACAAATACAAGCATCTGGACAAGAAACAGAAGCTCCAGAAGGTAGAAGAGTTGAAAAGAAGTCTGGCGTCACAGCAGGCTATGTTCACAAAAACCAAAACACAAAGTGAGGCTGCTGTAAAGGCTAGGTTTATTGTGGCAGCATTGATCGCTAAATCAGCCCGGCCCTTTACCGAGGGAGAATATGTTAAGAACTGCATGATGAAAGTTTGCGACGTCGTGTGCCCAGATAAAAGGCAAGCATTTTCAAATGTGAGCCTGAGCAGAAACACCGTTGTTGACCGTGTACGTGAGCTTGCCACCAATCTACAACAGCTGGTGGGGAAGTGAAGAGATTTCATCGCATATTCCCTTGCTGTGGATGAGGGCAGGGACACTTCTGATACTGCCCAATTTTCAATTTTAATTCGTGGAGTGGACTAAAGTCTGTGCGTAACTGAGGAGCATTTGGGATTAAGATCAATGAATGGCACAACTACTGGAAAAGATCTCTTTGATGAGGTATCCAGATGTGTAAATATAATGAGGCTATCACCTATCACACAGAGGTGCGATGGTTAAGCCAAGGAAAATTGCTGAAAAGATGTTTCGAGTTGCGTGAGGATATCTGTCAGTACATGGAAAGCAAAGGGAAAGACACAACAGAGCTCCGGGATAAAAAGTTGCTTTGTGAAATGGCGTTTCTGTGTGACATCACGAGCCATCTCAATGCGCTCAACCTGCAGCTTCAGGGGCGGGGTCGTGTGATCACAGACAT
Organism: Hypanus sabinus; assembly: GCF_030144855.1. NCBI lineage: Eukaryota > Metazoa > Chordata > Chondrichthyes > Myliobatiformes > Dasyatidae > Hypanus > Hypanus sabinus. Next base: position 641,923 of record NW_026780539.1, on the reverse strand, counting down.
GTACGCTTTTAAAACCAAGCTGCGCCTGTGGGAGACGCAGATGCAGCAAAAAACCTTGAGCCATTTTCCGTGTTGCCAAACTATGAAAGAGTAGGTTTCTACCGCAGTGTTCCCACATGCAAAGTTTGCTGAATATCTTAGCATACTTGGTGCCGAATTCACACGGCAATTTGCCGACTTTGAAGCCCAAAAATGCAGGCTTGAACTGCTCAGTAATCCATTTGCAGCCTCAGCTGATTTTTTATTTATTTAATGTTCAATGTTGTTTTAGTAGGCAATAACCTAAGCTTTGTTAGTTCCAGGTTAATATGTGTAATAAATTCATTTCAGTATGTTTTGCAATAAACGCTGAACCAGTCCGGCCCTCGACTTGTACCGTTTTTTTATTATTATTTTGGCATTTATTTCAGTTTAATTCAGTTTAAATTTAAATTTACTTTAGTTTAAAGATTGACATTTAAATCAGTTGCATTTATTTCTTATGGCTTTATCTGCAGCTTTTCCGGAATAATTTCTAATGAAAACAATTTTCCAAAGGCCAACACTCTGTGATTCACACTAGTCGAAGCCAGATACTTAGCATCTCATCTTGGATGCAAGTTCATCAATGTTTGGAGGCAGGCTCTGAGCTGAGTAAATCCTCAGAACTGAGTGAAGGTGTTCATCAGAAAGACGACTCCTGTGTGATGTTTTGTTTATCTTCATCAAAGAGAACAGTTGTTCACACAGATATGTGCTGCCAAACATAGAGAGCATTTGAGCAGCTTGGGTACGCAGCTGGGGCATCGTGTCGAGAATGAAACGTAGAAACTGTGCAGCGCCCACCGAGACATACTTCACCTTGAGTGTGTCACTACACTGGAGTTTCATCAGCTCCATTTGTATGTTGGTTGGTGCGCTTTCCACGTCAGCTGCAAATGGATTACTGAGCAGTTCAAACCTGGTAGGACACTTGTAACGCCTGCAGTGATAAGTGCCAGAAAGGAGATCAGTTGGAAGGGTTCGTGGACATGGGAGTAACGTGAAACCTGCAGAAATCGCAGACGGGTCTGGGGGCCGTGCAAGTAATTTTACCCTCGTAAGATTCCCGTTGAGGACGGAGGAAGTTACGGAGAAGAAATGCAGGAAGTACTTTGGGTAACAGCAGGAAGATTTCATTTTCCCAAGCTATAGGAAGTATGTGGAAAACACAGAAAGGTTGCAGAGAAGATTTATAATGATGCTGCCTGGATTGGGGAGCCTACCTTATGAGAATAGCTTGAGTCAGCTCGGCCTTTCTTTCCTTGGAGCGACGTATGATGAGAGGTGACCTGACGGAGGTGTGTAAGTTGATCAGAGGCTTTGATCGTGTGGATAGTCAGAGGCTTTTTTCCTAGGGCTGGAATTGCTAGCACGAAAGGGCACATTCTATATGCTTGAAAGTGGGTACAGAGGAGATGTCAGGGGTATTTTTTTTTTTTTTTACAGAGAGTGGTGAGTGTGCTTAATGGGTTGGCGGCTACGCTGGTGAATACGGATACTACAAAGTCTTTTGAGAAAGGTATCGATATCTATTTCTCACATTCTCCAGAAAGTGAGGCATAGATGTTGAGAAATATTTACTCTTTCAGGGGCATAATGTCGTTCAGTCAATCGAACGTCAGGCAAATGATTTTTAAAATCAAACAATGAAACTTGCAAAAAATGACGATCACGATATGAAGTAAATGGGAATGCAGGAAAACGACGAATTTACAAAAGTGAGGATGGTTTTTCAGTATCTTTAAATGGAGTTACATAACGGCTCGAGCTAAACGGTATATTTACCTGCTATGAAGTGTTGTTCTGCCAACTCTGCAACAAAATTCCAAATGGTGTCTCCCGGTGTATACAATCACTGTCATTCTCATCATGAAAATGCTGATTTTGTATTCGTCAAACAAATACCCTAAAAAATTATTATGCTAAATAGCATCAGCTACCACCAGCATTGAAATACTCGCGGCTCAGTGAAACTTGGCTCTTCCACCTTCAGTAACGCATATACATATCCTTCATTTTACCGGTTTGAAAAATAACTCCCTGTCCTTTACAGGGAACTGTTGTGCTTTGCCAAAGCTCAGAGTTGTTACTTATTTAGTGCAAGTTGTACAAGCTAAGAAAGAGACTAATTATTTATATTTTTCAAATTACCAGCTCAAGTTTCGTGCCAAAGTAGAATCTGCAAGACCCATTTAAAAATGTTATAAACGGTAAATTATTTGCGCCTCTGGTGGCGGGCCTGTCGTACTCTACCTGAAAGCAGCTCATCCACTATTATTTCACTCCTGACGCTCAGCTCTTATGTGGCTCCGAGTAACTGTTTGTATCGGACAGTGGCAAACTCTGGTCCGGCGCTTCGACAGACGGGCTGAACCAGGTGAGTGTAGCCGGAAAACACAAACACCTGTGAGTTAGAGATTTGCTTAACCCAGCATGTGCAGACAGTTCCCAGACTCTGCGGATGAGATCGACTACATGATCAAACACCCCAGAAGGCGGTGCAGCAACGCTTCATGAACAGCGAAGGGCAAAGCAAGGTACAAAAAGCGTCATGAATATCCGCCATAGCCCAGGAATTCGCCAATCGTGAAGTTTTTTTCCTGCCATTGGATCAAGCATCTTGAGGCCGAGAAAGTAGAACTGCCTCGGCACAACGGATTTTTTCACTGTGAAATTCATCCCTCAAAAGTCGGAAACGACGGACAATCAACACCGATAAAAAAAGGAATTAGAAATAAAAGAAGAAACAAAATCAGCTGGGACATAACCCATTGATATTCTTCCAGTATTTTACCTTGCACGATTTTAACAATCATTTCAAGTATACATCCGTTTGCTCGTTCTGATTCTGCATATTCCATGGAAATTGTCAGCACGGCTATTTCAAAGAAAGACGTTTTCTGTTCATTGCCAATGGGGGCATATGAATTGACCATTAGATACTGAAATAGATATATAGATTGAGAAGGAGAACACCAATGAAAATCTGATTCTCTCTCTCGGCTGAGGGGAGTGAAAAGGTGTTATTTCCTTGCTTCCAAAGAATCCATAACTGCAATGAACAGGACTGTCACAGGTCTACAAGAACATCACTGACCACACGGTGTTTTCAGTGCTTATTCTGACATGTCAGCGACCACGTGGATAATGTTTCTGCTTGTCCGGATCCACCAATTCTACAACGTTACTATCACATCCCATTCGGTCGCAGGATCTCTCACATAGAGAGTATCACTGATTATTCAGAAACATCTCCAAGTCTGCTGGTAAAGTAATTGCTTGTCCAACATCATGATGGACGCAGCGAAAGCAAGATGTATGACCATTAAACCATATTAATATCTCTCTATATATAAAAAAATGCTCTTCAGCAGAAACCACACTACCAGTGATGATGTCTTGCAATCAATGATGACACTGTCGCTGGATATCAGAACATATTGGTTATGCATTTATTTGTCAATACCCGCTCCCTTGCAGCAAATAAAATAAAACACGAATTCCAGTCTGCAGAATCAAAACTGCACATGTCTAATTATTAATGACATTTATAGTAGCATGCACAGCAGAGGATGGCTATGTGATATGAACAGAATGCCCGTGCAACTTATCGTTCAGAGGGGAGAGTTAGAAGGTCAACGTACCAACGAGTGACTGAAACATCAGTGAACATAAAGACATTTAACCTCGGCTTTTGTTGTTATTTTCATACTCATTACAGGTGTGACCCATCGGATAAGGATAAATATTCACTGTATTTTTCGATCATCATATTAGGCCATGTTTATATTTCTGGGCACCCACACATTTTTATTTTTGTCTATTTAAAATAAATTCAGTGCTATTTATTTGCAAGTCCTGGTACACACAAATATTTAGTGGGTTCGCGGGTAAAGATCCTCAATGACAAAAATGGATGCAGCTTGAGTTCAGTAGGTTTAGATAATGGAAATCACCGGGAGAAATGAGAATGGCGAGCTTTCATCACCTTTACACAACCGATATGATTTCCTCTGATGTCTCATACCAGCAATAAAATAGTGAATATAATTGTTAAAATACCCTGCATACGTGTAAACATACGTTAGGTATTCTTAATCTTTGGGGAAAAAACGTGCTTTATGCGGCAAATAAAAGTGTAAGCATTCTGATGTTTCAAGCAGATGGTGTAGAACAACAAGAGAGAATTATTGTACATCACTGGTCAGATTAATTACAGTCAAGGTGAGGTGTAGTTAACCCGTTATAGTTCGGCACTTGCAGAATTACGAGATACGCTCAGTTATATGTTGGTGTACAATAAAATTGAGACTTTTTACAAAGACTTTGAAATATATATTTTTTAGAATATTGTTCGAATGAGACAAAACCTTGCAAGTAACAGAATAAAGTGGTCACTGCCGGATGATCTGTAACCTGAAGCACAACCGGATGAATATAGACAACTCTAGAAAGTGAGGGATGAAAACAGGTGGAGGAGATACCCTTTTCGTACAGCTCTTTGCCTTTTCCGCCTGCCATTTCCCAGCTTCCGACATATATTGTCCTTTGTAAGACCAACCGGAATTTGGTACATTACAACCAAGTCCTCTCACAAACATTGTATTGACCATCCGTTCAAAGTTAAATCTGGACTCGTATGTGGATCCGGGGAACAGAATCGGAGGTTGTATATACATACGCCGCTTGTATTCAGTGGATAGAAGTAATGGTCTGGGATTCAAGAAGTGTTTTCATTGAGTCACTTACTGTGCAATGATGGGTAGTGTTTGATATTGTACAACAGAAGTTTAATGTTGTTTCCTGTCATGAAGAATATTTTAATTGCTACTTTTCCAGAACAATTAGTGCGCACATTCTGACAATGTCACTGCTGACCATGGTGATGACGACATTGATAATCCAGGCCCGTCACTGACCAGACTAATAATAATGCATTGCCTCCGCTGACTTTCCAGCGACAAGAAGTTTAGAGAGAATCATTTACTGATGGACATTGATTTAAAGTGACGAGAGAGAATTAATAGGAAGTGGAGAGACCACTTTAACAGATTATGTGGGTAGGTAAATAGAAAGAAGTACCCGAGAATGTGTTTGAGGGAAAACACTTTCAGAACATTCAAAATGTATTTGGACAGTCCATGGATAGGAATCCCTTAACGGTATAAGGTCCAGAGTGCGGCAAATGAAGATAGCTTAGATGACATGAACCGCTTGGGCCGCCGTTTCTCCATCACGTAACTAAGACTGTTTACTTTAAGAACTAGAACATGAACAACTTCTGTGATTCTGTACCTGAGTTGTGCTTCATTTCTGATTCTCGGCACTTGCAACAGTTGCATTTCTGTGATCTTTCATGCAGGGCAAATTATGCAAAATCACAACAATCACGTGAGTTTGTTTTACTTGTCAATATATACAAGGTCAGTTCGAAGCTTGAGACTGATGCATTGGGATAAATCCTGTCCTCTTAGACTACTGGTTTCTATCCATGAAAACAGCACCAGGTGCCATACTCCGGAGTCCTCACCCCGGAAAGGGATACTGCTTCCGACGACGACGATTCAGATGTGTGGCACCGCTTTCCGTTCGCTAATTCCCCAATACCGGAAGTAGAGGCTCCTGGCCCTTCCTCCGCTGAGTTGAAGAGGAGGGAGGGTGTTGAGGGGCAGAATGAGATACAGCCAGCATTGGGGGAGAGAGGGTGGAGGGGCAGACTGAGGTACAGTCGGCAGTAGGGGGGGGGGGGGGGGGGCGAGAGCAGATGGACCTTGAACACGAAACAGTGGGCTCTCAGGTGAAGAGGGAACCAGTGAGGGTACAACAGGTAGACCTGGGATGCCCCCCGGGGTGTCTGAGCCGGAAGGGTCGGCAGTGGATGTACGGAGGTCTCCGAGAAGTAGGGACTCCACGGAGCGATTGACATACGCAGCACCGGGAGAACTGAATGTTGTGATCTCTACCGCCCTGCGAAGTTATGTCACTGTTTTCTGCACCTTGGTTGGGTTTCGTGTCTTGCAACATACATTGGGGAACTCTGTGAATGTCATGAGCTTTTGTTGCTGGGTGAAGAGAGTAGGGAGTTTCTTATTTTACTCCGTATGTTAATCAAAATGGCTTCTTTGTTAAGTAAAAGTAGGAATGCTTTCTGGTGAGAGAGTGCTTTCTCTCGCAACCTGTTTGGGTTATACTTACTGATAATGAGAATTGTATTCATTTGTTAACCAATTGGGATGGATGCTAGTCTTACTTTTTTTACCTCTTCGTCTAAATGTACAATCTGCAATGCTAATCATTTATAATAAATTAACATCAATGGAAAAGTCAATGTAGCATAGAAAACCATTCGGATCAGCGTGAGTTAATCATTCTGATGGCATGGTGGCTGAAGCTGACCCGGAGACTTTTAGTCGTGCCTTCTATGCTGCATTACCGTTTCCCGGATGATTGAAAAGTCTCTGTGATAGTTTGGAATCCATTTATTTCAGGATGACTCGGGACACGAATGTTTGAGTATATGACATAATTTCCAAATATACTCCTTTTGAAACCGTTTTATTCGAAATCTGCACTGAGTTGTAATTGGAGTGGGCATTATCTACATAGATGACCATTTAATGTAAACACATACTTCATTCCTTTCCTCAATTCCTTTCTGAATTTTCTCTGAGTCAGTGTATAGATACAAGTATTGGTGCACATACTCAGAATTTGCAAGATGAACCCAAATTGCTGTAGTATATATACCGGGGAACTCAAATATTTGTCCTCAAAAAAAAAGTTTTCCGCTTGCCATTTCAGAGAATGAACTACATAGGGCATCCAAAATAATAAGAAATTAGCTGATATAGCAAACAACAGAATCATCGATTTTCTGCGGTTTTCAATCTCGGCATCCTTCTGATTATCACTGCTGTTTCGAAGGCCTCTGCGGACTCTATTTGCCGCAATGATATGTCTTACTGTTAAACCATTGAAAACTAGAATTAAGCCAATTGGTAGCAACGGTGTTAAAATGCTATCCAGTAATTCTAATCCTTTCCACACGGGTAAAATAGCGTATTCATCTGTGAGGGCGCAACGCCAAGGTATGTTGTCAATCATGACATAAGGTTCAATGGCGAAGTAAAACGGGGCACTTCTCCCGCAGCTCACTATAACCACCGTCACCATAATCACCGTTGCTGTTCTCTCAGTGCAGTATCGTTGCCCGAGCTTTCGACAACATATTGCGATGAAACGATCGAAGGTAAAGCTGACCGTAAACCAAACTGAACAATCCATCGTTACAACATATAATACAACTGTCACTGCGCATACAGGAGTGATGAACAAGGATCTGGAATAAATGTAGATATTGTTGGTCTGTTGCACAAAAGCGAAAACTATAACCACCATCAGATCCGCTGTTGCCATTCCAACCAGGTAACGGATGATGCATTTGGAGAGTCCGCATTTTCCCCGAGATAGGATCACAATCGCCGTTAAATTAACTACAAGAAATTAGAAACAAAACAGGATTCTCGTTAGCTGCAACTGTCCGAATGCCTACCATTCCTCCAATACTATGCACGGCATGTTTTCTGGAAGTGTAAAGCAAAGGTTCAATGTGAGCCTGCTCCATTGCTAGACTCCTACTGGGGGACAACCATGGACTGGCGACTTTTCGACAGTTTCGAGCGAGGCATCTGGTATCCACGACTCACCTACCGGTCGATCGCTCCAGAAAACATCACCATAAGCAGCGGCATTTCCATTATAAGAAGTGGAACAGCTGAAGTGATTACTTGTAGTGAAATTCAGGAGGTTTACAGCATAAGTCATAATTTAGTGACTTATGGAAGAACAGATCTGCGTGACGATATTCGACTGGCCAGTCATTGGAAAAAGCTGCCGATCTGGAAAAGAGGCCACTGTCGCTGCAGAAAGCCGAGCAAGGCCCAACTATGAAACTATCGGCAAAAACATATTTCACAACAGAGAAGAAAAAACATCGTATCCGGAAAATAAGGAAACTGAATTAAAAATAAATATCAGATGCTTGAATTCTCAATTCTGGAAACAGAATTCAGGCGATGGTACCATCTTTGGTGTTCTCCGAACAGTGACCAGCTCCAGTATCTTACCAGGGACACCGATCGCTACAAGTGTAGGATAGAAAACACCCGCGATGTAGTAAATCGTTGGATAACCCATATTCCATCTGAAGCAATGTTCCGGTGTACGGAAAGTTCCAAAGGTTCGTATGGACCGGTGATCGTTTTTACAGGGTTATATGCAATTTAGCATAATTCCACTGAGGCAATTAGTGTGGTTATCACATAAGTCTCATTAGGGACAACCAGCTACACAAACACATGCATTAAGTTGTTTTTTTTTCACTCTGTCATAGTGCCATGAATTCGTATCCCCAAGGCTGTTACAAGTTGTTAGCTTTTAAAGATAAATTAACATGAGCGTTGCCAGTTTAATTTCCAAGGCACCAGGCTTCAGCTGTTGAAATGAGACATCTTCTTATCTGTGTTGTTTCTAACAAAGACAATCATCCCGAACAAATAACATCGACAATCACCTTCCAAGAGAATAATTTTGACACATCGGCGGAGTGCACTCGCTCCCAACGTTGGGGTCGGGACAGTAGCTCGGCAGGTGAAATGGAGTACACGTTATTGAAGGGGAAGATAGGTTCATTATTTCTCGCTTGTTCTAGTCACTTCCGTTCATTCGAATGACGAAAGTCACAATAATAGCTTGTGGCATGTTTCACAAGATGTCCTACGTATGTTCTTCTAAGCAGATAAACGACGTCGAGAACAATATTCCAGGGACATTTCAGAATAAAAAATTACGCGCCCATACGAATATATCTGTATCATGTGAACGGATTGACGAACGTTCTTCTCTGGATTAGCAGAGAGCAGATGGTTGATTGTTTGACGGTGACAAGTGTATTGCAAGGATTGGTGTTAAGTCCGTTGTTATTTATCATGTATCTTAATGACTTAGATGTAGAAAAATGAATCAGAACAATAATTAGGATGAATCTTAGATTGTGGGCGTTGTTCCAGCCAGACGCTCTATTCACGTTTATAGCTTGATGTTGACTGCCAGGAAAATGGGTTGGAAAATGGCAGACGGAATTTAATCGAGTCAAGTATGAGTTCGGCTGCATTCTGTGGAGAGATACAGCAGTTTAAGAAGCACATGAAATAGGTGGAATTTAGTTTGCAGAAGGAGACCTGGGAATACAGATCGATAATGTCAGGGAAGCAGCGTCAAGGGGAGATCGGCTTGAATTGATCTCCAATCACATTGACCTTCACAGTCAGTTCATTGAGTACAGGCGTTTGTACGTTAGGATGAAGCTGTACAACACAACGTAGACAGAATATCGGTTTACAATATCAATTATCTTCAAAGTGTGTAGCAATGATTTGAAAGCAGGAGTTCGCGAACTGAGGACAAGAGTTTGAATGAAGTGTTGAATTGGAATTTATTCCCTTGACGGCAGGACAATGAATGGAGATCTTACAGAAGTATACACATTTGTGAGAGTTACTGAAAGGATGGTTGCTCGCAGATCTCCCCAATTCTTTTAGTGAATCTAAAACTACTTCATAGTTGTGGGGTGAAAGTTGAAATATTTAGGAGAGGTGCGTGCTAAGGCGGACTCGTTAAGAGGGTCGAGGAGTGTAGAAGGATCTGCCAGTGTAAGTGGTAGATGCGGATTCAATTGTATCATTACAGGGAAGGCTGTCTATTTACGTGCATGAGAGACGGACCGAGACTGCAGGCAAATGGGACGAAGCGAAAGATCAGAGAGGGAAGATCAAGATGGGTGAAAGAGCCTACTTCTTTGTAGTAATAATCTATAACTTCATGACTATGTCCAATTTCTCCATTCAGTGTCTTCTGTTGTTCACTTCGAACCTCAAACCCTGCCTCCCATATAACCCCCTACCTTAAATTCCTCCATATACCTGTCTAGTAGTCTCTTAAACTTCACTCGTGTATCTGCCTCCGCCATTGACTCAGGCAGCGATTTCCACGCACCAACCACTCTCTGAGAGTAAAACCTTCCTCTAATATCTCCCTTGAACTTCCCTCCCCTTACCTTAAACACTAGAACAATGCAAATCACAAGAAGTCGTCCTAGTCATGGACGACGTCAATGCAAAAGTTGGTGAAGGAAGAGAAGGCCATATTGTTGGAGACCAGGGATTGGGAGAAAAAAACGAAAGAGGGGAATATCTTATATCCTGGTGTAAAACAAACAATCAGATAGCCACCAACACTTGGTTTAAACAACATCCAAGAAGGAAATGGACATGGAGAAGCCCAGATGGGAAGAACAAAAATTAAATCGATTCCATAACAAACAATAACAGATTCTGTGGGAGCGTCCACATACCAGTCATTTGCAAAATGAAGATGAAGATGAGAAAATTAAAACTAAAAATATCAGAGCTAATGAATTATCAACAACTACAAAACACCCATCATCTGAAAACAGACTACACAACCAAGGTGAAACACCGTTTTCAGTTGCTGCAGGATGAAGGAGGCAAAGCTTGCTGGGACATACAGATGAAGCTGCAAAACAAACCATCCCACGAAAAGAGCGGAAAAGGAAGAAGAATGCTCAGAGATAGAAACGCTACAAACTCTCAAACAAATGTGATGCACAATAAGATTAAAGAACGAACGTGGAAGTTACCTTGCTCAGCAATTGGATGCATCGAAGCAAAAGACGGTAACTTAATTTTGAGCAAAGACGAAATCCTAAGCAGATGGACAGGATATATAAAAGAACTTCTTGAAGACCAAAGAGAAAAAAAAACTGTACATAAAGAAGAATCTTGAAGGAATTAACATTCTAAAATCAGAAATTTAAACAGCTATAAACATGCACAATGTATGACAGAGCAGCTGGTCCAGACATCATCGCTATTGAAATGATCTTGGCCTCAGAAGAGTTTGGAATAGGGAAAATAACAGAAATGGCAAATGTAATCTATGATCATGGGGAGATACCTGATGATTTATTTAAATCAATGTTCATCACACTTCCAAAGAAAGAGGGAGCAACAGTCTGTGATATACATCGTACAATAAGACTGATGAACCACATGGCACAAACTATTCGCAGAGTAATCATGATGTGAGCAAAACTTTATTATAAACGTGAAATCAGCAAAGAACAATGCGGCTTTGTGGAAAACACTGCAACCAGAAATGCAATTTTCATGCTACGAATAATCTGTGAAATTCCACTCACCAACCACTCTCTGAGTGAAAAACCTTCCTCTAATATCTCCCTTGAACTTTCCGCTCTTTACTTTAAAGCCATGTGGTCTTGTATGAGCAGTGGCGCCCTGGGGAAGAGGCGCTGGCTGTCCACTCTGCCTATTCCTCTTAACATCTTGTACACCTCCATCATGTAACCTCTCATCCTCCTTCTCTCCATAGAGTAAAGCCCCAGCTCCCTTAACCGCTGATTGTAATCCATACTCTCTGAACTAGGCAGCATCCTGGTAAATCTCCTCTGTACCATTTCCAAAGCTTCCACATCCTTCCTATACTGAGGCGACCTGAACTGGACAGAGTGCTCCAAATGTGGCCTAACTAGAGTTTTATAGCGCTGTATCATTACATCGCGTCTCTTAAACTCTATCCCTCGACTTATGAAAGCTAACACCCCATAAGCTTTCTTAAATACCCTATCTACCTGTGAGGCAACCTTTAGGGTTCTGTGGACATGTACACCCAGATCCCTCTCCTTCTCCACCCTACCCAGCATCCTGCCATTTACTTTATACTCTGCCTTGGAGTTTTTCCTTCCAAAGTGCACCCCCTCACACTTCTCCGGGTTGAACTCCACCTGCCACTTCTCAGCCCTCTTCTGCATCCTATCAATGTCTCTCTCTAATCTTTGCCAACCTCTCCGCTATCTACAACACCACAACCTTCGTGTCGTCTGCAAACTTGTCAACCCACCCTTCTCATCCCACATCCAGATCGTTAATAAAAATCACAAATGTAATGGTCCCAGAACAGATGCTTGTGGGTCACCAGTAGTCACAACCCTCCAATCGAATGTACGCGCTCCACCACGACCCGCTGCCTTCTGCAGGCAAGCACATTCTGTATCCACCTGGCAAAACTACACTGGATTCCATGCCTTCTGAATTTCTGAATAAGCCTACCGTGTCGAACCTTGTCAAAGGCCTTATTAAAATCCATGTAGATCACATCCACTGCATTACCCTCATCTATATGCCTGGTCACCTCCTCAAAGAACTCTATCAGCCTTGTTAGGTACGATCTGCCCTGCAAAAAGCCACGTTGGCTGCCCCTGATCAGACCATGATTCTCTAAATGCCCATAGATCCTATCTCTAAGAATCTTTTCCAACAGCTTTCCCTCAACAGACGTAAGACGCACTGGTCTATAATTACCTTGACTATCCCTACTACCTTGTTTGAACAAGGGGGCAACATTCGCCTCCCTCCAATCCTCCGCTACCATTCCCGTGGACAACAAGGACATAAAGATCCTAGCCAGAGGTTCAGCAATCTCTTCCCTTGCCTCATGGAGCTGCCTGGGGAATATTCCATCAGGCACCGGTGACTTATCCGTCCTAATGTATTTTCACAACTCCATCACCTCCTCTCCCTTAATATCAACATGCTCCAGAACATCAACCTCACTCATATTGTCCTCACCGTCATAAAGTTCCCTCTCAGTGGTGAATACCGATGATAAGTACTCATTGAGGACCTCGCTCACTTCACAGCCTCCAGGCACATCTTCCCACTTTTATCTCTAATCGGTGTTAAATTCACTCCTGTCATCCTTTTGTTTTTCACATAATTGAATAATGCCTTGTGGTTTTCCTTTACCCTACTCGCCCAGGCCTTCTCATGCCTCCTTCTTGTTCTTCTCAGACCCTTCTTAAGCTCCTTTCTTGCTGTCCTGTATTGCTCAATAGACCCATCTGATGCTTGCTTCCTGTACCTCATATATGCTGCTTTCTTCAACCTGACTAGATTTTACACTTCGCTTGTCACTCATGGTTCCTTCACCCTGCCATTCTTTATCTTCCTCACCGGGACAAATTTATCCCTAACATCCTGCAAAAGATCCTTAAACATCGACACATGTCCATAGTACATTTCCTTGCAAAAGCATCATCCCAATTCACACCGACAAGTTCTAGCCTGTAGCTCATAATTTGCCCTTCCCCAATGAAAAACGTTCCCATCCTCTTTGATTCTATCCTTTTCCATGTTAATACTAAATGTCGGAGAGCGGTGTTCACTGTCCAACAGATGCTCACCCACTGACAGATCTCTGACCTGACCCAGTTCATTACCTAATACTAGAACTAGTATGGAATTCCTCCTAGTCGGTCTGTCGACATACAGTGACAGGAATCCATCCTGGACACAATTAACTAACTCTGCCCGATCTAATCACTTGGAACTAATCAACAGCCAATCAGTATTCGGGAAGTTAAATTCACCCGTGATAACAACCCAGTTATTTTTGCACCTTTTCATAATATGCCTTCCAATCTGCTCCTCGGTATCTCTGTTGCTACCAGGGGGCTATAGAATAACCCCAGTAGAGTAACTGCCCCCTTCCTCTTCCTGAGTTCCACTCATACTGACACGAAAGAGGATCATCCACATTACTCTTCTTTCTGCAGCTGTAATAGTTCCCTGACCAGTAATGCCACACCTCCTCCCTGTTTCCTCCCCTCTCTATCTTTTTTAAAACACTGAAATCCAGGTATTTTCAGAATCCATTCCTGCCCTGGTGCTAGCCAAGTCTCCGTAATGGCTACTAGATCATAATTCCATGTATGTATCCAAGCTGTCAGTTCATCACCTTTGTTCCACATGCGTCTTGCATTGAAGTACACACACTTTAGCCCTTCTACCTCACTGCCTTTATACCCTTTATTCTGCTGCTCTTTTCTGAAAGCCACTGTATATGTTAGATCTGGATTTATACCATGCACTTCTTTCACTGTTCTATCGCTACGGGTCGCACACCCCTTACAAATTAGTTTAAACCCTCCCGAACCATGCTAACAAAACTACTAGCAAGGATATTGCTCTCCCTAGAGTTCAGATGCAACCCATCCAATCTGTACAGTTCCCACCTGCCCCTGAAGATATCCCAATGGTCCAAAAATCTAAAACCCTGCCTCCAGCACCAACTCCTCGGTCGCGCATTCAACATCCTCCAATTCTTACCGTCACTGGCAGCACTGGCGGTGTACTGGCAGCAATCCTGAGAACGCTACCCTTGGGAGGCTGTTCTTCAGCCTTCTGCCTAGTTCCCCAAACTCACAATTCAGGACTTCATCCCACTCCCTGCCTATGTGAACGAGCCATCCAGGTACGAAAGAAATCTACCTATGTTTCATCAACAGTACAACAGCTTTTGACACTGTCAGAAATGATTCAAGATCCTGCCATAGTTGAGAAAGAGATTCGTTTCTGAAGAAACATATACAGGGACCAGACCAGTGTTTACGGATGTCAACCCTTCCACGGTGCGCTATTTCTATGTAAATACATGCAGCTAATGAATCAGAAAGGAAAACTAAATTGATTTAAAAGTAAATTCTTTGCAACGAAACCCGTACATGTTCCCATACAACAGTGGTAAAATATAGTTCCGGAATATGGCACCCGATGCTACTCCCTTAGATGCAGAGAAGTAGGATGAGAGGACACGATTTATCCAGATGCATCATTGCCGTTATTCGAATTGACCTTGTACATATTACCAAGCAGAATTACCTCATTTGTCATCGTTGTGATTTTTCATAATTCGCCCTTCATGATAGACAGCAGAAATCCAACCGCCACAAGTGAATGAAATCGGAAACAAGGCTCAACTTATGTACAGATTCTCTGAAGTTTTTAATGTTCCATTTCTAAAAGTAAATAGTCTTAATAAACGGATGTAGAAACGGCGGCCCAAGCGGTTCATACCATCTAATCTATCCTCATTTTCTCTCATATTGAACGTATCCACCTTAAAGCATTCCTATCTACGGGCTGTACAATTACATTCTGAATGTTGTAAAAGTGTGTACCTCAAAAACATCGTTCGGCAGCTCGACCCATAAACATACTCACTTTATTGGTCAAATGTTGTCCCTCCACTTCCCATTAAATCTCTTTCGTCACCTGAAATGAATGTCCATTACTAAATGACTCTCACTGGTAAGTCTGCTGAGACAACAGAATTATTAGTCTGGTCAGTGTTGGGCCTGGATTACTAATGCCGTCATCATCATGGTCAGCAATGCCATTGTCCGTGTGTGTGTAGTAATTGTTCTGGAAAAGCACCAATTAATATATTCATCATGACATGAAATCGCATTCAAGTTCGGTTGTACAATATAAAGCTCTACACACCATTACGCAGAAAGTGATTCACTTTTCAATTCCCAGATCGGAACCATTACCTCTTGCCACTGAATACAAATAATGCATCTTTATGCAGCTCCCGATTCTGGTTCCACTGATCAGATAACGAGCCCAGATTTGAATCTGAACGGATTTAAATGATTGTAAGAGGACGTCAGTATAAATCTATAATATTGCGTTTAATCTTAGAAATGAAAGGATGTGTCCGAAGCTGGGAAATGACAGGAGGAAAAGAGAAACAGCTGATCAAGAAGGATGTCTACTCCACCTGTTTTCATCGCTCACCTTCTTGAGCTTGTGCATGTTTATGAGGTTCCGTTTTAGGTTGCAAAGTGTTTCAAAATCGTTAAAAACTCTCTCAATTTTATTGTACACAAACATGTAATTGAGCGTATCTTGCAACTCTACATGTGCCGATCTATAACGAGTTAACCACATCTCACCTGTCTGTAATGAATCTGACTGGTGATGCACAATAATTCCCTCTTGTTTTTTTCCTAAACCATCTTATTGAAACAACAGAATGCTTAAACGTTTATGCCTTACCAAATACACATGGGCCAAAATGATGATAGAAAAAAACGAGTGAGTATTTCTCCTTCTCCACTGCGTCACAACTGATATGAGTACGAAATGAGTACAAAAGTCGAGGTTAAATGTAATTATGTTCACATATGTTCGGTCACACCTTGGTACATTGACCGTACAACTCTCTCCTTTGAAAGCCGAGTTGCACAGATATTCTGCCCACATCGCATAGACATCTTCTGTTGTTCAGGGTACTATAAATGCCATTAAAGTTTACACATTTTAGACATATAGTAATTTGTGTGTTATCAGCATTTTATTTGCTACAAGATAGTGGACATTGAAGAATAAATACATAAATAAATAATATGTTTTGATATTCAGCGACAGTGCGATATCTGATTGCGGGGAATCACCACTAATGGTGTGATTGTGCTGAAGAGTATTTTTACAAAGAGGGATGTTGAAATGATTTTATGCTAATGCGCACTGTTTTTGCTGTCCATTATGAGATTGGACAGGCAATGAGTTCAGCAGAATACATGAAGATTGTTCTGAATCAGCAGTGATAGTCTATGTGTGAGATATCATCAGAATGATTGTGTTGTGATAATAACATTGCAGAATTGAGGGATCTGGAAAAGAGGTGACATATGTTCAGTGGCATGTTATAATGCACTGGTTACACCGGATGGGAAGTGATGATCCTGAGGTCCTGTTCATTGTAGTGCTGGATGCCTTGGAAGGTGGGAAATAACCTCAGTTTCTCCCTCACAGCCCAGAAAAATCAAATTATCTGTCTCGTTAATGTAATCCTTCTCCATCGAACTGCCTATATATTTAAGAACCTATCTATCTATTTATATACACCCATTGGGGATAAACTGAAAATCTCCTTATTTGAAATAGCTGTGGTGAGAATTTCTATGGAATATGCAGAATTATAAGTGGAAAACAGATGTATAGTTGAAATGATTGTGAAAACCGTGCAAATTAAAATTCTGAAAGAACATCAAAGAGGTATCTCCTAGCGGTTTTGCCTGCTGTTTCTTTTTTTTCCTAACCCCCATTTACTTATTGATTTATTTATGTATTTGTGTGTTTGTTTGTTTGTTTGGCAGTGTTGTTTGTCTGTCTTTCCGCTGATGGCGTAATTTGTAAAGGAAGAATGTCATAGCCAAAAAAGCCGTTGCTTTGGGGCAGTTCCACTCTGTCGGCCTCAAAAGTAGAACACTACAGCACAGAACCAGTCCACTCGGCCCTTCCAGTCGGTGCCGAAACTTTATTGCGCTACTCCCATTGACACGCACCCAGTCGATAAGCCTCCAGAACTTTCCCATCCATATATCTATCCACTTTGTTCTTAAAACTTAAAACTTAATTTCTGGTCCAACGGTAGGAAAGAACGTCAAGATTGGAGAAGACCTCGGTTGCAGCGATAGCCATGACGCCTTCTGTGCCTTGTTTTGCCATTCGCTCTCCATGAAGCTTTCTGCACCGCCTTCCTGGTTAATGCATCTTGTAATTGATCTAATCCACCGAGATAGGGAACTGGCTTCAAATGCTGTGCTAAGCAATTCCTTAAACCACGAGGGTTCAAGTTTGCAGAATACTCTCACCTGGCTTAGCCTTCCTGTCGAAGCTTCGTACTGGCGGTTGCCACTTTCAGATTCAAATAGTAACTCGAAGTCACCAGTAGGAGCGGGATTTTAGGAGGGGCCGAAAGTGGACGAACTGCCTCTGGGTAGAGAACAACAGGCCCGCCACCAGAAGTGCAAATAAGTAAATGCTTATTACATTTTTAAATGAAGTTTCTTGGATATTTTATTTTGTCACAAAACTTAAGCTGCTAATTTGAGAATTATTAATAATTAGTAACTTTCATAGCATGTATATCAAGAACTAAATAAGTATTTAGTGCACAATGGCTCTCTGCTAATGACAGGGAGCTTTATAAGAGGGTAATATAAATTCAAAGTACATTGAGCAAAACACCAACAATGAAACATGCAAAATCATGACGATTACTATCTGAATTAAAGGAGAATGCAGGAAACTGCCGCAAATTTCACGCGTGTGATAGAACTTGATCAGGATCTTCAATTGGTTTATTTACTTGTCAGAAAGTGTTGGTCTGCCAACTCTTCGACAAGATTCCAGATGGAGTCTCTCCGCTGAATACAGTTCACTTTCAGGATCACATATACATATACTACATTTTACCTGCTTTAAATAAACCACACTTTCATTAACAGAGAGCCATTGTATACATTGCATATCTGTTCTTGATGACGGAAGACCCACGATACACTGAGCGGTTAGTAATTCAATGCTGGTTGCAGTTGATGATATTTAGCATAATAAATGTTTGCGGTATTTATTTAACCAGTACAGAAACAGCATTTTCAGGATGACAGTGAGAGTAATTGGATTCACCGGATAAACACCACCAGATATTTTGTAGCAGTTGGCAGAAGAACACTTCCCAGCAAGTAAACAGACCTGTGTCCTTAAATAACTCCAATTCAAGATCCTGATCAACCATCTTCACATGTTTGAAATCAGTGGTTACCTACATTGTCATTTAATTCAGATAGTAATATTCATTATTTTGAAGGTTTCATTGTTTGATTTTGCAACCATTTACCTGACCTATGATAGACTGAACGATATTATCAACCTGAAGCAGGTGAGTATTTCTCGATCTATGTCTCACTCTCTGGAGAGTTTACACTTTCCTTCCTCCAGCATCACAGAAACATAGGAAACCTACAGCACAATAACGGCCCTTCGTCCCACAAAGCTCTGCTGAACATGTCCTTAACTTGGAAATTATCTGGGGTTACGTATAGCTCTATTTTGCTAAGCTCCATGTACCTGTCCAGGAGTCTCTGAAAAGAGCCTATCGTATCGGACTCCACCACCGTCGCCGGCAGTCCATTCCACGCACTCGCCAATCTCTGGGTAAAAAAAAGCTTACTGATGACATCTCCTCAGTACCTACTTACAAGCACATTAAAACTGTGCCCTCTCGTGCTAGCCGTTTCAGTCCTGGGAAAAACCCTCTGACTATCCACACGATCAATTCCTCTCATCATTTCATCCACCTCTATCCTCCGTCACCTCTCATCCTCAGTCGCTCCAAAGAAATAAAGGCCGATTTCACTCAACCAGTTCCCATGGGGCATGCTCCCTATTCCAGTAAACATATTTGTAAGTTTCCTTTGTTCGCTTTCTATGTTTTCCACATGCTTCCTATAGCTGGAGAGACAGTGAGAAAAAAAAAAGATCTTCATGTTGATATCTGACACATCTCCGGCATTCCTCCTTCGTAACTCCCTCCGTCTTCAAAGGATCCTTACGAAGATACAATTCCCTTCACGGCCTCTAGCAACTTCTGCGGTTTCTGCAGGTATCATTTCACTCCCTTGTCCATAATCCCACCCGACTAATCTCTTTACTAGCACTTTTCGCTGCAAGCGTAACAGCTGCCCGATCTGCGTCCTCCCTCGATCTACGTCCTCCCTCGATCCACATGTTTGACACCCAATAAATATTCCGGTGCCGCATGACGGAACACTATCGCTTCACATTGACCCTCTAAAATCCATGTTTTTTGGCGTTGGCGAATAAACGTGTGAACATTCCACAGAGCTCCGATCCAGGCGGATGTGCGGCCAGACTGTAAGAATGATCAGTGGATCCCGGTAGACTGGTAAAATAAGTTTCAATCTGCCTTGCAACAGGATGCATAGATGGACATTGGAGACTTGCTCTGTGACTCGTCTCCTAAAATATCCGACCTTTTATCCACAGAGGACACGGAACAAGAGTATGATGGAATATTCCATTCTTAAATCTTCAGCAAGTCAATAAGACTGTTGGTGCCATCCAGCAAAGGACTATGCTGCATGTCATTTCATTCTGCAGTGTGAACGGTGCTCGGTGATCGACCAGGCAGCACCACCAGCGTCTAAGCACTGACCACAGGGGATCTGCTATCTCAGAGTCACCGTGTGAATCAGCAGCATGCTTTGCAGAGAAATAAATCCCCGCACTTCACTGTAATTCTCTACCTCATCCCTTCGCAACTGAATTGTCTGAAATCCTAAAAAAGAAAATAAAATCATTGCCATCGGAGGAGCAATTGGAGACAGACAATAAATGATGTCTTGGTAACAACACAAATATCGCAGAAATCAACGAAACAAATACGAGTGTTGATGTGTTGATCTGGATACCGCCATTACTCCACTGCGCCATTAATCAATACTCCCTGTTCATTGATCAATACATCAACACTCGTACTAGTTTTTTTGACTTCTGCGATTTTTGTTTTGTTCCCAAGGAATCATTTATTGTCTGTCTCCAATAGCTACTCCGACGTAGCGTAGTCCTTTGCTTCTTAAAACAACACAAAAAATACACTAGACTACAGACCTACACTGGACTACATAAAGCGCACAGAGCAGTGCAGGCAGCACATTAAAGACAATAGGCACAGCAGAGAGCAGTACGTTGGTGTCAGTCTAGGCTCTTGGTATTCAGGAACTGATGGCTTGGGGAAGAAATTGTTGCATAGTCTGGTCGTGACAGCCTGAATGCGACGGTGTGTTTTGCCAGATGGCAGGTGGCAGAAGTGGCGGGAGGAGAAACCCCAATGATCTTCTCAGCTGACCTCACTATCTGCTGCAGGGTCTTGCAATACGAGCTGGTGAAATTTCCGAGCCAGGCAGTGATACAGCTGCTCAGGAGGATCTCAATAACCTCTATAGAACATGGTGAGGGTGTGGGAGTGGGGTGGGAGATGGACTTCTCAGAAAGTCGGGACGCTGTTGGGTTTTCATTGCTTTGAAGCTGGTGTTGCGGAGCAGGTGAGATTCTACGCCAGGTGAACACCAAGAAATGTTGTTATTTTAACGAGCTCTACGCAGGACCCGTCGATATTCAGCAGAGTCCGGTTGTTCCATGCTCTCCTGATGTCAGCAACTATCTCTTTTGTTTTTGTTTCACATTCAGAGACAGTTTGTTGATTTCGCCCAAGTCCGTTAGACGCTGAACCTTTTCTCTGCATGCTGACTCGTCGTTATTGTTGATAGGACCTACCACAGTCCTGTCATTGGCGAACGTGATGACGTGGTTCGGGCTGTGTGTTGCTGCACAGCTGTGAGTCAGCAGAGTGAACAGCAGTGGACTGAGCACACCGCACTAGGGGCCTCCGTGCCCAATGTGGTGGTGTTGGAGATTATGCTTTTTCAGGCTGCGTCCTTGTTAAATCCTTCCCGCTTCACTGCAAGATGTCACACGCCTGCGCAATCCAACCTCCAATGAGAAGAAGAAAATAATCAAAATGGCACCCGCCGCACTCCCGTTCTGCTCCTCCGACTTTCTTCTCCAAAATGGGCTAAAGGATACAGATCTCAATATTGACGATTTAGTTACAGGAACTGATACTTCGGAAGCACATATTACTGCGGTGGAGAAACTATTTGAAATGCCTTCTAAAGCTTACTTAACTATTAACTCAGCTAAGAATGAATTTGGTCATACCACTATGACTTACCTTGGGGTTCTGTTATGAGTCAAGGTAAGGCAGCTCCCGTTCAGGCAAAGGTTCGGGCAAATTTAGAGTTCCCCACTCCAACTAGGGAAAAAAAACTCACAGAAGATTCTTGGGCATGGTAGGATATTACCAGAAATGTTGGAAGTAATTTGCTAATATTTCCCTTGCATTAACTAACCTTTTGATGAAAAATGAAACGTTTGTGCGGACAGCGCTTTGTCAGGAAACATTTGAGAAATTGTAATCTATGATATGTCATCAACCGGTGCTCAGGGCACCTGACTTTGAAAAACCTTATTGATTAGCTGTAGATGCTAGCGTTAAGGCTGCAGTAGCAGTATTACTTCAATGTAATGTGGGTGACGAGGTTGATTATCCAGCAGCTTGCTTTTCTAAGAAATTTAATGAGCATCAAATAAACTATACGGCTATGGAAAAAGAATTATTATTTCTTGTTTTGGCTTTTGACGTGTACGTTGGTAAAACTCAAAAGCTACTCAAACTCAAACTCAAACTCAAAAGCCGATCATTTCCGTGAGTGTTTCTTAGTAAGATGGAAAACAAAATTAGTAGGTTATTAAATTGGAGTTTGATGTTACAGGAGTATAATATTTTGATAACTCATATTAAGGGCAAAGATAACGAGATTACTGATTTTTTTTTTATCTAGAGGTTGAATGTACAATGTTTATGGTGTGATATTTTAACATTTGGAACACTCCTGCTGTACAGTAATTTGTAAGGTGCTGTATGATAATACTATGTACAGTATACTGTGTATGTTGTAAATTTTAAACTTTTGTATTTTTTATGTAAATAGTTAATTGTGAAAATGTTACTAATGAAGTAATCTGGTGAGCAAGACGTAATAGTCTTGGGATGGTGGGGTAATTTCCAGCGAATGTGAGGTCACAAGATCTTATTTTCCCGCCAGTGGGAGGTGACATGATGACCAGTTTCAAATGGTGTAAAATGTAGGGGCTATCTCGGATGCAGGTTACTACCTTCTGAACGAGGATGTAATGAAGTCGATTTTGTAGTAAACCGCCGAGGACCCCAACTTTACTCGATCATTCGGGTTCCCGCAAGTGTCGCAGGTCAGTTCGTCGTTTAATTCGTCAGCTACTCCGTTATGCTGCGTATTCGTCTCCTGAGGCAGTTTTGTTTTAAAGTGGAGTTTTAATTTCTATCTTAAGTGTCGATGGGTATTGCCGGCAGTTTCGCCACAACGCTGCCAGTTTTAGTCCAGCCGGAGAGGGAAGATTGATAGAAGTGCGGGAACCCGAATGATCGAGTAAAGTTGGGGTCCTCGGCGGTTTACTACAAAATCGACTTCATTACATCCTCGTTCAGAAGGTAGTAACCTGCATCCGAGATAGCCTCTACATTGTGAAAGCATAAAGTGTTGGACGCGGAGTTATTCGCCAAAGAAAAAGGTCAGGTCATTTAAGCCGTTTTTATTTCCTGCGACGTAAATCCTTCAGTGGAGACATATTTCGGTTGGCATCAGCAGTAACATCACGTCGTCGAGGAATACGCTACTTCAGGAAAGTCGCTCCTAAATGATTGCATAAATCATTTGGACTTTCGAATTTACCACTTTAGGAACTGTGTTCGCACTTATCGCTTTAAGAACTGTTCGATTTGCCGTACAGCATTCAACCTCCGGTTAAGTTGTTTACTTTACATTTGTTGTTGAACTGTGTTTAAATAAATGCTTCTTTGTTTACATAATCATGCATGTTTACATAAACCTGCCTCAATTCTATATTCATTTTTGCCGATTCATAACAACATAGGTTTTGCAATTATCCAAGAGGACATGAATCACCTTGTTTAGATAACAAACGTTTTTTTAATAACATTCAGGATGCCTGATAGAATGGTCAAGTTGTAACAGCGGACATGAAATGGAACCGCACACTACCGAAAACACGACGAAGTGGTTTGACTTTCTTTTTTTTTTGGTCAATGTCAGAATAATGTTGCAATGTGGCATTATCAAAATCTTTGGCTCTTCTCTGAATTTAGTGTGGTTAAGTGCTTAAATAACGATGTTTCCACAGGAACTGAGGGGCATGAGCATGTTTCCGTTTGTTCAAGAATATCTGCTGGGGAATAATGGTCGGGACCTGACTACATGGCGAAAAAGGGGATAAAATGATTCACAAATGCTACCAGACTGAGTAACATACAGGTGCCCGGTAGAGCGAAGTGAAATATTATGGATTGTCTTCTGCTCATAATGTCCAGGTCAGGAGAAATAACATTACTGTAATTCCGGGATTCTGTTTATGAATTTCTGGCCACGCAAGAAATGCCTGAAATCCTCTCCATATACCGAATTACTAAACTAAATGCACAAATTAAGCAAAGATAACTTTTAGTAGCTTGAACGCGGTAAATGCTGTTAAGCTTTGCCGTTTTCATTCAACTAAATGTAATATTTGGCCATTTTGTGCATTTTGTACACAGGGCATCCAGATTAAATTCAAAACCCCATGAAATATTACCAATTATTGGCAGCGGTTGATATACAAGCAAATAGGGGATGTTATCCTAGGAAATCTGGATCTGTCTTTTTACTTCAAGGAATGTCACAGCACTTGCTGTAGTGAAGTTAATGAGTATTGAGCTATTAGTAATCCGTGTCTTCGGTCTCACTTGTCAAATTCGTGGTCTCCACCTTCGTAGCAAAATCTTGGATGAATTGTTCAATAGTGAGTTATACCAGGGCCATCCGGATCGGCTAAGGCCGTAGGGGACTAGCCATGGAGGGTGGTATTGAGGTTTCTATCATTCTTGCTCAATCTGCCATGTCCTTTTCTCCACCCAGCCGATAGGGTTTACCTGCCACTTGTTCAATACACACCCTACTTAACCCCAGTTTTCAAACGCCATCCTTGTTCACACATCGAAACGTTCAGCTCAACCAGTATTTTCTGGCTTTCACTCGACCTGCATTGAGTTTACCTTGTTGCAAATGGCGTTTAATTCCCCTTGGACTTTGCTTTGTGGCTTCTGGTGTTATTCTGTTGTATTATTTTGCGATCCATTATGGAAGTTATCGTTCCCCGTTGAATCCGTTACGCTGCCCTGATTCTGGATCAGGCCTCCTCTGCATTTCCTGACGGATTGAACGGCAAGCGTGTTAAATAGAGAAGACATCACTCCGGCGGTATTACAGCCACCCTTGAAATAATATTAATTATACTCCATGAAATGATATGAAATGTTTACCCTTGATTTGAACAGTGGTGGAGTAAAATCTTTGAGGATATATGCTCGTGTTATCAGATATTTTAATTGACATACAAAACGTGTCAGAACATATATGAAAGCGTAACACTTGCAGACATGATCATACTTAAGAGATGAAAATTGTATTGAAAGAATGGAATACGTCGGGTTTTTTTTTTTTTTTTTGCTATTACGACCATTAAAGGAAATAGGAAATTAGTCATTAATCACGTTTGTGTTTACTTGTTATGTCTGAGAATGGGTAATGAAAACTGGTGGCAGGACCACATAGTTAAAACATATGTTAGCATAAATGTGCTTCGGTGGGTTTCGCTGTCGGCAAGTGGTTTTCCCAATAGGTATTGCCCGATATGTATTGTTCACAATCTATCTTTCCCTGACTTGCTTCAAGAGGTAGATAAGCAGATTTATTCTGTTCCTTGCAATGTTTTGTCTCATCCGAGCAATATTTAGAAATCATTTCAAATTCTTTAAAAAACTGTCTCAATTTTATTGTACACTAACATATAACTGAGCGTATCTCGTGATGCTGCAAGTGTCGAACTGTAACATATTTTTCCCACCTTGACTGTAACAAATCTGACTAGAGATGTACAATAATTTTCCGTTGCTGTTCTGCACCGTCTGCTTGAAACAACAGAAAGCTTACACATTTATTTGCAGCATACAGCACGTTTGTTTTCAATGTTTAAGAATACCTAACGTAGGTTGTCACGCTTACAGGGTATTTTAACAATTATATTCATATTTTAATGCTGGTCTGAGACATCAGAGGATATCATATCGGTTATTTAAAGGCGATGAAAGCTCGGCATGCTCATGTCCCCGGTGGTTTCCATTAACTGAATCCCCTGAAGAAAAGCTGCATCAATTTGTCATTGCGGTTCTTTATCCGTGAACCCACTAAATATTAGCGTGAACCTGTACTTGCAAATACATATCACTGAATTTATTTTAGATACACGAAAATTAAAATATGCATGTGCCCGAAAAAATAAACATGGCCCAATGTGGTGATAGACAACAAAGAATGAATGTTTCTCTTTATCCGCTGGGTCACGCTAATACGAAACTAATAACAAAAGCCGAGGTTGAATATTTTTTTATTCCCATTGTTGTTTCGGTCACTCTTTGGTACATTGACCGTACAACTCGATCCTCTGAACAAAAAGTTGCACGGAGATTCTGTCCACTTCATGCAGCCAGCTCCTGCTGTGCATGGTACTATAAATGCCATTAATGATTACACATTTGAGATGTTGACTCTGCGATTTGTAATGAGTGTGTTATCAGCATTTTATTTGCTGCAAAGGAGCAGGCATTGGAGTCTAAATACATAGTAAATATATATATATATATATATATATATATCTGATATGCAGCGATAGTGTGATCATTTATTGCAGGGAATCATCGCTAATTGTGTCATTCTGCTGAAGAGCTTTTTTATATAAAGAGAGATAGTCATATGGTTCAATGGACATACATCTTGTTTTCGCTGTGTCCATCATGAGGTTGGGCATGCATGAATTTACCGGTGCACTTAGAGAGGGTTCTGAATAATCAGTGATAATCTCTGTGTGAGAGATCCTGGGACCGAATGAGATGTGGCAATAATATTGCAGAATTGAAGGATAATATCCACGTGGTCACTGGCATGTCAGAGTAAGCACTGATAACCCCCCAAGGGCAGCGATGTTCCTGTAGCCTGTGACAGTCCTGTTCATTGCAGTGATGGGTCCCCTAGATGGAAGGAAAAAAACCCCGTTGTCTCCCCAGAGCTCAGAAAAGGAATAAAATTACCTGCCTCCTAAATGTAAGCCATATCTATCTATCTATCTATCTATCTATCTATCTATCTATCTATCTATCTATCTATCTATCTATCTATCTATCTATCTATCTATCTATCTATCTATCTATCTATCTATCTATCTATCTATCTATCTATCTATCTATCTATCTATCTATCTATCTATCTATCCAACTATCTATGCACCTATCTATCTATTTATATGTGCATATTGGCGATAATCTGTAATTTCCTTTCTTTGAGACAGTCATGGTGAATAATTCTATGGAATATGTAAAATTAAAACTAGAAAACGGATGTATACTTGAAATCGTTGTGAAAATCGTTCATGGTAATATCCTGGAAGTATATCAATGTGTTATGACTTAACTGATTTGTTAGGTCTTTTATTAATGCTTAGTAACTTTCCTAGCATTATCAACGAACATTAAATAAGTACCAAATTTGATCTTTGGCAGAACAAAGCGGGTTCTCTGTTAAAGACCGAGAGTTTTAATCGGGTAAAATGAAGTATATGTATATGCTTTCATGAAGGTGGAAGACACATGTTTCACTGAGTCGTTCTTAATTCAATGCTGGTTGTAGTTAATAATATTTAGCATAATAAATGTTCACAATATTTATTTGACCAGTACTAAATAAACATGTTCTGGATTCTAATAACAATAGTTGTATTCACCGGAGAGAAACCCATCTGGAATATTGTTGCAGTGTTGGTAGATCAATAATTTCTAGCATTTAAATAAACCGTCTGCACTATTGTAGAATATGAAAACCATCCTCACATGCTTGAAATTTTGTTCGAATTCATGCATTCTCATTTACTTCAGATAGTAATCATCACTATTTTGCAGGTTTTTTATTGTATAATTTTGCACGACCTTCGGTTGACCGAACAATATTATCACCCAGGAACTGGTGAGGATTTCTCGATATCTATATCTCACCATCAGGAGAACTTACCCTTGTATCTTCCTCCAGCGTCTGGACCAATGACAACAGTTGCAGTCAGGAGGGAACTAAAAATTGATGAGCTGCTTCTGGGTAGAGTACGTCAAGGCTGGCACCAGAGGTGTCAAGAACATACTGCTAACAACATTTTAAAATGAAGGGTCCTGGAGATTTTATTTAGGCTCGAAACTTGAGATTTTAATCAGAGAAATATTAATAATTATTCACTTTCATATCATGCACTAAATAAGTTTCAGATCTGATCTTTGGCAGATCACAGTGGTTATCTGTTAACGACAGGGATTTTTTAAGCGGGTAAAATGAAGTAAATGTATTTGCGTTCCTGAGGGTGGAAGACCCACGTTTCTCTGAGCCGTTAGTAATTCAATGCTGGTTGTAGATGATAATACTTAGCATAATAAATGTTTACATTATTTATTCGTCCAGTGCAAAATCCACATTTTCAGGATGACAATGACAGTAATTTTATTCACCGGAGAGTCAACATCTGGAATTTCGTTGCAGAGTTGGCAGAACAACACCTTCTAGGTCGTAAATATTACATCGGCCTGTGTCCTTAGCTACTACCCATTGAAGATCCAGAAGAACCATCCTCACACGCTGGAATTTTTGTTCAGTTTCCTGCGTACTCATTAAGTGAGATGGTAACCATCATTATTTTGCAGGTTTAATTGCTTTTGCACAATATTTTGCCTGACTGATTGACTAAAAGGGATTATCACCCTGAAAAGGGTGAGTATTTCTCGTAATCTGTGTCTTACCTACTGGAGAATTTACCCTTACCCCTTTCCAGCGTCATAGAAACATAGAAAACCTAGAGGACAATACAGCCCCTTCGGTGCACAAATCTGTGCCGAACATGTCCTTACATCAGCAATTACCTAGTGTAACCCATAGCCGTCTATTTTTCTATATTCCATGGACCTGTCCAGGAGTTTGTTAAAAGTCGCTCTCGTTTCCGTCTCCACCACCATTACCGGCAGCCAATTCCATGCACTCACCACTCTCTGCGAAAAAAATATGCCCGTGACATCTCATCTGAGCCTACCTCCAAGCATTTTATTACTGTGCTCACTCGTGTAGCCACTTCAGCCTCTGACTATCCAAACGATCAATGCCACTCATCATCTTATACACCTCTGTCAGGTCACCTCTCATCCTTCAACTCTCCAATTAAAAAAGGCCGATTTCACTCAAACTTTTCTCACAATGCATGCTTCTTAATCCAGTCAAATGTTTGTAAATGTCCTCTGCACCATTCCTTTGGTTTCCACATCATTCTTATAGCTGAAGAGCAGAAAAAAAGGTCTTCCTGTTGTTACCTAGCACACCTCCAGCAGTCCTCCTCCATAACTTCCTCCGTCGTCAACGGGAAACTTACGAAGATACAATTCCCTGCACAGCTCCCAGCCCTACCTGCATCTAAACGCCCGCCCTCATTCCACATTCGTGAGACCCAATATAGATTGAGGTAGCGCATTTTGCAACGCTATCGCTTCGCATTCACCCTCTAATATCCATGCCTTTTGCATTAGCGGAATAACGTGTCAACGTTCCCCGGTGTTCCGATCCAGATCGATATGTGGTCGGTCTATAAGAATGGAGACCAGTGAATCCCAGGACGATCGGCAGAATGAGTTTCAAATTGCCTTACAAAAAGATTCTTTAATTCACGTTGGGAACTTTGTGACTCCCCTCCTAAAATATCCTACATTTTGTTCACGGGTGACACGTAACAAGAGTATGATGGAATATTCCACACTTACATCTTCAGCAAGTGTGTACCGTGGGTACTGTGTTCAGTCTTTGTCCAGGCAGCATTTCCAGCTTCAGGACAAGTGACAACAGTCGCAGGGGAACTCGCCACATCAGTCCCCGTGTGCGTCAGAAACCTGTTTTGCCGAGAAATATACCTCCGTCCATCACTGTCCTTCCCCACCTCTTGCCATTCGCTACATGAAGGCTGTAAACCTATAAAAGAGAAGTTAATCATTGCCATCGGAGGAACAATTGGAGGCAGATAATAAATGATGCCTTGGTAATAACACAAATATCGCAGAGATAAAAAAAAAAACTGGTACGGGTTTTGATGTATTGATCAAAGAAAAGGATGTATTGATTAATGGCGCAGTGGACAATAAAATGGCGGAGTAGGAATTAAAATGAATTTCTTTCGCAGCAAATGACAACTGTTTTCGAGTTACTGAAAGAAAGCAATTTACAAGAAATGGTGAATCACAAGGAGAGTCTAGTGCAGTCAGCCTCACAAATCGTATTCAAGTTGTGAGAGGGAAAAACGTGTTATCAGCGCCGAGGTGTTCTCAAAGAAGCCGAGGGCCACGCATCTGTACATGTTACACAACGGATACAGAGTCCGGCCACAGTGATAACACAAATTCCACACATCGCGCTTCGATACCACCTCCACGGTGGATACCGAAAGGCGAGTCGCCTTCCAGAATGGCTTGGGGGATGATTACACAGTCTGGTCGTGAGAGCCTGAATGCTTCGGTGCCTTTTGCCAGATGGCAGGTGGCAGAAGTGGCGGGAGGAGAGACCCCCGATGATCTTCTCAGCTGACCTCACTATCTGCTGCAGGGTCTTGCGTTACGAGCTGGTGACAGTTCCGAGCCAGGCAGTGATACAGCTGCTCAGGATGATATCAACAACGTCTGTAGAACATGGTGAGGGTGGGGGAGTGGTGTGGGAGATGGACTTTTCTTATCCTTCTCAGAAATTGGCGACGCTATTGAGCTTCCCTTGCTGTGAAGCTGTTGTTGAGGCAGCAGGTGAGATTCTACGCCAGGTGAGCACCAAGAAATTTGATGCTCTTAACGATCTCGACGGAGGAGCCGTCGTATTCAGCGGAATTTCGTTGCTGCGTGCTCTCCTGAAGTCAACAACCTTCTCTTTTGTTCTGTTCACATTCAGAGACAGTTTGCTGGCTCTACACCAATCCATTAGCTGCTGCACCTCCTCTCTGTAAGATGACGTCTTTCTTGCCACGGTCGTGTCATCGACGAACTTGATGATGTGGTTCGAGCTGTGCGTTGCAGCACAGTCGTGGGTCAGCAGAGTGAACAGCAGTGGACTGAGGGCGCAGCCCTGGGGAGCCCTCGTGCTTAGTGTGATGGTGTTGAAGATGCTGCTCCCGATCCGGATTGACTCCCAGTCAGGAAGTTTAGGATCCAGTTGCCGTGGGAGGTGTTCAAGCCCGGTAGGCTCAGCTTTCCAGTCAGTTTCTGAGGGATGATTGTGTTGAATGCTGAACTGAAGTCTTTGAACAGCATCTGAACGTATGTGTCTTTTTTGTCAAGGTGGGTAGAGCCAGTTGGAAGGTGATGAAAATGGCGTCATCCTTTAAGCTGTTGGGACGGTACACAAACTGCAGGTGGTCCAGTGAAGGGGGCAGCGGGGTCTTGACATGCCTCATGACGAGCATCTCGAAGCACTTCATGATGATAGATGTGAGTGCAACGGGACGGTAGTCATTTAGGCAGGACACTGAAAATTTATTCGGCAATGAGCCGACGGTGGCGGCCTTGAAGCACGTGGGAACGGTGGAGCTGCTCAGGGAGATGTTGAAGATGTCAGTGAGAACAACTGCTAGCTGGTCTGCACGTCCTCTGTGCACTCTACCAGGGATGTTGTCTGGTCCAGCAGTCTACCGTGGGTTGACCCTGCTCACGGTCTTCTCACCTCGGCCATGATGAGACACAGCGCCTGGTTATTTGTAGGAAGTGTGGACTTCTTCGCCGTCACGTCATTTTCCGCCTCAAAACGGGCGTAGAAGTTATTCAGCGCATCTGGGAGGCTCTCCTGAAGTCAACAACCATCTATTTTGTTTTTGTTTTTCACATTCAGAGACAGTTTGCTGGCTCTACACCAGTCCGTTAGCTGCTGCGCCTCTTCTCTGTAAGATGACTCGTCGTTCTTACTGATAAGATCCACAGCTGTCGTGTCATCGCGAATTTGTTGATGTGTTTCGAGCTGTGCGTTGCTGGACAGTCGTGAGTCAGCAGAGTGATCAACAGTGGAACGGGCACACAGACCTGGTGGATACCCGTGTTCAGTGTGGTGGTGTTGGAGTTGCTGGTATCACCTCTGTGCCCGTTTCCAGGCACTTTAAAACGATGCCCTCTTGTGTTAGCCAGTTCGGGTATGGGTTGGGGGGAACTCTGACTATCCACGCGATCAATGACTCTCTTCATCATATACACCTCTGTCAGGTCATCTTTCATTCTCTGTCACTACAAGGAGAAAAGGCCCTGTTCTCCTCAGGTACGATCTCCATTCCAGGCAACACCCTTGTAAATCTCCTCTTCACTCCCTCTCTGGTATCCACGCACCCTTTCTATATTATCTATAGTATAAACCCTGGATGGCGAAAATCTGCCTGCATTCACACTGTGCATTGCCCGAAATTTTCCCTTTACTTTATCGCTGGACATTTTGAAGCTTATTGATATTACAAAACTGTAAGGAGGTGGCCAGAACAGCCCACGATATTCTATCTACGGCCTCACCAACATGTTGTACAGCTTCAGCATCAAGTCCCAATCCCTATACTCCGTGATCTGATTGTGAAGGCCACTGTGATCAGAGCTCAATACGGGCCGAACTGCCCGTGACACCGATTTCCAGTAATTGTCGATCTGTATCGCCAGGCTTCTTTATAGATAATGCACACGAAAGTCCACTATTCAATACGAGTGTTGAAAGCTGTTGTATCTTTCCTCACAACGCCGACCATCTCATGCTTGTCTGTATTAAATGCCATCTGCCATTTTTCAGCCCATTTCCAACCCAGTCAAAATCAAGCTACAAATTTGGATAGTTCCTGGCTGGAACAACGCCTCCAAATTAGGAATCGATCGTAATTCTTCTGATTCAGTTTTCTACATTGACACAATGGGCCAAACACCAATCCCTGCACTGCACTTGTCAGTGTGAAAGAGTCAACCATCCACACTCTGCTAATAGAGAAAAGAACATTCACCAATCCGTCCATAAGCCGCATAACTTTTGTGTGGGCGCGTAACTTTATTTTATTATCAAAGGTCCCTGGAATTTTACTCTCAGTCTCTTTTATGTGTTCATAAGAACATCCGTAAACGTGTTTCTGTGATGCATTTCCTCAGCTGTTACTCGACAACGAGTCGAAATGACTAAAGCAAGTGACAGAAAAATATAATTCCATCTCTTCCCTCAATAATTTGTAGACCATTTTACTTGCTGAGCTGATCCTCCGCCCTCAATGTCAGAGGCGAATGTGTTCCGCTGAATAGGACAGAATAAATACGTTTGAAGTTGATTGTTCAACATGTTTGTCTATGTTAGATACAACACTAATGAGAAATTCTCCCATTTCAGCTGCTGTCGTCAGATGTCCTGGAAAGTACATTGGTCGTGCTCGTATTATCTTTTGTTTAAAAGTTAATAATGTGTAACATCCCTTGGGATACGAATTCATGGCACGCTGACCGAGTGAGAAAAATACTTTCATGTAAGTGTTTGTGGAGCGGGTTGTCCCTCATGCGACAGATGTCATAACCACACTAATTGTCTCAGTGGAATCACTCTGAATTGTATATAACTCTGTAAAATCTGCCAACTGTCCATATGAGCAACGGGAACGCTCTGTACAACTGAATGCTGCATCTGACAGAATATGGAATATCCAGCGATTTACTACATTGCGAGCGTTTTCTATCCTTCTATTGTCGCGATCGGTATCCCCGGTAAAGTACTGTAGCTGGTCACTCAATCTATGGGGCCGTCGTCTCTGCTTTCGTTCGATGGCACTGTTTGTACTTTTACTGAGCACAGATGCTATCTTCGTCTGAAATGTGTTTCCAGAATTGAGGATTCAAGCATCTGATAGTTCAGTTATTCAGCTTCCAGATTTCTTCTGTGTGAAGCGTTTTTTTTGTCAATGACGTTGTTGCCCATATCGCTACAGTTCAATAATTTCATCTTGCTCGGCTTTCTTAACTAACTGTAGACGCATTTCGAGACCAGAAGCTTTTGTAACTGAACGGCCAGACGGATATCGACAATCAGCTCTGTTCTTCCATAAAATGTTAAATTATCACTTATGCATTAATTCTCACTACAAATAAACCTTTCATCTGTTTCACCTCAAATAACGGGAATGGTGTTGGTTATGGAGCGATCGACCTTCACCGGTACATGACTCGTGGAAATCTGATGCCTGGCTCTAATCTGTGGGAAAGTCGCCCACCCACTGCTAATTCTGCCCATTACTGTCCAGCCGGAGTGCACGTACAGAGTCAACCGCAAATTGAATTTCTGCTTTTCACTTCCAAATACCATCATACCCTGCGTAGCATTGGTAAAATGGTGGGAATTCAGACATTTGCAGGTAACGAAAACTCTGTGTTGATTTTTTTTTTCTCTCCGAATTTCTTGCAGTTAATTTAACGGACGTTGTGATTCTATCTCGGGCAAAATGCGGACTCTCCAAATGCATCACCCGTTACCTGGTTGGAATGGCAACAGCAGATATGACGGTGGTTATAGTTTTCGCTTTAGTGGATCAGACCAACAGTATCTACATGTATTCCAGATTCCTACTCATCACTCCTGTATGCGCTCTGACACTTTCATTATTTGTTGTAACGAGGGACTGTTCTGTTTGGTTTACAGTCAGTTTTACCTTCGATCGTTTCATCGCAATATGTTGTCGAAGGCTGCGGGAACGATACTGCACCGAGAGAACAGCAACGGTGGTGATGGTGACGGTGGTTATAGTGAGTTGCGGGAGAAGTGTCCCGTTTTACTTTGCTGTTAAACCTTACGTCATCATTGACAACATACCATGGCGTTGCGCTCTCATACAGGAATACAACACTTCACCCGTGTGGAAAGGAGTGGAAATACTAGATGGCATTTTAACATCATTACTACCAATCGGCTTAATTCTTATCTTTAATGGGTTAACAGTAAGACATATAGTTGCAGCAAATAAAGTCCGGAGAGGCCTTCGGCTGAGCAGCGATAAGCAGAAAGATGCCGAGGTGGAAAAACGCAGAAAATCGATGATTTTATTGTTTGCAATTTCAGCTAACTTCATATTGTTTTGGATGCCGTATACAGTCCGTGCCCTGAAGTGGCAAGTGGAGAATTACTATTACGTTAACAGATATTTGAATTCCCCGGTATATATACTGCAGCAATCGGGTTTCATGTTGCAAACTCTCAGTATGTGCACCAATACTTGTATTTATACACTAACTCAGAGGAAATTCAGACAACAGCTGAAGGAAGGAATGAAGTATGTTTTTACTTTAAATGGCCATCTGTGTCGATAACGCCCACTTCAATTTTAATTCAGCGGAGTTTTAGAATATAGTTGTTGGAATAAATCATTAGGTTTGGCAAATATGTCATAAATACAAACAATCTTGTGCCTGGTCATTCTGAACTGAATAGATTCCAAACTATCACAGAGATTTGACAATCATTCTGGGACCGGTACCTCAGGATAAAAGATAGGACCAACAGACTCCCGGACAGTGTGTTCCACCAGGCCATCAGACTGACCTGAGTGTTTTCTATGTTACATTGACTGTTCTATTTATTATACGTCATTATAAATTACTAGGATTGCACATTGCATATTCAGACGGAGACCTAACCTAAAGATTTTTATTCCTCATGTATGTGAAGGATGTAACAAATAAAGTCAGTACAATCATAAGGGGAGGAATGACTTCCTGACTTTTAGGGGTTCACATATTTCAAAATGGTCATAGCAGGGTATAAAAGGGTAAAGTGAAAGCGTTTTAAACACAGGGAGGGTGTGTTATATCACAGCTGCGGAAAGGAAGGACGCTGTGGTGGGATTGTTTGTTAATAGGCTGTCACTGGATCTCGATAGAGAAGAGACACTTGCTTGAGAGTATTCTGTACAGAGCTCCCATTACGAAAACGATAAAAACACACACAGACAGTGACAGATCGGGAGATAGATTTTGCACAGGTTGTTTCATGTTAATGTTGTCGTGTTAATGAAACTTAAACAAATTAGACTTCACTGATATTCATCAGCAATTCATCTGCTTAAAAGGTTTAAGTGTGACAGAATTTTTCAGTTGTGTACAGGAAGCAGAGGGCAGGCTGACTCGTGAACATTCCAGCTTGTGCTAATACTAGAGAGTAAAATGGGTCAGGTATCTGATCTCTCCGCGTTTCAGTATTTCAGCACGATAGAGCACAGCTATTCGACATACCTTACACTGTGATAGCAGCAGACTATATGGAATGCACTTAATTGATACTATTGAGTAAGAACCTGGGTGCCGAATTAGGGAAGTGTTTTGATGCTTCAAATGCACAAGAGAAATATGGAGATTGTTAATGGAGCACTTGATTAGGGTTCAGCATCGGTTTCTTTCATTGAGACGGATATTGGATGGCCTCGTAAAGTAACCCTGGTTGATAAGAGATATAGAACACCTCTTCAGGGAGAAGAAAGAAATATACTTAAGGTTTTGGAAGAAAAGATCAGACAGAGCTATGGAAAGTCCTCAGGTGTGCTGAGGCATGTAGGCGCTTCAAAATATGAGCTGGAAAGTGGGAATACATATTCCATATCTTGGTGCTACACGGTACGAAATCCAGGTAATTAGAGAAAGCGAGCGGAAATATTGCTGGGCATTTATTTTTGCGCCACCACTGGCCACAGAAGTAGTACAGAATGATTGGTGAATAGCAAATGTTATTTCTTTTTCAAGAAATGAAATAGGGATCGCCTTAAGAATTACAGACAAGTGAGTTTTCGATCACTAGTGGGCAGGTTATTGCAGAGGCTTCCTAGAGACGGAATTTATTGAAAACCGTATTCTGATTGGGATAAACATCATGGTTTTCTGTCCCTTATGAGCCTGAATAAATTCCATGAAAAAGTGAAAATTAGGCAAAAGAAGCACAAGAGTCAATGTGGGCTATATTCGTTTTGTAAGTATTAGAATGGTTTCCCTATGGTGCACACTTTCAGAACGTCAGGTGGCATGGGATCGAGTGAAACCTGACTGCAAAGATTCAGAACTGGCGAACCAAGGGAAGGCCGACAACGCTGTGGATGGAGTTTGCTATGCCTGGAGGACAGAAGCCACTGATGTTCCGCAAGGAATGTATAATCTTTTGTACGCTTTACACTTACATCTAGACTCTGCTACAGTCCTACTGTGTTCTGAAAGACGGACTTTAATTTGAAC
Source organism: Hypanus sabinus (assembly GCF_030144855.1). NCBI lineage: Eukaryota > Metazoa > Chordata > Chondrichthyes > Myliobatiformes > Dasyatidae > Hypanus > Hypanus sabinus. The sequence continues at coordinate 605,071 of NW_026780539.1, read as the reverse complement.
ATTCTGCTGGACTTGGATAATTTACGGACTAAGGGCTGATTTTGAAATCAGAATACTGAATTCGGACAGAAACTGCACGTTACCTAAACTGAGAGCGTTTTTACGTATTACAGGGCAATTACTACGATTACATCCAAACATTTCTCCCCATTGGAACCCTGCAACTCATGATCAGCATTTCGAAATATTCAGCAGCATCATTTGCTGCTATCCAAATGAACCAGCCTCCCAGGAAGCGAACTTCAAATTACCCATTCAAATACAGCAGTTACTAACCCAGGATGAAGAATTCAAGAAACGTCAGGAATTCAGCAAGTCTAAAGTACTAGTATTGTTGCAATTGGAGTGGACACCTCCAGCAGTCCGTATTGGGGGTGTCGCCACCATTGGAGGAAAATGGCTGTGAAGGAAATATTGCTGGGAATTCCGTGTGGAAAATCGCACAAGGGAGTTGGTGACCAGGAAGTTTCAACAATTACAGAAAGCAGAAGCAGATGGCTGTTTAATTGAGGATCTGATAGAGTTATAACAAAAAAAGCTAAGAAAGAACGGCACAGACTGGTATCGCAAAAGAGATGTCGGCATAAAGTAGCTGTGCGAGCTACGATACAACAGGAATCGGTAGAATATCAACATAAAGCAGAAGCCGAGCGAGATAGACAAAATGCTCTAAAAGTAGGTAGAAACGTTTAGACAGAGGGGTAGATGTTTAGAGTGGTGTGGGCTTGATGCATCTGAACCAGTTTCAGTTGTAGGGTGAGAAACTAGAGGGACCAGCCCAACTAGCGAAGGATAAAATGGATCGAATGAGGAATCAGTGCGGTGATTGAAGACGGGTGTGAATGTGATTCAAAAACCAGCACAGGAAAGGAAGAGCAGCAGTGGTGATCATGCACAGTGTTTAAAGCAGATATCCAAAAGCAGCGGGACCAATTGCTGCACAGTGCAGTATGATATGTGCTTTTTGATCTAAAAAGGGGAGGAAGGTGAATAGGGAGGTAATTGTTGGTATGATAGAGCAAATATATCTACTAGATACGGCTACGATCATTCTGAAGAAACGTTTCCCGAGGAACTCCCACCAAAGGTATACAAACAGGAGCTGGTGATACCGTCTGCACGATTGGCACCCCTCGTTACTATCAGAGAGGGCGAGCGGGGCGGGGTGCAAATCAAATCAGAACATAACATGCACTACACCGTTCGGGGTACAGCAGCTTAAAGATACTGCATTCTGCAATGGGACGTGTGCTCACGGTCGCTACTCGAGAACTGATACAAGCAATTAGTCATCAGAGAGCAATACATGTCCGAGATGGACTGTGCTCCAAGAGGTGCATGGAAAACTATTAGAGATGGACCATTTAGGAACAAAGGCCTCAAATAGATGTTTGAGGACAGTTGTATCTCAGTAAATCGATGAATCTAAACGTCACTGGAAATGTTTGATCATTCCGAACCCATTCAATCTGAGTCATGGACACTGAGGAAAGTGAGTATAGCGTGGGTAAGAAAATACAAAGATCAACAAAACTCTCCCTCTCTCTCCAGCTGGCAAGAATATAGACACCCTGGAAGCAGGACAATATCGTGAGCGGTGATTATATGGCCAAGGCGGGGCTTTGTTTTGACAGAGTTAATTGTATGATTTGGAAGATGCCAACAGGCAAGAATATAGACACCACCTGCAGATCCCAGTAGGAGAATATCAGGGTGGGATATGCACAATGGCTGAAATGTGGATAAAACCGAATGAAATGAGAGATGATCTGAAGGTGCAGCAAATTATTGCACAGACCTCAAGAGCACTTTCAAGGTACACGCATGACTGCGGAAAGAGAGCTGGCAGCTTATACATCAAAGGGCGAAATCCTTAGTCAAAGAATCAATATGGGTCTCCAAACGAAAAGCAGATGTAGGTACGGTAATTAAGAGTTTGCGGCAGTAAGAGGTACTGACGCCAATCGCCGCCACTAGTAACTGACCCATATGGCCAGTGACAAAACCAATTGGTAACTGGAGGTTCACAATAGATTATCGATAGCTGAATAAATGAATTCTGTTAACAGCCCCAACTGTAGCAACTAACCCGGAGTCAGAGGTCAATCACAATGAAAGAGCGCAATGCTTGACAGTTTCATTAATAAATAAAGGATTTTGCATGTTCCAGTCGAAAAGATTGTCAATGCAAGTTTGCATTTACCTTTCAGGGACGGCAATATACATGGACTGCCCTACTAGAGGGGTTCCACCATTCCTCGCTATATTTCAACAGCGCAGGGGGAGCTATAAAGCGTTTTTCAAAACTCGAGTGCTCGGTACAATCTGTAGATGATCAACTCCTGAAGACTGAAACAAAGTGTGAACTTTATGGGCTCTTGACAGAACAAATGCAATTTTTACTTACATTGAGACTAAAGGTAAGCCCTGAAAAAACAGAGGTGATGAAACAAGTAGTTTGTTATTTGTGAATGACTTTGGCATTGGGGAAAAAGAGAAACTGAAAAGTGAAGAGGAGAATCCGTGATGAATCTATCTCTTTCCGGACATTTGAAAGGGCTGTGGACCTTTCTGGGGCTGGTAGGTTACTCTATGGATCACATTGATGGATTTTGCAGCAAGGCAGTGAGGCAATGAACCATTCTCATTGCAGGTGGCGACGACTGATACCACCCCTGATTAATGCTGGTACAAGAGACGGATGGGAACTTAAAGCAAGTTTTGTATGCATTACGCATGCTGTCAACAAACGAACGGTAGGATGCTGCTTATGAAAAAAGAAACATTTGTTTACGTTTCTCTGGCGGTGAAGCATTTCACCTACATAGTGGAATTGAATCCAGAGCCAATATTAACAGGGCACTCCCGCTTACAATTACTGATAGATGGAAGGATTCAAAATGTTTCAACAAGCCAAAGCAAAGTCATTAGATGGACATTGCTGTTGCAATGAAGAAATATTAGTGTTAAGGAAGTACAATCACCGTCAATGTTAGCCGATATCTTGCTGTACCAAGGAAGTAAGCATGAGAATCAAGGTATGATAGCAAATGGTCTCAAGGGTCTATTTGTATTAAAATAGACCAAAAAAATGTGAGGGTGAATGAAGATCAGATAAAGTAATAGCTGAGAAAAAAAGACACAAAGGAAAAAGAAAAAAAAACATTTTTTTTTTATATATGGTTGATGATCAGAGGAGAAACGTATGCCTCTATGATATCTTCATGGTTACGAATCCCCGTTGTTCCCTTCAGGTGTAGCTACGGTGGAAGAACCTTCAGCAAATGCCCTGATGCGCCACTGCAGGAGGAAGACACGGAGGGTCATCCCAGCTTATAATGCACCTGCTGCCACCATACCAACCGTCTTCGTCGCCCAGCAAGACCACTCAAGACTGTGGAACTTGTGTGAATTTCTATTAGCTGAATTTTATACATAGTGGAGAAATTCAAAATATGGATATCGTTGGAATGTGTGTTAGTGTATGGCAAGGTTATGCCTGGACGTCATCACTTTAATCAGTTGAGGCTGTAAAAGCAGCAACATTATCAGTCGGGTTAACGACGACTAATGATTTTGTCAGACTGGCCAGCAGTGATAACATTATTTCAGTTCAGCGATGTTCCATAAAAAGCAGTGATAATACAAGCCGGACTGTGACATGTCAGTGTACTTGCAGACTATTTTGCATATTGAACGGCAGTGATTTTTTTTTTGAACAATAAACCAGACCAGTAATAGTTCCGGGTTTCGCATCTTCCAGTCACTATGCCTACGTCATATCCGGCGACCTCCATTCTATATCCAGGTATTGGATCTCCAGTAGCTCAGACAGATGTCAGTGAGTGCGCCATGTGGAGAGTTTGCGCTCATTCATCCGGCTGTGATTCACATTGCTGCCCATCTGCAGTGACCTCTTCTTTCTGTTCCTTACAAAGTTTTATCTCATTCGTGCAATATTTATAAATCATTTCAAAATCTTTCAGAAAAGAAAAACTGTCTGATTTTTATTGTATACAAACATATGACTCAGCGTATTCCGTAGTGTCGCACTACAACGGTTTAACATCATCTCAACTTGACAGTAATTAACTTGATTCGTGATGTACAACAATACTCACTTGTAGTTCCACCCCGCCTGCTTGAAGCAACAAAAACATATACATTGATCTCAAGTGTACTGCACATTACTTAAAGGTTAAGTATACCTATCACATGCCAACATGAATACAGGGTAATTTAACAATTACTTTGATTTTAGTCCTGGTTTGAGACATTAGAATAAAACATATCGGTTGCGCAAAGGTGTAAGTGATGAAGGCTCGGCATTCTTATGTTCCCCGTTGGTTTCCTTCATCCGAACACACTGAATAGAAGCTGTACCTATTTTCGCCTTTGTGATTGTTTAACTGAGAATCCACCGAACGATGTCTGGGTTTATTTTCCAGTGACTGTCTAAACTAGAGTGTAACAGGGCTTGCCAATAAAGACACCGGGTTTCCCTTAGACATACGGAACAAATGTGCTGGTGATTCGAAAGATAAGCACGGCCCAATGTGATAACAATAAAAAGGGTGAATATTTCTCCTTCACCGCCGGGTCACTCCTGATATCTCTGCACAAAGAACAACAAAAGCCGAAATTCCATGTCATTATGTTCCCCTGCTGTTTCGTTCACTCGGCGGTACATTGACCGGACATCTCTGTCCTCTAAAGTCCAGACCGTAATGATACGTTGCATGGAAACGCTGTGCACATTGCGTGACCATCTCCTGCTGTGCAGAGTGCGATAAACGTCAGTATTTATGGCACATTTGAGATATTGATGCCGCTGTCTGAAATTTGAGTAGATCAGAATTTTATTTGCTGCAAGGGTGCGGACATTCACGACTAAAAACATGACCAATACGTCCTGATATCTGCTGACAGTGTGGTCACTAATGACTGGACTTCATTACTAACAGTGTGGTTGTGCCAAGGAGCATTTTGAGAAAGAGCGATATTATTATGGCGTTATAGTTTTATAGTCAGAGATCTTGTTTTCCCATTTTCCATGAAGAGTCTAGAAAAAGCAATGAAATTGCCAGCATACTGAGAGACGGATCTGAATAAACAGTGATATTTTTAGTGTGAGACATTGTGGGACCGAATAAGCTGTGATAACAACATTGCAGTATTGAGTGAACTGTACAAGCAGGGACATTGTCTATGTTGTCGGTGGCATGTCAGAGGAAGCGCTGATTAGACCAGTGTGGACAGTGATGAGCCTGTAGATCTGTGGCAGTCCTGTTCATTGCAGGAATTGATCATTTGGAAGGAGGGAAACATCCCTAGTTGTCTCTTCACAGCCTAGAAAGGGAAAGAAATTATCTGTCTTGCAAATGTAATCATTTTCAGTCTATCTATTTATATATCTACCTATATATAGGCACATTGGCGAGAAACTAGAAAAACACTTTCTTTGAAATAGCCGTACTGACAACTTCTATGGATAAAACAGCATCATAGCTGGAAAATGTTCACGAGAAATAACTAAGAATCATGCAAGATAAAATCCCGAAAGAGTATCGATGTTATCACTGACTTTGGTGCTGCTTGATTTGGTTTGTTATTTTAATTCCTATTCATCTTTAATTATTTTTGTTGGTGTCCGTCGTCCGTCGTTTCTGACAATAGTCTAAACATGTGGGAAAGAATTTCATTGTAAAATAAAACTTTTTCTCATGGGCAGTTTTATTCTTTCGTGCTTCAGAATCAAGGCTCAATGGTAGGAATAATGGTCCAGATTGGCCACTCCCTCGGCTGCGGTGAAAGCAATGACGCATTCTGTGCCTTGTTTTGCCTTCCTCTCTCAATGAAGTGTTCCAGCATCGCCTTCTTGGGCTTTGGATGTTATAGTTGTTGTCAGCTTCCCAGTCCGGGAAATGGTTGCGCTTGCTGGGTAGGTAAATCCCTATCGCACCAGTCCTGGAGGTTTCCAGCTATCATCACTGGTTTAGGGGTGTACCAGGGTGTTGCCACTGTCACAGGGAAACAGTTACTTGGAGCCATAAATGAGAGCAGGGTGGCAGGCGCTGGCCAACGCTGGACAAGCTGCCCCTGTGTGGAGAACGACCTGCCCTCCACCAGAGGTGCCAAACAAATTGTTCCTTATAGACCCCACATCTGGCATCCTTGGCTGCGTAAATCCAGGAAAGACTCTCCCCGGTACGGCCAAACACTCCGGTGAGATTGAACGGGTCTCCCATGTCAAACCGCAGTTTTGCTACGCTGTTGCACATTAGTGCCACAAAATAACAGACAGTACGCTGCATATGATTAAAGGAATTATATTTTATAAAAGGATATGCGGTGAAAGCAGGGGTGTGGGGGTGACTGGAGGAATTGCATCAGCCCATGATTTAATGGTGGAGCAGACTGGATGGGCCGAATGGCCTGCATCTGCTGCTATGTCTTATGGTCTTATTGATGAATTTTAACTTAAGGGATAGAAAATAAAACAAAAAGAAAATAGTCCATTCTAATTAAGCAGTCAAATGTGCACACGTTGGAGCTCATCTTGAACTTCTCGGTCACTCACGCCCTGCCCCTCGGTCTGCGTGGAAGCTCAAACTACCTTCCAGACAATCGGGTCGACCACCGGATCGCATCCTACGACCGGTTCTCTTCAGGGTCTTCGCTCTTCTTAGCCTTTTGAACAACAGCCCCAAGACCACACAGTGTCCCTCACCAAAAAAAAAAACTCCCCCGATTTCTGGCATCCTACTTGAATGGCCCACTTTGCTCATCATCCTGATCTTCAACAATAATCCGAACAGGCTGAAAGAAGAACACGGAGAACTACACATTCCGACACATAAACTGACCCTTCGGCCTGAAGCTCGGAGTGAAACCATTGAAGGACCAAACAAACCATCTTCACACGCTTGACGTTTGCCGTATTTTATGTATTTTCGAAGACTAATCATCAGTATTTTTTAGGTTCCAGTGCTTTGATTTTGCACAAAAATTCCCTGGCCTTAGCTTTCTTTTAGTTTGATGTGTCTGAATAAAATTGGAAGTCAACTTGCGATTCTCACAGGGGGGAAATATAGTGACTCAGCAAAGTTTCAAAGGGGACATAAACAGCAGTTTTGGTGTCTCAGCGCAGACTTTCAGTGCGAACGTAATGTATACTGCACTTTCTGGTATTTCATTCAGTCTCGCTGGCAAACATTAGAGCAGCCTGGGAACCTGCGGACAGATCACTGAGATTAGTTTCTGCTTCTGTTCAAACGGAGTATCGATGGAGAAATGGTGGTAGAATTGTGGCAGCTCTGGCTCAAGTCTTTAAATTTAAATAGATGCACCACACGTCACGTGTATGGTGTAAAGTGGTGAAGTATATTCCTGGGAGCGGTTCAATGCCTCATATCTAACATCTCATGTGTGTGTGTGCAGGAAAAGAACGTTCAGCAATCGGTCCGCAATCTGCAGCTAATGGCGTGTGGGCTTGTAACTTTCTTATTATCAAAATCCCTGGAATATTGCTGTCGATCTTCCTTTAGTACTTACAATAACAGACGTACATTCGACATTCAAGTTATTCGAAGCGACTAGAACGAGCGAAAGGAAAAATAATCCTAACCCCACTCCCCCCCCCCCAATAACGTGTACTTCATTTCACCTGCCGAGCTAATGTCCCACTCTCAAAGTCGGAAGAGAATGTGGTCGGCGGAATGTGAGAAAATAAATCTGTTTGAAGTTGATTGTCCATGTTGATTATTCAGGATGATGGTCTATGTTAGAAACGACATTGATCAGAAAAGGTCCCACTTCAGCAGCACAAGCCGGGTATCTTGGAAATTACTTTGGCAACTATCATATTATCTTTTGTTTAACAAGTTAATAACTTGTAACATCCCTTGGAGGAAAGGAATTTATGGCACGGTGCGGAGTGAAAAACAATTTAATGTCAATGTTTGTGCAGCTATTTGTCCCTAATGTCACTGACGTCATAACTACAATAAATGCCTCAGTGGAATTACTCTGAATTGCATATAACTCTGTAAAACCGATCACCAGTCCATATGAACAGTTGGAATGTTCCGTGCATCTAAAAGCTGCATATTCTGAGGGAATATGGGATATCCAGCGATTTACTACATCGCGGGCATTTTCTATCCTACAATTGCAGCAATCAGTATCCCTGGTAAGGTACTGGAGCCGGTCACTCTATGTATGGTGCCGTCATCTTGCTTTTGTTCCGCTGCACTGTTTGTACTTTTACTGAGCACAGATGATACCTTCGTCTGAAATCTGTCTCAGGAATTGAGGATTCAAGCATCTGATAGATTTGCTGTTCAGTTTCCATATTTTTTCAACGTGATACTATTTTGTTTGTCTATACGTTGGTGGCGATATTGCCATAGTTTCACATTTTCAGCTTCCTCAAACAATAGTGGTCGCTTTTCCAGTTCGGAAGCTTTTTATCAACTGCACGGCCAGTCGAATAGCTGCACTCAATTATACCTTATGCATTAAATGTCATAATTTCACTACAAACAATTCCTTCAGCTATTTTACGTCAAATCATGGAAATCATTTTGTTTATGGGGCGATCGATCGGCCACCGTTAAGTGAGTCGGGGAAAATCAAATCCCTGCCTCCGAGCTGTTGGAAAGTCGCAAACCCATTGCCACTTCTGTCTACTATTGTCCAACCGGAGCGCACGGACAATCCGCACAAATTGACTTTTTGCTTTACACTTCCAAAAGAACTATACCCTGCATAGCATTGGAAGAATGGTGGGTATTCAGGCATTTGCAGCTAACGATAATTCTGTGTTGTGTAATTTTTTTCTTTTTCTCTCCAAATTTCCTGTAGTTAATTTAACAGCGATTGTAATCCTATCTCGGGGGAAATGCGGACTTTCCAAATGCATCACCCGTTACCTGGTTGGAATGGCAGCAGCGGATATGATGGTCGTTGTATTTTTCGGTTTACTGCAAGAGACCAACAATATCTACGTTTATTCCAGAACCCTGCTCATCACTCCTGTATGCGCCGTTATTGTTGTATTTTTTCTTGTGACGAGGGACTGTTCTGTTTGGTTTACGGTCAGTTTTACCTTTGATCGCTTCATCGCAATATGTTGTCGAAAGCTCTGGGAACGATACTGCACTGAGAGAACAGCAACGGTGGTTATCGTGACCATTATTGTATTCAGCTGTGGGAGATGTACCCCGTTTTACTTTACCATTGAGCCTTATGTCATTATTGACAACGTGCCGTGGCGTTGTGCCCTCACTCATGAATACGCTACTTCACCCGTGTGGAAAGGCATGGAAATACTAGATGGCATTTTAACACCGTTGCTACCAATCGGCTTCATTCTTATCTTCAATGGGTTAACAGTAAGACATATCATTGCGGCAAATAGAGTCCGCAGAGGGCTTCGGAACAACAGTGATAATCAGAAGGATACCGAGGTGGAAAACCGCAAAAAATCGATAATTTTATTGTTTGCAATATCAGCAAATTTCATCTTATTTTGGGTGCCTTATGTAGCTCATTCCCTGAAATGGCAAACGGTAAACTTTTTTTATGAGGACAAATATTTGAGTTCCCCGGTATATATACTTCAACAATTTGCGGTGATGTTGCAAATTCTGAGTATGTGCACCAATACTTGTATCTATACACTGACACAGAGGAAATTCAGAAAAGAATTGAAGAATGGAGTGAAGTATGTGTTTACGTTAAATGGCCATCTCTGTTAATAACTCCCACTCCAAATGCAATTCGACGGAGTTTGAAAATTAGTAGATTTCGCAAATATACCATAACTTCAAACATTCATGTCCCTGGTCATCATCAAATTAATGAATTCCAAACTATCGCAGAGAGTTGACAATCATCCGGAAGACGGTACCGCAACATAAAATGCAGGACCAACAGGCTCCGTGACAGTTTCACCCACCATGTCATCAGACTGATTAACTCACGCAGATATCAGTGTTTTCCTATGCTACGTTGACTGTTTGGTTTCTTACAATTTTACATTTCTTGGATTGCACAATGTAGATTTAGATGGAGACGTATCCTAAAGATTTTTATTCCTCATGTATGTGGAGGAAATAAAGTCAATTCAATCTCAAGGGGAGGAATGACTTCCGGACATCTCGGGGTTCAGATGTTTCAAAATGTTCATAGTCGGGTAAAAGAGAGTAAAGGGAAAGCCTTTCAAACACAGGCAGATAGTGTCACAGCTGCGAAAGGGAGGACACTATGATGGAATTGTATGTTAATAGACTGTGATTGGAACTCAGAAGTAGAAAGGGAAGCGACACTCGTTTGGGAGAATTCTGTAGATCGCTCCCTTCACCAAAACGAAAACAACAACCAGAGACAGTGACTGATCCGGAGATAGATTTTGGACAGTTGCCATTTTCATATGGTTGTTGTCACAGGTAAATTAAACTTCACCGATATTCATGGGCACTTCGATTGTTTACAAAGGTTTAGATGTGAGAGAATGTCTCGGTTACGTCCGAGAAGGAGTCGTATCGCAATGAGCAGGCAGGCGGACTGGCGAACAGCCCATTCTAAATCTAGTACTGGAAAGTGAAACGGTCGGGTAACAGATCCCTTTGCGGGTCAGCATTTCAGAAAAATAGGACACAGCTATTCGCCATTTACTAATACCTTACACCGGAGTAGGAGCAGACAGTATGGAATGTATTTAATTAATGCTATTAGGTAGGAACTTGGTAGCTAAATTTGGGACATGTTTTGTTCCGTCAAATCCACAACAGAAATATGGAGTTTGTTAATGGGACACTAGATTGGGTTTCAGTACAGGCTTGTTTCACTGAGGCGGGAATGGATGGTCCCTAAAGTCAGCCTGGTTAGAAAGAGATAAGGATCACCTCTTCAAGTAAAAGAAAGGAATACATTTAAGGATTGGGAAGCAAGAATCAGGCAGGGCTATGGAAAGAGACAGTGTAGCCAGGAGGAGTTTAACAATGGACTTAGAAGAGTTAGAAGCGGAAATGAAAAGGCCTCGAAGGTTTAAAACAGGAGAGTGACCACATAGAGAGTGGGAGAGATGAGCGATAAAAGTGGAAGCATGTGTCTGGAGTGCAAGGAGGCAGTGAAGGTCCTTACCCACACTTTGCTTCAATATTCACCAGTGAGCGCGTCATTGACGAATGTGGATACAGCGAAACACGACGGATGTGCCGGAACACGCAAACGTTCAGAATTACGAGCTGGAAACAGGGAAAACATGAAAATAACTCTTTCCCCTTTGCTACAAGGGATGTATTTCAGGTAATCAGAGAAAGCGAGCGAAGATATTGCTGCGCTTTAGGACATGACATTGGTGTCATCACTGGCCACAGAGAACGGCAAATGTTATTTCTCTTATGAAGAAGTATAATGTAGTCCTGAGAGTTACAGGCCAGTGAGTCTTCGATCAGTGGTGGGCAAGCTGTATGAATGGTTTCTTAGAAACAGAATTAATGAATATCCGGAGAAACGCATCCTGTTTGGAGATAGCCAGCATGGTTCTGTGAGGTCAGGTCGTCTCTTTTGAGTCAGAATACTTTCCAAGAAAAAAGTGAAAAATTGGTCGATGAAGTCAGAACAGTCGTGCTGAGGTATATTAATGGTTAAGCTGTTTGACTGGGTTCCCTATGGAACACTCATTCAGACCTGGGATCTAGTGAAACCTGGCTGTATAGATTCAGAACTGGCTGAACAAGGGAAGGCCGATGAGGCACTGGATGTAGATATTCCGCAAGGTAGGTCTAATCTTTAGTACACTCTACAACTATATCTAGTCTCTGCTGAGCTATTACAGTATTCTGAGAAACAGACATTAATTTGATCATCCTGCAGCACTGGGATAATTTGCAGTAATTTAGTCAGAGGTGATGATGAATGCAAAATACTGAATCCGGACTGAAACTGCACGCTTTCTAAACTGAATTCCCGTGTACCTATTAAAGGCAGATGCTAAGATCACACAAAACCAATCTTTTCCAATGGAACCCTGCAACTCAAAACCAGAGGTTCAATGTCTTCTGCAGCATCCTCCGTGCTTCCCAAATAACTCAGCCTCCCAGAATGAGAATTTCAGTACTGACAGAACACACGCCCACACAATTACCGGTAGACGGAAGGATTCAAAATAATTGAGTAAGCCACAGAAGAGTCATTAGATGGGCATTGTTTTTGCAAGGAATAAATATTAGCGTAAAGTGTATAAACACAACCTTCATCTTAGCCGATAAACTGAAGTGAAAATATGTCTCAAGCTATGAAAGCAAGTGATCTCAAGGATCTGTTTGTATCAAAAAAAAAAGAAAATGGTGAAAGATCAGATAAAGTAATGACTGAGAACAAAGGCACAAAGAAGCAAATATTTTTGTATGTTTCCTCAACAGTACAGGATGGTGAGAAGTGAACTGGATGAGGCACATATGTAGAGGATGACATGACCAGGATATGTACAGTATAGCTTTAGAACTACCGAAACCCATGAGGGCACAGGCAGCTGAATTGGCAGCTGCAGTTTACCTGGTTAGAGTCAGAAAGTTTTTCACCAGAGTTAGCCATACAATCTGATCATATGTAGTTTGCAACAGACTTACAGAACGTTTACCTCTGTGGGCGGCTCCTCGCATCTGTTCTGCTATTTCAATATATATTTAAGGAGGGAAAGGGAAAATATGGATTCATAAAGGGAAATTGAAAAGTTAACTAATTGTTGGAACGTGAATAAAAGCTTCTGGTTCCAGAAGGAGGAAGAAACCAAATGACCCGTTGGTACCATTTTGCATGGGGACACCAGGGAAGCAAACCCTCCACAGAAAAGATCAAGAAAGTGGGCTGGTGGCCGAAGAAGAAGGATGGTGTTGATATTCTGTGAGAACTTGCTTGATTTGTGCATAATTTAGTCCTCACAGAAATGTAAGGAAAAGAGGCCTTCAACGCAACAGATCGGTAGAAGGGCCTTCGACTACTTTACAAATAGATTAAATTATTTTTCTTACCGCCCGCCCCAGAAGAATACAGATATTCCGTGGTAATAATAGATAGCTTCATGACGTGAGTAAATAAATATTCACTTGCTGGGTCTTGCTCGGAGTATTGAAACGGATTAAGGCACACAAGCATTCTCAGCTATGACAGACACAATAATGGCCATTGCAAAAATCTTTTCGGAAAGGATATTCACTAGCTGGGTACGACCCCCGAGTACCCAAATGGATTAAGGCACACATTTCACGGCCCAGATAATGGAAGATGTCATGGCAGTTTTAGGGATCAAACGGAGATTTCATAAACTCCGTAGACTGCAGTCAAGAGGAAGTGTGGAAAGGAAATGAGGCAACAACATGGGACAGCATATTCTTTGATGATAATATGGAATACATTAGCATTTTCAACAGGTTACTGCCATTATAAATACATCACTGGAACGGACATGGAAGGTTTAGAGGAGTTGATTGGATGAAATTGTTGGAACACAAAATCAATGGGTTTGTGGCAGAAATGTGGGTACAACAATGATACAGTCCATGAAAGAAGCCATTTATGTGGCAGTCCAACAAAAGGGGAAGGCGAAACAACAGAGTAATACCTACTTTGACTCAGTGATCAGTCTGGATTCTGAATTGTTCAGGACAAAGAGTGATAATTAGAATACACAAACCTTCATTACTAATTCGAAGCTTTTGCAGGTCTGTTTGAAATTATAGGCAAACTAAGTCCATCAGTGTACAAGCTACTGACTTCTTCAGATAAAATGTGGGAAGTACTATATTAACCGTCTGAAATTTGTGGAGGAGAAGCAAAAAGGTCATCACCATCGCTACCGGATATACATGATGTCCCTGACTAGGGTGACTTGAGAATGGAACAACAGTTCCTTCAAGATTGGGACAGGTTCTATCAATAGGGTGATTGTCGGTTCCTTCATCCTAGGAAAAAGCGCAGTTTTGTTAAAAAAATCAAAAAAGAAATGTAACCCTCCGAGTCCTGCCCTTTTTATGAAACAAAATTGGGTGAGGACAACAGATACCTTGAGACCAAATACAACTGAGCTTCCAGATTGGACGGTCTAGAAAAAAAATAGAAAATATGGACTTAAAATAACTTACTATTTTCCCTGGAATTAAGAGCAGATATCCCCCTTTTGTTACAGGTTTCATTCAACATGAAGAGAATATTGTATTTCGTTGCGATGACGTTAACTATGACTGAAACAGAGTAAGTTTGCTCCAGAGCCAGTGCGGCGGACGATTGTGTCAACAGTGATATCACTGCTTGGAAAACACTGAGTGAACAACAACAACAACAAAAATGAAACAAAAACTCAAATGAGTATCTGTGATAATATGTTGTTACTCAGTTACCACTAATCCCTCACTGCACTGCAGCCTGGACATGCGTTGTGTAAGAGGCAACGACGGTCGGAGCAAACTGAACTAATTAGCAGACACGCTGATAAGGCAAATGAACTATTTAGTTACCCAGACTTTTGGAGTAAGTTTCAGAATCGGGGGACAAAAGTACAAATATATCTGTGGTTAAGAATAGCAACACATGCTGCTGTAATTCCAGTTTAATGCACCCTCATAATTGATTGCTCAGTGTATATCAACCGAGAAGAGGAGAGGAAGGCAGAACTAATGGAAGAAAAAAAAACAGGAAAAATTATTTCAAGAAATAGAAGAGAATGCGATCAGTATGGATTCGGCCAATTTAGTTAGTTAATGTGAATATTTTATATAGAATGTAATTGTTCAATGGGGTTCCAGCGGAGTCCTTTGGGCAGCCAACTGAATGAGTGGGTGTAATGATTTCAAGATAAATGGATGAAGAAGAGGCAGATGTTGGCCGGAAGGAACAACAATCTAATCAAGGAGAGGGAAAACCAACAGGTTGACTTTGTTTTCCACCGATTTGGGGGTCTCTGTACTGACTTTTGCTCTGGGATAATGTACATAGAACCCTCTCGGATGAGTAGCTACTAATTATGTAAACTGCTGGACCGACAAATGAAGCAACCTGTGAACTCTTTAGACTCTGTCTGGTGTCTTTTAACTGGTCTGGACCAGTCAGTTAAAACATACACAAGGAAGCAAGGCAGGGGCAGGCAGAGCCATGTTATTATATTGGCTGTATTCCTGTACAATAACTAGTGATAATGACCCAGATAGCTCAGGTGACGGGAAGCCAATGCGATTGAGATCCACAATTCAGATGATGAGAAACACTGTAAGTGTTAGGAACTCCAAATACGGCGGGACGATAACACTTCAGCAACGAGAGCCCAACCATCGCAGATAAGGCAAGCCCACGGACACGTTGATACCTGGAGCGCGATGAATGTCTGACCAGCTTAGAGTGCATTGCCCTGTGGGGAAAGATGTTGCGGACTCGGTCCAATCCCTGAGTAACCCTACTGGTCACGAATTCCAACATCGAAAACGGCCCAGTTATTTCGTCTCCCTCTTTTGAGTCCACAGAAGTTTATCAGAAAATTCTTACATTTCACCCACACCACATTCTCCAGTTCCCCATTTCCCATCTGTTTATCCTTTTCTGAACCCATACTGACTCTGCCAACGCTGGTGTTGCTGTCAATCCAGCCCAGTGGGTGGACATGTGGGGTCTTGGTCTGTGTGTCTCTGCCAGTAGGACACTATGTATAGAATGCAATGGAAAGTTTGACTTCATGTGTTACACTTTAACAGTTGCATTGTAAACGTATATCTGAATTCTGGGCTTATTGTCGGACTGAATAACACTACTCTCTGAAACTGTGGAACTGATGAGCTGTCGGTCTGTCGCTGCTCTGTAACACATCATATGTACCTTGTCCCCGGACAGGAGGTAACATCGGACACGAATGTAGTCTTTCCCTGTGGGTAGGAGAAGGAAAATGAGTCAATGAAGGAGAGCTAAAAGTCAGACGGCTGTGTGAAGCGGCCGGTGCAGACAGCGCCAGTATCAAACTGACTGTCTGTCATTCCTACTCTCTCTCTCTCTCTCTCTCTCTCTCTCTCTCTCTCTCTCTCTCTCTCTCTCTCTCTCTCTCTCTCTCTCTCTCTCTCTCTCTCTCTCTCTCTCTCTCTCTCTCTCTCTCTCTCTCTCTCTTTCACTCACTCCCTCCAGTAAGTAGACGATCTCTCATCGGTACGAGTACCACAATAGTCACAGAATATGTTCTACTCGTTCTTATACTGGTGACGAAAATGAGACGACACTTACGACACTGAATGGGAAAATTAGAAAGAGACAGCCATGGACTGATAGATTATTATGACACAGAAATAGTTTCTTCCGCTCATCCAGATCACCCCGCTGTGATCATGCGCCTCGACCCACTTATCGTCACTGTCCGTCTCTCATCTGCGTACCTAGACAACCTTCACTGAAATGATCCGATTGAATCTGCAAATACCACTTACCCTTACAGTTCCTTCCACACACGCTCGACCCTTTTAGTGAATAGGGCTTACCACTGCCTCTTGCATATTTCTCCTTTCACCCAAATCTATGAACACTAGGTGTAGATTCACTCTGAGGATGGGGAAAATCTCCGGGCATTCACCCTGTCCGTAACGGTCACATTCTTGTATACTTCTGTAAGATCTCCATTTATTTTCCAGCTCTCAATGGAATACGTTCTAAACTTATTCACTCTATCCCTCTAACTCTTGTCCTCACTCCCCAAACTCTTCCTATCAAATTATCGCTGTCCACTTTGAGACTTATTGACATGCGTTTCCAATTAAATCGTTACGCCCCCCTCCTATTTCAGATCCAAAAGCCCATCTCATACCTCTCTGAATGGGTAAGTTGATCCTGCAGCTTTCCTGACTACTACGGATACTTCAAGTTATCTCCAGTTTTTATTTCTTATAATGATTTCGGCGATACGTTCATAATGTGTTTAAATCAGTGCACAGATTCCCCAATTCTTTCACTTCGATATGAGTTAATGTGCTGATTATCACGCAGTCTTTTTATTTTAGTACGCTTTCTAAAATTGATTCACATACACCATTTCTACGTTCCTCGCACCCATCCTTCTCGTAAATATGTTGCCTTCTATTTAAGCTGAACATCTTCTCTTCAGGTCGAGTCAGCACATCAAGCTTCTTCTAATCAATCCCGCTCTACTTTAGTTTACTGACGATATTAACCACCCCTTTGCTCTGGCTTTGTTTAAATTCCACATGTCAATCCTCACCCAAATCTTTATCCCTCTTGCGTTCTTCACTTTTTACCCCAAACCTATGAATTCCAGTTGTAGTTTCACTCAGAGGATGGGGAAAAGCTCCGGGAATTCACCCTGTCTGTATGTGACGCTCACAATTTTATATACTTCTGTACGATCTCCATTAATTTTCCTGAGTTCAATGGAATAAATCATTAACCTATTCAAACTATCCCTCTAAATCTTGCCCTCGGTCCCCAAACTCTTCCTTTCAATTTATCGCTGCACACTTTGTAGCTTATTGGCATTTCAAACATGTAGGTAGCGGATCGGAACAAACCTGAATATTCTATCTACAAACTCACCATTGTGCTGTACAGCTACAACATAACGTCTCAAGTCCTGTGCTCAGTGATCTGATTGTGAAGGCCACTGTGATTTGAGCTCAATTACAGCACAGTGATCTGCCCGTGACGCCGCCCTCCTGGAATTATCTCTCTGTAGCCCCACGTCTCTTCAATATCTGCTTATTAACTTGGTGTACATTTCCTCACAGACCACCCCATACTTGTCTGTATTAAATTCTATCTGCCATTTTTTAACCTATTTTTCAGCCAGTCAACATCAAGCTATAAGCTTAGATAGAGTTCCTGCCTGTAAAAACGCTCCCAAATCTAGGTTACATCCTTAATTCTACTGATTATGTTTTCCACATCGTCATCTAAATCATTAAAATACATGATAACTAACAAAGGACCCAGGATGAATCCCGCAGTGCCCTTGTCACAGTCAAACAAACATCCTCTCTCTCTCTCTCTCTCTCTCTCTCTCTCTCTCTCTCTCTCTCTCTCTCTCTCTCTCTCTCTCTCTCTCTCTCTCTCTCTCTCTCTCTCTCTCTCTCTCTCTTTCACTCACTCCCTCCAGTAAGTAGACGATCTCTCATCGGTACGAGTACCACAATAGTCACCGAATATGTCCTACTCGTTCTTATACTGGTGACGAAAATGAGACGACACTTACGACACTGAATGGGAAAATTAGAAAGAGACAGCCATGGACTGATAGATTATTATGACACAGAAATAGTTTCTTCCGCCCATCCAGATCACCCCGTTGTGATCATGCGCCTCGACCCACTTATCGTCACTGTCCGTCTCTCATCTGCGTACCTAGACAACCTTCACTGAAATGATCCGATTGAATCTGCAAATACCACTTACCCTTACAGTTCCTTCCACACACGCTCGACCCTTTTAGTGAATAGGGCTTACCACATATGCCTCTTGCATATTTCTCCTTTCACCCAAATCTATGAACACTAGGTGTAGATTCACTCTGAGGATGGGGAAAATCTCCGGGCATTCACCCTGTCCGTAACGGTCACATTCTTGTATACTTCTGTAAGATCTCCATTTATTTTCCAGCTCTCAATGGAATACGTTCTAAACTTATTCACTCTATCCCTCTAACTCTTGTCCTCACTCCCCAAACTCTTCCTATCAAATTATCACTGTCCACTTTGAGGCTTATTGACATGCGATTCCAATTAAATCGTTACGCCCCCTCCTATTTCAGATCCAAAAGCCCATCTCATACCTCTCTGAATGGGTAAGTTGATCCTGCAGCTTTCCTGACTACTACGGATACTTCAAGTTATCTCCAGTTTTTATTTCTTATAATGATTTCGGCGATACGTTCATAGTGTGTTTAAATCAGTGCACAGATTCCCCAATTCTTTCACTTCGATATGAGTTAATGTGCTGATTATCACGCAGTCTTTTTATTTTAGTACGCTTTCTAAAATTGATTCACATACACCATTTCTACGCTCCTCGCACCCATCCTTCTCGTAAATATGTTGCCTTCTATTTAAGCTGAACATCTTCTCTTCAGGTCGAGTCAGCACATCATGCTTCTTCTAATCAATCCCGCTCTACTTTAGTTTACTGACGATATTTACCACCCCTTTGCTCTGGCTTTGTTTAAATTCCACATGTCAATCCTCACCCAAATCTTTATCCCTCTTGCGTTCTTCACTTTTTACCCCAAACCTATGAATTCCAGTTGTAGTTTCACTCAGAGGATGGGGAAAAGCTCCGGGAATTCACCCTGTCTGTATGTGACGCTCACAATTTTATATACTTCTGTACGATCTCCATTAATTTTCCTGAGTTCAATGGAATAAATCATTAACCTCTTCAAACTATCCCTCTAAATCTTGCCCTCGGTCCCCAAACTCTTCCTTTCAATTTATCGCTGCACACTTTGTAGCTTATTGGCATTTCAAACATGTAGGTAGCGGATCGGAAAAAACCTGAATATTCTATCTACAAACTCACCATTGTGCTGTACAGCTACAACATAACGTCTCAAGTCCTGTGCTCAGTGATCTGATTGTGAAGGCCACTGTGAATTGAGCTCAATTACAGCACAGTGATCTGCCCGTGACGCCGCTCTCCTGGAATTATCTCTCTGTAGCCCCACGTCTCTTCAATATCTGCTTATTAACTTGGTGTACATTTCCTCACAGACCACCCCATACTTGTCTGTATTAAATTCTATCTGCCATTTTTTAACGTATTTTTCAGCCAGTCAACATCAAGCTATAAGCTTAGATAGAGTTCCTGCCTGTAAAAACGCTCCCAAATCTAGGTTACATCCTTAATTCTACTGATTATGTTTTCCACATCGTCATCTAAATCATTAAAATACATGATAACTAACAAAGGACCCAGGATGAATCCCGCAGTGCCCTTGTCACAGTCAAACAAACATCCACTCTCTCTCTCGGCTAATCCAGAAAGGAGCGTTCATTAATCTGTCCACAAACCGCAGTTAAATTCGTGTGGTCGCGTAACCTATTATGATCAAGGATCCCTGGAATACTGTTGTCGATCTCTTTTATTTGTTTAGAAGAACGTACATGCGGCGTGTTTTATTTTGATACATGTAATCAGTTGTTATTTGTGCCTTTCGAAATGACTAGAAAAAGTGAAGGAAATAAATGATGCTATCGCCCCGTTCAATAAGGAGTACTCCATTTCACCTGCCGAGCTAAAGTCCCGCCCCCAATGTCACAGGCGGATGTGCTCGGTTGAATGTGAGAAAATAAATCTGTTTGAAGTTGATTATCGATGTTAATTGTTCAAGATGGTAGCCTATGTTAGAAACAAAACTGATCTGACAATGTTCCACATCCGAAGCTGAGGCCACGTGACTTGGGAATCAAGTTGCCATGTTCACATTATATTTAGCTTTAACTTGAAGCATCCTTGAGTAGACAAATGGCACAATGACAGTGAGCGAACAATACTTTAATATCAGTGTCCCTAATGTGACTGACGTGATAACCACACTAATTGCCTCAGTGGAATTACTCTCAATTGCATATAAATGCGTAAAACCGATCACCGACCCATAAGAGCAGTTAGCGTACAACTGAACGCTGCTTCTGCCGGAATATGGGATATCCAGCGATTTACTACATCTCGGCCATTTTCCATCCTGTAATTGTAGCGATCGGTGTCCCTGGAAAGATATTGGATCTGGTCACTATATGTGTAGCCAGCGTCTTGCTCTTGTTCCGCTGCACAGCTCGGACATTCCGTCAACACAAATTCTACCCTCGTTTGATTTCCCCCCCTAGAATGGAGGGTTCAAGCATCTGATAGCTTTGCTTTCATCTTCCATATTTATTTCCATGTGATTTTTTTGTCCTGTCGATTAGGTTGGTGCCGATATTGGCACAGTATCATAATTCCATCTTGATCGGACTTCTGAATCGATACTGGCCTATGGTTTTCTAGGTCAAAATCTTTGTTAATACAGATACTTCAACTTTACAAAAAACAACATGACAGCTTTTTCTAATGACCGGCCAGTCTATTTTCCGGACGCGGGTCTGTTCTTCCATATATCAGGTAAAGAGAACGTGTGCTTTCTATTTCATCGATTCCATTTTGTTCCCACTACATATAATCCCTTCAGATGTTTCACCTCAAATACTGGGAATGTTGTTGTTTTTGGAGTGATTGATTGTTCACGTGTGTGCTGGAAATCAGACGCCGCTCTGAACTGTCGGAAGGTCGCCAGCCCACTGTCCCTCCAGTCCATTATAGTCAACTCGCGGTAGTGCACGGAATGAGCCCACACAGACTGGATTCCTGCTCCCCTCTTCCCACAAAATGTATACCCTGCATAACATCGAAAACAATATAGGGAATTCAAACTCTTGTAGCTAACGATGCTTCTGTTCTGTTTTTTCCACCCCTCCCTCCAAATCTCTTGTAGTTAACTTAGCAGCGATTGTGATCCTATCTCGGGGAAAATGCGGACTCTCCAAATGCATCACCCGTTATCTGGTTGGAATGGCAACAGCGGATATGATGGTTGTTCTACTTGTTGCGTTAGTGCAACACACCAACAATATCTACGTGTATTCCAGATTCCTGCTCATCACTCCTGTATGCGCTCTGATATATATCTTTGTTGTTGCAGCAATAGACTGCTCTGTTTGGTTTACAGTCAGCTTTACCGATCGTTTCATCGCAATATGTTGTCAAAAACTGCAGGAAAGATATTGCACTGAGAGAACAGCAACGGTGGTGATCTTGACGATGGTTACTGTGATCTGCGGGAAATGTGTCCCCTTGTACTTTGCCATAGAGCCTTACATGATTATTGACAACATACCGTGGCGTTGCGCATTTACAGACGAATACGCTACTTTACCCCTGTGGAAAATATATGAAACACTGGATAGCATTTTTAGACCCTTGTTACCGATCGGTTTAATTCGAGTGTTCAATGGGTTAACAGTAAGACATATCATTGCAGCAAATAGAGTTCGCAGAGGGCTTCGGAGCAGCAGTGATAATCTGAACGATATCGAGGTGGAAAAACGCAGAAAATCGATGATTTCTTTGTTTGCTCTATCAGCTAATTTCATATTATTGTGGATACCTTTTGTAGTTCGTTCCCTGAAATGGCAACCGCAAAACTATTTTTATCAGGACAAATATTTGAATTCTCCTGTATATATACTACAGCAATTTGGGTTCATGTTGCAATTACTCAGTGTGTGCACTAATACTTGTATCTATACACTGGCACTGAAGAAATTCAGAAACGAGCTAAAGAATGGAATGAGGTATGTATTTACATTAAATGGCCATCTGTGCAGATAACTCCAATGTCCGATTGCAATTCAGCACAGTTTCCGAATAAAATTGGTTTGACAAATATGTCAAAAATTCAAACAATCATGTGCCTGGCCATTCGTCAATCGCAATCTCCACGGGGGTTGCACACGTCATACAGTTAAGGTAGGCTACTGGGCAATGATTGTTACATTGGTTGATTTACTTCGCACTATCACAGAGTCTTGGCAATCACAAGGGGAGGAATGGCTTCTGGACATTCTCCGGTTCAGATGTTACAAAATGGACAGAGTCGATTAAAAGAGAATAAAGGGAGTGCCACTGAAAATGAGAGAGAGCAGCCGAAAGCGAAGAAACCGTGTAGAGTTTGTATATCGATAGAGTGTGAGTAGAACTTAGAGCAGAAAGGGAGCAATCAGTAGTTTGAGAGTATTCTGGGCTGACCTCAGACCCCACATCCTATCACAAAAAAATACTTAGACCGCAAGGAATTGTTCTGGAAATAGATTTTGGACAGGTGCCATATGACGACGGTATTGCCCACGATGTATGGCGGAATTTATGAGTTGCGTCCGGAAAGGAGTTCTGGCACAATGAGCGAACAGGCGGACTAGAGAACAGACCGTTCACTTTGCCCAAACGGAAAGTGAAAAGCATCGGGTTTCAGATCCGTTCGCAGGTCAACTATGTGGGTTTTACTTTAACATTACACCGCAATAGAGGCAGACACTAATGGAATGTATTTAATTTCTGGTGTTGGGACCCGAATTTGAGAAGTGGTGTGCTCCTCAATATGCGCATCAGTTAACTCTTACTGTATTACTTGCATTGGTGTTCAGTGTAGGCTTGTCTCATTGAGGCGTGTAGGTCGTGAAAAGTAACCTTACTTGACAAGAGATATGGAACACTTCGTCATGAAGAAGAAAGAAAGATAATTAGGTTCAGTAAGAAAAGATCAATCATGAAAAATCACAAGTTCGCCAAGACGGAATTAAAAATCAGCTTCGAATGGGGCATGAGAAGTCCTTGGAGAGTCGCATTCAGGTACGTGAAGGACAGGTTGGTGGCGAGAAAGAGGGTGGGAAAGATCAGAGATGAAATAATAAGCATGGGTCTGGTGTAAGGATACAGTGAAGGTCCTTAATGATCTTTTGCTTCACCAGTAAGCGGGTCCTTAAATAATGTACACAGGGCCAGAGAAAACTCAGTGATCTTCCTCCACATAAAAAAATACAGCACGGAAACACGCCATCTCAGTCCTTCTTGTCCGTGCCGAACGCTCACTCTCATCTAGTCCCATTGACCTCAATCGGCCCATTTCCCTCCATTCATTTCCTGTCCATATGCGCATGCATTTTTTCAATGACAATATAGAACCTTCCTCTACCACTCCTTCTAGCTCGTTCCACACTGCTACATCTCTCTGAGTAAATATGTTCCCCCTTGTGATACGCCTAAACATTTGCCCCCTAACCCTCAACTCAAATCCTTTTGTTTGAACCTCCCCTACTTTCAATGGAAAAAGCCTATCCACGTCAACTCTATCTATACCCCTCATAATTTTAAATAAATCTATTAAGTCCCCCCTTCAAACCTCTACGCTCCAAAGAATAAGAGCAACTTCGGGACTGAAACCCTCATAACATTTTAATAAACCTCCTGTGTACCCTATCTATTTTGTTCACAAATTTGCTATAATTCGGTGACCAGACCTGTACACAACACTCCAAATTTGGCCTCACGAATGCATTGTACAATTTTAACATTACATCCCAACTCCTGTACTCAATGCTTTAATTTATAAAGACCAGCATACCAAAAGCTTTCTTCACCACCCTATCCACATGAGATTCCACCTTCAGGGAACTATGCACCATTATTCGTAGAACACTCTGTTCTACTGCATTCCGCAATGCCCTGCCATTTATCATGTATGTCCTGTTTTGATTAGCCCAACAAAAATGAGGCACCTCACACCTATCGGCATTAAACCCCATCTGCCATCTTTCACCCACCCTTTTAACTGGCCTAAATCTCTCTGCAAGCTTTGAAAATCTTCCTCATTATCCACAACGCCACCTAACGTAATATTATCTGAATACTTACTCATCCAACATATCACCCAATCCAAATCAATGTACACGATAAACACGTTGGACGCAGTACAGATCCCTGAGGCAGACCACTAGTCACCGGCCTCCAAACTGACAAACAGTTTGGCAGAGATTACTCTGGTGCCAATTAATGGTGC
Source organism: Hypanus sabinus (assembly GCF_030144855.1). NCBI lineage: Eukaryota > Metazoa > Chordata > Chondrichthyes > Myliobatiformes > Dasyatidae > Hypanus > Hypanus sabinus. The sequence continues at coordinate 580,443 of NW_026780539.1, read as the reverse complement.
CAATCGGCCACCATTACTCTTTGGCAGATCCCATTCAGCCATTGTTAAATCCATTTTACTGCTTCAATATTAATACCCAAGGATTGAACCTTCCAAACTAACCTTCAGTCTGGAACTTTGTCAAAAGCCTTACTGAAGTCTATAAAGACAACATCGACTGCATTATCTTCGTCAAGGTTCCTAGTAACCTCTTCGAAAAATTCAATAAGCTTTGTCAAGCATGACCTTCCACGCACAAATCCATGTTTACTTTCCTAATCAGTCCCAGTCTATAAACAATTTTTGGGCATAATTTTCACTAACTTACCCACCACTGACGTCAAACTTACAGGTCGATATTTGCAAGGGTTATCTTAGAACCTTTTTTAAGCAATGGAGCCATAGGAGCAATACGCCAATCCTCCGTTACCATCCCCGTTTCTAATGAAATTGGAAATGTTTCAGTCAGAACCCTTCCTACTTCTACACTAACTTCTCTCAAGGTCCTAGGGAATATCCTGTCAGGACCGGAGTTATCCACCATTATATCATTTAAAAGCGCCAGTACTACCTCTTCTTTAATCACCATAGTTTTCATAGCTGCCCTACTTGTTTCCCTTATCTTACACAATTCAATATCCTTCTCATTTGTGAATACCGAAGAAAAGAAATTGTTCAAAATCTCCCCCAGCTCTTTTGGTTCCACACATAGCTGTCTACTCGGATTCTCTAAGTGACCATCTTTTCCCTCACTATCCTTCTGATACTAATATAACTATAGAAACACTTTGGAGTTACTTTCACGTTACTTGTCAAAGCAACCTCATTTCTTGTTTTATCTTTTCTAACGTCTTTCTTAAGATACCATTTTACATTCTTTATTTTCCTCGAGCACCTCATTTACTCCATGTTACCTATATTTATTGTAAATCACTCTCTTATTCCGAAACAAGTTTTCAATATCCCTTGAACCCCATGGCTCTCTCAAACTTTTAACCTTTCCTTTCAACCTAACAGGAATGTAAAGACTCTGTATCCTCACAATTTCACCTTTAAATGACATCTATTCCTTTAATACACACTTCGCATAAAATAATTGTCCCAATCCACTCCTTCGAAATCCTTTCGCATCTCCTCAAAGTAATCCTTTCTTTAATCAAATATCTCAACATATCCTTCACCGTAATTATATTGAAAATAATGGTATTGTGACCCAAAGTGCTCCTAACACATACCTCCGTCACGTGACCTATCTCATTACCTAGCAGGAGATCGAACACTGTCCCTTCTCTAGTTGGTACCTTTATGTATTGCTGCAAAACACCTATCCTACACACATTTTAGAAACTCCAAACCATGCACACAATTTACAGAATGGGCTTCCCAGTCTATGTGGGAAAAAATTAAAATCTCCCACAATCACAACCTCGTTTTACTACAAATATCTGCTATCTCCTTACAAACGTGCTGCTCCAACTCTCGCTCCCCATTAGGTAGTCTATCATACACACCTATACATGTTACTACACTTTTCCCATTCCTCAGTTCCATCCAAATAGTCTCCCTAGATGAGAGCTCTAATCTATCCTGCCAAAGCACGGGTGTAAAATGGAGGAACATTGTATCATTTCATAATGCATGCATGCATTTCTAAATGTCAATAAACGGGGACTCGGTGTCCTCATAATCTAATCTAAAATTTTCCCTGACAAGCAATGCAACAACTCACCCTCTTGACCTTCAACGAAATCCAGTTTAAAATGTAGTTGCCAATCACACTCCTCCTGCAGCCATGTTTCACTAATAAGCTACAACATCATATTTACAGGTATCAATCCATGTTAAAAGCTCATCCACCTTTTTTTTACAATGCTCCTAGCATTAAAATAAATGCATTTAAGAAATTTTCCTCTCTTATTTTATGTTTATTCCTAAAGGTGCAAACAACTTTACTATCTTATTTTTCTTCCTTCTCCCCTACATCGTCGATCTGAGCGCTCCCCTTCTCTATCAACTGCCTATCCTTCCTCACAGACTGTCTACAAACTTACTCTATTTGTGAACTAACCTAATCTCTTCAATTTGATTCCCATCACCTACTATTCTCGTTTAAACTCTACTCGGTAGCCTTAGCAAATCTCCCCGACAGAGTATTCGTCCTACTGCGATGCGAGCGCAACCCATCCGTTTTGTACAGGTCACACATGCCTCAGAAGAGGTCCCAGTTATCCAGAAACTTGAATCCCTGCCCTTTGCTCAAATTCTTCAGCCACACATTTATCCTCCACTTCATTCTATTCCTACTCTCACTGTCGCGTGCACAGGCAGTAATCCTGAGATTACTGCTTTGCGGTCCTTCTTCTCAACTCCCTTCCTAATCGCCTATTTTCTACTTTGAGGACCTCTTCCCTTTTCCTAGCTGTGTCATTCGTACCTATATGTACCGCGACCTTTGGCTCTTCACCCTCCCACTTCCGGTATTTAGGATATCAGAAACATCCCGGTCCCTGGAAGCAGGGAGGCAAACTCCCATCCAGGTCTCTTGACTGCGTCAATAGAACCGCCTATCTGACTCAATAACTGTCGAGTCGCCTGTTACTACTGCCTTTCTCTTCCTTTCCCTCTCCTTCTGAGCTACAGCGCCGGACTCTGTGCCGGAGCACGGCCACTGTTGCTTACCCCAGGTCGGCTAAACACCCCCCAACCCACACAGTACTCAAATAAGAGTACGTATTGTCTCGGGGTACATCCACTGGGGTACTCTCTAGAACCTGACTCCACCCCTTCCCTCTCCAAACAGTGACCCACTTACCTGCCTCTCGTGGCCCCGGTGTGACCACGTGCCCGCAAATCCACTCTATTAACTCTCACTCTCCCTGACCAGACGAAGGTCATCGAGCTGCAGCTCCAGTTCCCTAAAACGGTCCCTTAGTTGCTGCAGTTCGGCGCACCTGGCGCAGATGTGGATGTCCGGGAGGTTATGAGCTCTTGCACTCATAATTCTCCCTTTCGTCAAATAACAGGAAAAATTGAAATCCAAACCTATCTTGCCTCGCCCATTTCCGCCCAAGCCCCTTGAGACAAAGCCCTGAAGCCTTTAAAAACTACGCCATCTTCTATCAGCCATTTCGGCCTTGGGGTGAAAAGAAAATCCCTGACTATCCACATGATCAATGACTCACTTCATCTTATACACCTCTGTCAGGGCACCTGTCATCCTCTGTCACTACAAGGAGAAAATGCCCTGTTCTCCTAAGGCACGACCTCCATTCCAGGCAACACCCTTGGAAATCTCCCCGGCACTCCCTCTCTATAGTGTCTATAGTATAGGCACTGCATCATGAAAATCTGCGTGCATTCACCCTGTTCATTTCCCGAACTCTTCCTTTTAAATTATTGCTGGAAATTTCGTTTATTATTATTTGCAAACTGTACGTAGATGGCCAGAACAGCCACGGTAATCTATCTACAGCCTCACGAACATGTTGTACAGATTCACCATAATATCCCCAATCCTGTACTCAGAGATCTGATTGAGAAGGACACTGTAATCAGCGCTGAATACGAGCCGGTCTGCCCATGACGCCGATTTCCTGGAATTATCGGTTTATATCTCAAGGTCTCTTTTTAAGTACTGCACACTAAAGTCCACATATTCAGTATGTGCTTCGGAACCTATTGTTTCTTTCCTCACAACGCTGAGCATCTCACACTTGTCTGTATTAAATGCCATCTGCCATTTTACAGCCCATTTCCTGGCCAGTCAACATTAAACTCCAAGCTTGGATTGAGTTGCTGTGTGGAAGAACGCCTCCAACTTAGGAGCCGGCGGCAATTCTTTTGATTCAGCTTTCTACATCGAAATCTGGGTATTGATATTCATGGTAAAAAAAAACAATGGGCCTTTACCAATCCCTGGAATACAGTTGCAGAGTCAAAGCATCAACCATCCACTCTATGCTAATCGAGAAAAAAGAAGTTCATCAATCCGTACACAAGCAGCAACTAAATTCGTGTGGGCATGTAAATTTTATTATCAAAGGTCGCTGTAATATTACTCTCGATCTATTTTATATGCTCAGAAGTACATATGTGCAAAGTGTCTAATCATGATACATGTCATCACCTGTTACTGTGGTCTTTCTTCATTCAAATGACTCGAAACGACTGGTACAACCAACAGAAAAAAATGATTCTAACTTCCTCTTATATAAATTTTACCCTATTTCACCTGTCGAGCTGATGTCCCACCCTCAATATCAGAAACGTATATGCTCCGCTGAATTGTCCATGTTGATTGTTCAGGATGAAGGAACACTATTCAGAAAACGTCCCATTTCAGCAGCTGACGTGCGATGCCTTTGAAAGTACATTGGGAACGCTCGTATTATCTTTTGATTAAATGTTACTAACTTGTAACTTCCATTGGGGATACGAATTCATGACACACTTACATAGTGAGAAAAAAACTGTTTAGCTAATTGTCCCTCATGAAACTGATGTCATAACCACATTAATTGCCCCAGTAGAACTACTCCGTATTGCATATAACTCTGGTAAACAGATCACCAGTCCATATGAGCAGCGGGAAATATCCATTCAACTGAACGCTGCACCTGATGGAATATGGGATATCCAGCGATTTACCACATCGCGGCCATTTTCTATCCTGCAGTTGTAGCGATCGGTATCCCTGGTAAGGTACTGGAGCTGGTCACTCTATGTATGATGCCGTTGTCATCTTGCTTTCGTTCAATTGCACTCTTTGGGCTTTTAATGAGCACAGATGCTACCTTCGTCTGAAATGTGTTTCTAGAATTGAGGATTCGAGCATCTGACAGTTTTGTTATTCAGCTTCTATCTTGTTTCTACGTGATACTTTTATTCTGTTTTGTCAATTACGTTGGTGCCGATATTCCCATAATTCAATAATTAAACCTTGCTTGACTTTCTGAATGGACAGTGGTCACATATTCAGATCAGAATCTTTTCAACTGTACAGCCAGTCGAATATCGACACTCAGGTCTGTTCTTCCGTAAAACTTGAAATTATAACTTATGCATTCATTCTAATGATATCACTGCAAATACACTTTCAGCTGTTTCACCTCAAATAACAGAAATGGTGATGGTTATGGAGTGATCGACCTTCGTGAGTCAAGGAAATCAAATGCCCAGTTCTAATCTGTAGAAAGTCGGCAACTCATCGTTAATTCTGACCATTATTGTCCATCACGGACAGAGTCATCACAAAATGAATTTCTGCTTTACATTTCAAAATAAATAATAATAATCATACCCTAAGTAGTATTGGAAAAATAGATAACATTTAGACATTTGCAGCTAAGGGGAATTCTGTGCTGATTTTGTTTTTCTCTCTCCAAATTTCTTGTAGTTAATTTAACGGCGATGGTGATCCTATCTCGGGGAAAATGCGGACTCTCCGAATGCATCACCCGTTACCTGGTTGGAATGGCAACAGCGGATATGATGGTGGTTATCGTTTTCGCCTTAGTGGAAGTGACCAACAATATCTACATTTATTCCAGACTCTTGCTCATCACTCCTGTGTGCGCGGTGACACTTGTACTATTTGTTGTGACGAGGGACTGTTCTGTTTGGTTTACAGTCAGTTTTACCGTCGATCGTTTCATCGCAATATGTTGTCGAAAGTTTGGGGAACGATACTGCACTGAGAGAACAGCAACGGTGGTTATGGTGACCGTGCTTATAGTGAGTTGCGGGAGAAATGTCCCGTTTTACTTCATTGTTGAACCTTATGTCATTATTAGCAACGTGCCGTGGCGTTGCACCTCCACATGTGAATACGCTACTTCAGCCGTGTGGAAAGGAATGGAAATACTAGATGGGATTTTAACACCGTTGCTACCAATCGGTTTAATTCTTATCTGCAATGGGTTAACAGTAAGACATATAATTGCGGCAAATAGAGTCCGCAGAAGACTTCGGAATAGCAGCGATAAACAGAAAGATACCGAGGTGGAAAACCGCAGAAAATCGATGATTTTGTTGTTTGCAATTTCAGCTAATTTCATATTACTTTGGATGCCCTATACAGCTCATTCACTGCAATGGCAAACGGAAAATTACTATTACCTGGACAGATATTTGAGTTCACCAGTATATATACTACAGCAATTTGGATACATGTTACAAACTCTCAGTGTGTGTACCAATACTTGTATCTATGCACTGACACAGAGGAAATTCAGACAAGAGCTGAAGAATGGAATGAAATATGTGTTTACGCTAAATGGCCATCTGTGTAGATAGCGACTACTCCAATTGCAATTCAGCGGAGTTTTAGAATAAAACAGATTAAAGAGTCAGTAGACTTCTTTGCAATTGTGTCATAAATTCAAACAATAATGTGTCTGGTCATCCTGAAATGTCTAAATTACAAACTGACTCAGTGAGTTTACAATTATCCGGGAAACGTTACTGCAGCACAAAAGCCAGGGCCAACAGGCTGTGGGACAGCTTCATCCTCCAGGCTCTCAGTCTGATTAACTCACGGTGATATGAGTGCTTTACTGTGTTACATTGATTGTTTTATGTATTATAAATTGTTATCAATTACTAGGACTGCACATTGCACATTTTGACGGAGACGTAACCTGAAGATATTTATTCTTGTATGTGAAGGATGTAAGAAATGAAGTCAATTTAATCACAAGGGGAGGAATCAAGTCCGAACATCTCGGGATTCGATATTTCAAAATATTCATCGTCGGGTAAAAGAGAGTAAAGGGGAAGCCTTTTGAACACAGGGAGCGTGTGATAGTATCACAAATGTGGAATGGCAGGACACTGTGGTGGGATTGTGTGTTAATAGACAGTGGGCGGAACGCAGAAGTCTGAAGCGAACAAACTTTCGTTTGAGGGTATGCTGTACAGAGCTCCCATTACCAAGACGAAACCAGCAGGCAGAGACAGTGACATTTTTGGGAGATAGAATTTGAGCAGGTGCCATTTTAACATGGCTGTTGTCAGACGACACTTAAACAGCACTAATATTCATTGGCATGTTCTCTGGTTGGACAGGACTTCTCAGTTGTGTCCAGGAAGGAATCTTGTTATAATAGGCGAGCAGGCGGACAGGTGGAGAATCCATCCTGGATCTAGTACGAGAAAGTTAAACGGAATAGGGAACAGATCTCTCCGCGGGACAGCATTTCAGAACGATAGAGCACAGATTCTCAGCATTTACTAATACCTTACACTAGGATAGGAGCAGACAATATGGAATGTATTTAGTTAATGCTATTAGGTAGGAATTTGTTCGCCGAATTTGGAAAGTGATGTACAACAGAAACATAGAAATTGTTAATGGAACACTAGATTGTGGTTCACGATCGGCTTGTTTATTAGAGGCGGGAAAAGTAATGTAACCCAGCTTGATAAGAGATATGGAACGCTTCAAGAAGCAAAAAGAAATATACTTAAGGTTTTGGAAGAAACGATCGGGCAGAGCTCTAGTGTGTCACAATGTAGCCAATAGGGAATTTAACAATGGACTTGGAAGGTTTGAAATTGGAACATGAGAAGGCCTCAGAGAGGCGCATTAAGGTAGGTGAAAAACAGGAAGATGACGAGGGAGAAAGTGGCAAATATCAAAGAATAAAAAGAGGGGTATTTGTTTGGAGAGCAAGGAGGCAGTGATGGTCCTTATTGAAACTGTTCTTCGATATTCACCAGTGAATACATTGTTGAATGTGGATATAGATAAAAATGCAGGATTGTTGGGACATGCAGACGCTTAGAATTACGAGCTAGAAACTGGGAAAACATGAAAATAAAACATTCCCCGGTGTTGGAAGGGAAGTACACAAGGTAATTAGGGAGAGCGAGTGTAAGCATTCCTGGGCTATTGGACATGACATTTGCGTCATCACCAGCCACAGAAGTAGAGCAGGAGGTTTGGCGAATGGCAAATTTTATTGCTTTGTTCAAGAAATGTGATGTGATCCTGAGAATTAAAGGCCAGTGAGTCTTCGGTCGGTAGTGAGCAAGGTATTGGAAAAGTTTCTTGGAGGCGGAATTTATGAGTATCTGGACAAACGCATCCTAGTTGGGAATAGTCAGCATGGTTTGTGACGGCAGGACGTCCTTTATGAGCCAGAATAAATTAAATGCACAACTGAGAAATGGGCAGATGAAGTCAGAACAGTCCGGCTGATGGTCATTAATTGTTAAGGTGTTTGACCGGGTTTCCTCTGGTGCAAGCATTCTGAACGTCAGATGACTATGCAGTGACAGCTGACTGCATAGATTAGAACTGGCTTACCGAGGGATGGCCGATGAGGCAGTGGATGAAGATGTTCCGCAAGGAAACGATCATCTTTAGTGCACTCTACAACTATATCTACACTGTACTATTACAGTGTTCTGAGACGAACGTTAAGTTCACCATCCTGCAGTACTTGCATAATTTACTGAGTTAGGGCTGATGATGAAATCAAGATACTGAATTCGGACTGAAACAGCAAGCTCTCTAAATTGAACTCACGTTTATCAATTAGAGGGCCGATGCTACGATTACATCAAAAACAATCTTTTCCAATGGAAATCTGCATCTCAAAATGAGCATTTCATTCTTCTTCAGCATCCTTCGTGCTTCCCAAATAAACCAGCCTCCCATAATCCGAATTCCAAATTCCCAAATCAAGAACACACGAATTTGTCTTCATGTCAATTTACCTTTGAGCAGCGGGTTGATCGTACCTAGAATACATAATCTAACATCTCGATCACTTTAACCATGATTTCACTTGCCAGTGTGAACTCCGTGTCTCTCTCTGAAATCAATACCAAAGCAAACAAGCAGAAGAACACTATCTTAATACGCAGGTAAATCAAAGCAAAAATCTAAGCTCCAGCGTTTTTTACTTCAAAATTGTCACAGGTAACTTAATTAGAATAAATGTTTAATTCTTAGAGTGAAAATCCTTAGCAAATATTTTGAAGAATAAAGAGAAATCGGACGTGGGTAATTGCGGCCCCATTGACTAATGCTTTTTTACAATTCCTCAAAAAAATTCTGATATTCACATGTTCCTGGAAATTTATTTCAACCAATGAAGCAGATATTTGCAGGCAGTGATATCCTACTGTGAAAGAAAGGGTTAATTCAAACGTCCTTATAATGCAATCCTAACAATCACAAAACTGGCCTTCCGTTCATTGGCGCACGCATTACCTGTTTCTCTTTCAACTGAACTCAAAAATGTCCAGTCCTTGTGCAACAGTTTACAGTCTCAATACGTTCACACTTTAAGCTGTCGCACAGCATGCAGTATTCCCGAGTTTTGAACAGTTAACAATTAATCTATAATTAGAATCACACTGTATTTAAGTAATTCTTTAGAGTAGAACGCAGAAGGATGCTTGTTGTTATGTATCGTACGCAAGTTAATATTCAGCACGTTGAAATCATGACGTCACCATGTGACCAAATCTCCTGTAACTTAAACGTGCTTTCATCTCCAATCAGGGACCATGGATAGGATTTAGACTAAATGAATCACTATAACCAACTTTAAAGTAAAAGATTTGGGCACTGTATAGGGACCTTTGCCAGACGGACATCCAATCCGGAACTGTGCTGTTTAACGCCTTCCTGTTGCAGTGAAGGTATATTTCTTGAGTGTGATACCTCCCTTATTAAAGGAAGGAGGAGCTTAGGATGAAGGCGCCTAAAAGAGAGGCTTTGCTTGTATCTTCGGAAACAGCTCTATATTTATATCTAATAACTCTTTTGTTTTCAGGGTTGTTTTGAAGAGTCTGGTCGGGAGTTACACGCTGTAGAAACATATAAAGCTATGAAAGGGACAGATAAAATGAAGGCAGCAAAATGTTTCCAATGGTAGATGAGACTAGAACAAGGTTATTCGGCGATGTAGAATTTTGACGGAGATGAGGAGGACCTGTTTTTAGACAGTAGTGAATATGCGGATTTCTATGCCCAATGTCCAACAGAGGCTACCCCAGTACATATATTTAATTCAAGGTTCGATAAATTCTTACATAGTAGTGGAGTTAAGGGTTATGGTGGATATGGTGACAGGCAGGAGGAGATGAGACCATTGGCAGATTGGTCATGATCTTATTAAATGGCGGAGCAGGCTTGATTGGCCAAAAGCCCTACCCCTGCTACTGTTTCTTCTGCTTTTATGCTGCTCATATAATAGCATTTTGTTATCACCTATAGCGGTATCCGCTTTTAATACACTAACGTAAATTAATAAATTCATTAATTCTTACTTGCTCCTTGTTTTTTCGGCAAAGTCGAATGCTAAGAATAAAATTCTGAGGCTTTATAAAACTGCTAAGATTTTGATATGTTTGCATGGGAAACCATTCAAATCAATGTCCTTTTCTCTGCAGTATATAGACATTAGACAGCTCTCTGGTAATAAGTTGCCTGTAACAGTTCACTGTGGTTATCTGCGGCCAGATAACTGTGGTTATCTCAATATCATGATCAATAACTGAGAAGCTGAGGCAGAAGGCTGTACCACACGTTATATTGTTCTTTCAGATTTTGCCACTTTGCCTTCCATCGCGACTTCCTCGCTGCTCGCAAATGGGAACGGGGGTGAGACTTGTTACAATAGGACTGGGTTCTTTGTTGGTATGCTGACTGGAGTTATTTGGATATAGGCTGACTATCATCATCATAACCATACGGAGCTGCGTCAATACGCCCAGCACAAACGTCCTGTTTCAAATCCAGTCCCTGTTTACTCTTGCTCTGTGAGTGGGAATGGTGGCTCAGGAACTTTACTGTCGGCTGTGAACACTTCATTAGATCTCCAGTGTTACGTTTCCTTTCTGATAATCATTTCGGCATTACATTCAAAATGTGTTGAAACCATTATACAATTTACTCACTTCCCTACAAGATAAAGTGCTTCTTATCAATCACTCTTTCCTTTCACAAAGAATCTAAAGTGCACCCAAATGCATTATTTCCCCGTTCCTTGCACCTACCCGTCTGGCAAATACGATGCCTTCTCATTAATGTGAGCAGTTTCTCTTCAAGCCGAGGCTCCACACAATGGAAGTCACATTCCCTTCTTCGAATCAGTCGCGCTGTAGTTTAGCTTGCTGGTGGCATTCTACCCAATACACATTTAAGCATTCTTCCGCTCTGGGTTCTGTTACCTTCCTTGTTTTATCCAAATCTTGATAACAGCCTTTTAATTTTACTTCATGCATTTATGATCAGTGAAGTCTACACACTGAGGATAATTCTGCGTTACCTACTTCTCCATCACAATGTTAAAATGACAAGTTTTGAGGGTGATGTCACGGTTATCGGGGACTATTTGTATCACATATTGAGCGAGAGAACCCGGTAGCTAATCGATTACAGGGAAGTAATTTAATTCTGCTCTTGAATTATTGTTTTACGACCCAGTGTGTTAATGCACCATCAGGTGAAGAAGCCTATCTTGATTTGAAATTCGGTAACAATTCATGTCAGAATTTTGATTACTGAAGTTGTTGTGCCTTTCGGAGCAAGTGATCGTAACAATGTTAGTCTCGAAGATTTTTCGGAGGCAAAGATGTGAAGGTGCACTCCGACTTCAGAAGGTAAACTGAAAGGAATCGCTTGAAGTCGAGTCAGTTGAAAAGCAATTGAGTAGATTTTAAAAAGGCAGAAAATGTAAAACCCATTGCCATAAAAAGCCAAAAAAGTAATAAGTCAAAGTTGAAAAATGAAAGTAAAATTTTTCAGCCAGTCAACATCAAGCTATTAGCTTGGATAGAGTTCCTGTCTGTAAAAACGCTCCCAAATCTAGGGTACATCCTTAATTCTACTGATTATGTTTTCCACATCGTCATCTAAATCATTAAAATACATGACAACTAACAAAGGACCCAGGATGAATCCCGCAGTGCCCTTGTCACAGTCAAACAAACATCCACTCTCTCTCTCTGCTAATCCAGAAAGGAGCGTTCATTAATCTGTCCACAAACCGCAGTTAAAGTCGTGTGGTCGCGTAACCTATTATGATCAAGGATCCCTGGAATATAGTTGTCGATCTCTTTTATATGCTTAGAAGAACGTACATGTGGCGTATTTTATTTTGATACATGTAATCAGCTGTTATTTGTGCCTTTCGAAATGACTAGAACAACCGAATGAAATAAATGATGCTATCTCCCCGTTCAATAAAGGTGTACTCCATTTCACCTGCCGAGCTAAATTCCCGCCCCCAATGTCACAGGCAGATGTGCTCGGTTGAATGTGAGAAAATAAATATGTTTGAAGTTGATTGTCGATGTTAATTGTTGAAGATGATAGCCTATGTTAGAAACAAAACTGATCTGACGATGTTCCACATCAGAAGCTGAGGCCACGTGACCTGGGAATCAAATTGTATGTTCACAGCATATTTAGCTTTAACTTGAAACATCCTTGAGAAGACAAATGGCACAATGTCATGGCACAATGACAGTGAGCGAACAATACTTTAATATCAGTGTCCCTAATGTGACTGACGTGATAACAACACTAATTGCCTCAGTGGAATTACTCTCAATTGCATATAAATACGTAAAACCGATCAGCGACCCATAAGAGCAGTTAGCGTACAACTGAACGCTGCTTCTGCCGGAATATGGGATATCCAGCGATTTACTACATCTCGGCCATTTTCCATCCTGTAATTGTAGCGATCGGTGTCCCTGGTAAGATATTGGATCTGGTCACTATAAGTGTAGCCAGCGTCTTGCTTTTGTTCCTCTGCACAGCTCGGACATTCCGTCAACACAAATTCTACCCTCGTCTGATTTTCCCCCTAGAATGGAGGGTTCAAGCATCTGATAGCTTTGTTTTCATCTTCCATATTTATTTCCATGTGATTTTTTTTTCCTGTCGATTAGGTTGATGCCGATATTGGCACAGTATCATAATTCCATCTTGATCGGACTTCTGAATCGATACTGGTCTATGGTTTTCTAGGTCAAAGTCTTTGTTAATACAGATACTTTACGAAAAACAAGATGACAATTTTTTCTAATGACCGGCCAGTCTATTTTCCGGACGCGGATCTGTTCTTCCATATATCAGGTAAAGAGAACGTGTGCTTTCTATTTCATCGATTCCATTTTGTTCCCACTACATATAATCTCTTCAGATGTTTCACCTCAAATAATGGGAATGCTGTTGTTTTTGGAGTGATTGATCGTTCAAGTGTGTCGTGGAAATCAGACGCCGCTCTGAACTGTCAGAAGTTCGCCAGCCCACTGTCTCTCCAGTCCATTATAGTCAACTCGCGGTAGTGCACTGACGGAGCCCAGACAGACTGTATTCCTGCTCCCCACTGCCCACAAAATGTATACCCTGCATAACATCGAAAACAATATTGGGAATTCAAACAGTTGTAGCTAACGATGCTTCTGTTCTGTTTTTTCCACCCCTCCCTCCAAATCTCTTGTAGTCAATTTAGCAGCGATTGTGATCCTATCTCGGGGAAAATGCGGACTCTCCAAATGCATCACCCGTTACCTGGTTGGAATGGCAACAGCGGATATGATGGTGGTTATACTTGTTGCATTAGTGCAACACACCAACAATATCTACGCGTATTCCAGATTCCTGCTCATCACTCCTGCATGCGCTCTGATATATATCTTTGTTGTTGCAACAATAGACTGTTCTGTTTGGTTTACAGTCAGTTTTACCTTCGATCGTTTCATCGCAATATGTTGTCAAAAACTGCAGGAAAGATATTGCACTGAAAGGACAGCAACGGTGGTGATCTTGACGATGGTTACTGTGATCCGCGGGAAATGTGTCCCCCTGTACTTTGCCATAGAGCCTTACATGATTATTGGCAATATACCGTGGCGTTGCGCATGTACAGACGAATATGCTACGTTACCCCTGTGGAAAATATACGAAACACTGGATAGCATTTTAGACCCTTGTTACCGATCGGTTTAATTCTAGTGTTCAATGTGTTAACAGTAAGACATATTATTGCAGCAAATAGAGTTCGCAGAGAGCTTCGGAACAGCAGCGATAATCTGAACGATACTGAGGTGGAAAAACGCAGAAAATCGATGTTTTTTTTTGTTTGCTATATCAGCTAATTTCATATTATTGTGGATACCTTTTGTCGTTCGTTCCTTGAAATGGTAACCGCAAAACTATTTTTATCAGGACAAATATTTGAATTCTCCTGTATATATACTACAGCAATTTGGGTTCATGCTGCAATTACTCAGAGTGTGCACCAATACTTGTATCTATACACTGGCACTTAAGAAATTCAGAAACGAGCTAAAGAATGGAATGAGGTATGTATTTACATTAAATGGCCATCTGTGCAGATAACTCCCATGTCCAATTGCAATTCAGCACAGTTTCCGAATAAAATTGGTTTGGCAAATATGTCATAAATTCAAACAATCGTGTGCTTGGCCATTCTTCAAACACAAAATCCACGGGGGATTGCACACGACATCCAGTTAAGGTAGGCTGCTGGGCAATGATTGTTACATTGGTTGATTTACTCCGCACTATCGCAGAGTCTTGACAATCACATGGGGAGGAGTGGCTTCTGGACATTCCCCGGTTAAAGGGAGTGCCACTGAAAATGAGAGAGAGTACGATAATAACACAGCAGCCGTAAGCGAAGAAACCGTGGAGAGTTTGTCTATCTATGGACATTCCCGGGTCCAGATGTTTCAAAATGGACAGAGTCGATTAAAAGATGGTAAAGGTAGTGCCATGGAAACAGAGGGACAGCATGATAATAACACAGCAGCAGAAAGCGAATAACCCGTGGAGAGTTCGTCTGTCGATGGACTGTGAGTAGAACTCGGAGCAGAAAGGGAGCAATCAGTAGTTTGAGAGTGTTCTGGGCAGACCTCAGACCCCACATCCTATCACAAAAAAAAATACTTAGACCGCAAGGAATTGTTCTGGAGATAGATTTTGGACAGGTGTCATATGAAGACGGTATTGCCCAGGACGTATGACGGAATTTATGAGTTGCGTCCAGAAAGGAGTTCTGGCACAATGAGCGAACAGGCGGACGAGAGAACATATCGTTCAGGTTGACCTACCAGAAAATGAACAGTATCAGGTGTCAGATCTCTTCGCAGGTCAACTATGCGAGTTTTACGATAACATTACACCGCAATAGAGGCAGACACTATGGAATGTATTTAATTTCTGGTGTTGGGACCCGAATTTGAGAAGTGGTGTGCTCCTCAATATGTGCATCAGTTAACTCTTACTGTATTACTTGCATTGGTGTTCAGTGTAGGCTTGTCTCATTGAGGCGTGTACCGGTAGGTCGTGCAAAGTAACCTTACTTGACAAGAGACATGGAACACTTCGTCATGAAGAAGAAAGAAAGATAATTAAGGTTCAGTAAGAAAAGATCAATCATGAAAAATCACAAGTTAGCCAAGACGGAATTAAAAATCAGCTTAGAATGGGGCATGAGAAGTCCTTGGAGAGTCGCATTCAGGTACGTGAAGGACAGGTGGGTGGCGAGAAAGAGGGTGGGATAGATCAGAGATAAAATAATAAACATGGGTCTGAAGTGCAAGGATCCAGTGAAGGTCCTTAATGATCTTTTGCTTCACCAGTGAGCGGGTCCTTAAGTAATGTAGCTACAGCGTAAAAAGGAAGTTATGCAGGAACATGCCGCCGATAATAATTATGCGTTGTAAACTTGAAAAGCATTAAAATAAATCATTCCCATTTGTAAGAAGGGATATACTTTGTAGAAAGTGAGCGAAGATTTTGAGCCGTCTTCACTGGCCACAAAAGTAGTACCGGAGGAATGGAGGACAGCAAAAGATGTTTTCTTTGTTCAGGAAATTCAGTAGAGATAGTCCTGAGATTTACAGGCCAGCGAGTCTTCGGTCAGTAATGATCAAGCTACTGGAGAGGATTCATGGGGAGAGAATTTATGAGCTTCTGTAGAAAGTCATCTGTTTGCGGGTACGCTGCATCGTTTTGTGTGGACAGGTCGTCCCTTATCAGGCTGTTTGAAATGCTTGAAAAGGTGAAAAATAAAAAGAAAACAATATACAGATGAGGACAGAGCAGCCGATGTGGGATGTATTAATTTTGCAAAGTGTTTGAACGGGTAGGCACATTCAGAGAGTCAGACGATATTCCATCTAGGGAAAGCTGGTTGCGTAGACTCAGAATTGGCTTAATTCCGGGCAGTTTAAGTTCCAGATGGAGGGAATTTTTCCTGGAGAACAGCGGCCAGTGATGTTCCGCAGAGAATGTATAAACTTTCGTACAGTTTACTGCTATGCCCCACTCTGCTATAACAGCGTTCTAGAGGTAGGGTTTAATTTGACCATCCTGCAGCACTTGGATAATTTATTGAATTTGGCAGACGATGTCCGTAAAATGCTGAATTACAGAATGGAACTGCACGCTATGTAATCTGAACACACAACTACATATTGCAGGGCAGATGCTACAATAAAATCAAAAGAATATTTTCCAACGCAAATATTAACGTCAACATTTCAAAGTCTCCAGCAGCACCTTCTGGTTCTCTCCAAATGGACCAACCTCAGAAAATGCGAATATCGAACTCCCAATTCGAGTACACATGAATTTATCCTAATGTCAAAATACCTTTGAACAGTTGGTTAATCGTACCTGGACTAGATACACTCATATTGTGATCGTTTTAACCATGATTCAACATGGCCGGTGTGAAATCTGCATCTCTCTCATCTCTCTCTGAAATCAATACCAAGGCAGACAAATAAAATAACACAATCTAAATGTGGATGTGAGGCAGAACAAACATCGAAGCTTGCACTTTTCTACCTTCAAAACCGTCGTAGATTACTGGCGTATACTGAAGAAACAGCTAATTGCCAGTGTGAAATTGCTTATCCAAATGTTCTAAAGAGCAGAAGAAAGATTGATGAGGGTAGTTGCGGCCCCACATACAATAACACTTCATGTAGGTTCGGAAAGAAACCCTCACTCTGAAATTCACATCAGCTCCTGTAAGTTGATTAGACTCAACGATAAAAAAACACATTTTCAGGTATTTATACCATTACCTCTCTTGATCTTTCAAGTTATCCCACAGATATCCAGTGTTCGTGCTTTCCCGTTATATACCTGTTGAAACAGGCCACCACATGACCTCTCAATGGCGGGAAAATTACATTTTGTGACCTCACACTGGCGAGAAATTACATCACCCCACCATCACAAGATCATTACATCATGTTCATCAGATACTCAATGACATCATGGTCATAAGACAGTCACAAGATACCCGTTAGGTGTGCAACACCTTAAACTAAACCCTACTGCCTCGCTGTCTTCCCACAGCCCTGTATCAGTCAACAAGTTAATACCACTGCCCCGCTTGTCTCCCCACACCCTCATGTCAGTCCCCAAACGAAACCCGTTACCGCGGTCTCTTCCTACGAACCTACATCAGTCCCTAAACTAACCACACTGTCCTGCAATCTTCCCACAGTCACTAAGTTTTCAATTTAATGAATCGGCTAAATGTAATTATTATGCTCCCAGGCAGGAATCCCCGTGTTAAAACCGGGACCGTCACACTCTGCAAAATGCACAATGGAAATGAGGATGTATTTAGGGCAGCACTTGCATAGGGTTCTGAACAGGTGAGTGAAGCATGTTTTACAGAGATGTGGGTCATCTATTCAAGAGAAAGAAAGAAGCTTACTAGGTTTAGAAAGCTAAGATCGGACACGGCTGTAGAGTTACAAGGCTGCCAGGGACGAACTGAAGAATGGAATTAGGAGAACTTGAAACCTCTGCAGAAGGCCTGCAGTAGGATTAAGGAAACCCCCACGACATTCCAGATGTATGTGAAGAATAGGATGACTAGGGTCAGAGTAGGACCTGTGTGGGATAGAAATGAAACATACGGCTGGTGTTGCTGGAGGTGAGACAGGACCTTAATGAAGATTTTACTTTAATTTTCAGCGGTAAGAGAGATCCTGACGTTTGGGAGGACAGTTTTGAAAGGTCTTATGTGCAACAACAGGACAAGTGTGTGTAAAAGAACTTTCGAAGAACATTCGGATATGTTTGAAAGCAATTCAGGAGAAAAACAGAAAACTTCGTTGCAAATAATAGAACAGCCTGAAAACCTGAGGAATGTTCACGGATTTTACTTGTTACTTTTTTTCAAACAGAGAATGGATGACGAAATACTGGTAGAATTGTGGCTGGTTTGAGAATATCGTTAAAGTTGAATCGATGGGATCGCAGGTCACGGGTATGGGGTGGTCAAGTCATTCACTGGCAGAGCTCAGGTTCCTGCCAACCAGCCCATGGGTGCGCTTGAAAACATTGTTCTTCAAACTGTCCACAGCCCTCGCTAATTTCTTACAGACACGTTCTATTTTTGATCACAGGTCTCTGAATATTGCTGTGGATCCTTTAAATTGTTTAGAAGTATATAAGTGCAGTGTTGTTGTAATGCATGTCTCTCCTCAATAAAAGTCTGCTAAACGGAACATCAATCCATCAGAGCAGTACAACGGAAAGCTGCTTCTGAAGGAATATGGGCGATCCGGCGATTTACTACATCGCGGCCATTTTCTATCCCACACTTGTAGCGGTTGGTGTCCCCGGTAAGATGGCGGAGCTGGTTACTTTATGTATGGTGCCGTCGTTACTCTGCTGTGGTATCCGCACTGTTACTAAGCACAGATACTACCTTCGGCTGAAACGTGTTTCCGGAAGGGAGGATTCATTTTATTTTTATTTGCACATTTCATATTTCGATCTCCGTGTTTTCCCCTTTTTTCTATTAAGTTCGTGACGATATTGTCACTGTTTCATAATTTCACCTCGCTAGGCTTTCTGAAGTGATGCTGTTCTGCTTTTCCAGGCCCGAGTCTCTATCAGTGCAGACATCACGATCTTATACAAACGTGGCAGCTGATTTAAATAGCACGTAGGTCAGTTCTTCTGTAAGACAGTAAATGAGAACTCGTGCTTTATATCTCCTTGACTCCACTGTGACTGCTACAAACAATCCCTTCAGCTACCTCACCTGTATTAATTGAAATGGCGTTCTTTACAGCAGCGATCGACTGCTCACGGGTTAGTGAATCGTGGAACTCGGATGCCTCGCTATAAACTGTCGGAATGTCGCCAATCTGCTGACAGTCACATCCGTCATTGTCCTCCAGCCGGAGTGCAGCGACGTAGACTGTACATACTGGATTCCCGCTTTGAACTTCCAAAAAGACCATAGCCTGCATAGCATCGGTAGAATGGGGGATTCAGGGAGATGCTGCTGACCATATTTCTATTTTGTTTCCAAATTCATTACAGTTAATTTAACGGCGATTTGATCCTCTCTCGTAGAAAATACATTACCCGTTACCTGGTAGGAATGGCAACAGCGGATCTGATTGTGATGATTGTTGTTGCTTTAGTGGATCAGACCAACAATATCTACATTTATTCTATTTATAATTCTTTTTTTTTCCAATTTCTTGCAGTTAATTTAACGGCGATTGTGATGCTATCTCGGGGAAAATGCGGACTCTCCAAATGCATCACCCGTTACAGGTTGGAATGGCAGCGGCGGATATGATGGTGGTTATAGTTTTCGGTTTATTGCTAAAGAGCAACAATATCTACATTTATTCCAGATCCCTGCTCATCACTCCTGTATGCGCTCTGACACAAGTATTGATGGTGGCGACGCGGGACTGTTCTGTTTGGTTTACGGTCAGTTTTACCTTCGATCGTTTCATCCCAATTTGTCGTCGAAAGCTCGGGGAACGATACTGCACTGAAAGAACAGCAACGGTTGTTTTGGTGACCGTGGTTATAGTGAGCTGCGGGAGAAGTGTCCCGTCTTACTTTGCCATTGAACCTTACGTCTTTATTGACAACATACCGTGGAGTTGCGCCGTCACAGATGAATACGTTACTTTACCCGTGTGGAGAGGATATGAATTACTGGACAGCATTTCAACACCATTGCTACCAATCGGCTTAATACTGATGTTTAACGGGTTAACTGTAAGACATATCGTTGTGGCAAATAGAGTCCACAGAAGTCTTCGGCACAGCAGCGACAATCAGAAAGATGCCAAGGTGGAAAAACGCAGAACATCGATGATATTATTGTTTTCTATATCAGCTAATTTCATATTATTTTGGATGCCCTATGTCGCCCATTACCTGAAATGGCAAGTACAAAATTACTTTTACTACGACAGATATTTGAGATCCCCGGTATACATCCTACAACAATTTGGGAACATGTTGCAGATTCTCAGCATGTGCACCAATACATGTATCTATACACTGACACAGTGGAAATTCAGCGAAGAGCTGAGGAATGGATTGACGTATGTGTTTACATTCAATAGCCATCTGTGTAGTTGATGCCCGCTTCTAATGGCAATTCTGTGGAGTTTTAAAATAAATCCGTTTTACAATGAACAGGTTTGGCAAACATGTGATAAATCTAAACAATCGTATGCCCGGTCATCCGGGATTTGCAGAATTCGCAGAAGATTGCTTACTTCATGCTGTTCAGGTAGGTGGAGATACAAAGGTTCAATGCTGCTGACGTGATTGATACATTGTTGGAAGTACGTTCAAACTATCACAGACACTCGACTGTCACAAGGGCAGGATTGGCTGCAGGCCTTCCCGTGTTTTAGACGTTTCAAAATGGACAGTGTCGGGTAATAGAGTGTAAAGGGAGTGCGATGGCAAATCCGAGATAGTATCGCAGATGGAGAATGGGAGGACAATGTGGTGCGTTCGTATGCTAATAGACTGTGACACCAACACTGAAACATGCAACACCATTTGGAGTATTGAATGCATCCGACAGCACATTAACAATAAAAATGCAACGGTGAGGACCCGATCGGGAATCGAAACCTGGACATGTGCCACCTTTATTGGCACGGGCAACTGAAACTCCCCGAATATACATTAGCATCGCCGCCCCATGGTAAAAGGTTTAGATATGGCATAACTTCTGAGTTATGTTCAGCAAGGATTCACGTCACGTTATGAAGACACACACACTAGCCAACAGTCCGTACCGGATCTAATATTAGAAAAGGAAACGGGTCAGGTGACAGATCTCTCCGCGGTTCAGCAAATCTGAAAGATAGGGCAGAACTTCCCGACATTTACCTTGCACAGGTATAGGACCAGGAAGAATGGAAAGTATTTAATTGATGGTTTCCGAATTATGGTGCTACCCGGCAGGAACTTGGGAGGGGAATTTGGGAAATGATGTACTCTGGGGAATGCGCAACAGATATGTGGAGATTTTTGAGGGAACACTGACATGGGGTTCAGTATAGGCTTGTCTCTTTGAGGCAGGGAAAGGATGATAGCGTAAAGTAACCGTGGGAGACAAGAAAATTGGGACTATTCAAGAGGAAGAAAGAGTGATTTTGGAAGAAAGGTTCAGATAAGGGTTATGGCGAGTCAAAATGCAGACAAGAAAAAAATAAAAATGGACAGAAGATCTAGATGACGACTTCGGAAGGCCTTGGCGACTTGCACTGAGAAGCACAGAAGGAGACTGGAGAGTGTGTGGGCAGATCAGAGGAAAACGTCTGTCTGGACTACTAGGAGGCAGCGATGCTCCTTACTGAATACATTGATGAGTGTGAATACAGCGGAAAAAGCCAGATACGACAGATCATGCCGACGTTGAGAATGAGGAAGCGCTGGAATCTTGAAAAACATAATGATAGATGATTCCCCGATAGCGGAAAGGATATAGTCCATGTAATTTTGGAAGGCATGCGATGACTGGAGTTTGGAAAAAGTTTTTCATTTGTTGCCGAAATATAATAAGGCTACTTCTTGCAATTACTGACCAGGGAGTCTTACATCAGTAGTGGGTAATCTGTTGGAGAGGATTATCGAAGAAGGAATGTATGAGCATTTGAACAAACGTAGCCTGGCTACTGAGAGACAACATGGCATGTTGTTCTTTATGAGTCAGATTGTATTATTTTAAAAAGTGAAATAAAACAAAAAGAGGAACCAGAACAGTCGACGTGAGTGAGTGAATTTTGGTCAGGCGTTTCATCAGTTCCACACAGTGGACTCACTCAGAAAGTAAGGAGGCATGGGATCGATGGAAACCTGACTGCGTTGAATCAGATTTGGCTTCGTAACAGAAGGCAGATGATGTTGTCGATTAAGTGAATTCTGGCTGGAAGTTAGCGGGCAGCCGTGTTCTGCAAAGAGGGTCGAAATTTCGGTACACTTTGCAACTCTATTTCGAGTCGACAGTTACGGTGCTCGAAAAAATAGGGTTGAGGGATATCACTGATTTTATCTCACCACCCAGCAGCAGCTGTATAGTTAATGGAATTTGTTCTGACGACGTAAGCAAATCGCTCTGATATTCACTGCACCAGCACGATGCCTAAGCTGACCTGCAATTTATATATTACTGGGCAGTTGCTAATTTATGGAATTAGAGCTGATGACGTAAGCAAATCGCTGAGGGATTGACAGCACCGCCTCGTTTTCTAAACTGACCTTCAATTTACGTAGTACAGTGCAGATGCTACAATGACTTCAAAACAATCTTTCCCTATGGATCCCTGCTACTTAAAACTCACATTTCAATGTGTTCAGCAGCAGCTCCTGGGGCTTAGTAAAGGAACCAGTCAATTCTAACTTCCCAATTCAAGGAAATATTAATTTTACCTAATGCCAATTTACCTTTGAATCGTGGTTTTATCCTATAGGGTGAAGATACTTTCATATTTCGATGCAGTTAACCCTGAATCCACTTGGCCACATGTGGGACTCCCTCTGAAATCAATAATAAACTAAATATACAAATATACACAAACTAAAACGCAGCGAAGGCATAGCAAATATACGGGATCGCACTTGTCTTTTTTTTTAAAAAAAAACATCGCAGACGATTGGAGAGTACAGACTAAAGAATTACCTAAGGTTCCATCTTCTCATGCTATAACCATCCAGTTTACTTAGTCTCCATGCTTTAGTGTGTTCAAGGACAGAGGGGTAGAAGAGTATCAAACACTTTCCAGATTGGTAGGTGCTGTGAGTCACTGAAGTCCTAACCCAGACATACAGTCAGACAGCCACAGGAAAGAATTGCACAGAAACAGGGTCTTCGGTCCATCAGGCCCGTGAAGAAATACTTAAGCTGCCTACTCCCATCGACATGCACCCGGAACAAGGCCATCCATCCCCGTCTTATCCATCTGCTTAGCCAAGCATCTCTCAAATGTTGACATCGGAATCTCAATTACCATTTGCTTTGACAGCACTGTCTAAGTACTGACACCCCACTCGAAGAAGACATTCCCCACATGTTTCCCTTAAACATTTCACATTTCAACCTTCACCCATGATCTCTAGTTGTATTCTCTCCCAACATCAGTGGAGAAAGCCCTCATGCATTTACACTCCCTATTCGCATCATAGTGTGTATGCCTCTATTAAATCTCCCCCCAGTCAGCCAGGGAATAACATATGTAATATTTCCTTTTAATCCAAAACATCCAATTCCGGTTATAGTAGAGTAATGATTTTTTTTTTCTTCAGTTGAGGCAAACTGCAACAATTTTCCAAATTAGGCCTCAATGAAGTCTTAAGCAAAATCAGCATAACATCCCAAATCCTGTATTCAGTACTATGGTCCATGAAGGCTAAAGTGCAGAAAACTATTTTACGATCCTCTCTAACTGTGCCGCAACGTCCATTGAATTTCCGACGTGCATACCCAGATTCGTTTGTCCTATCGTAATCCTCGGTGCCCTATTTCTCATTGTGTCAGACCAACCCTGTCTGGTCCTCCCATAGTGCAACATTTAAATATTTGGCTGCTTTAAATCCGATCTGCCGCATCGGCAACTTGCTGATCAAGTTCACGATATTATTATTCAGATCATTGGTATTGATGACAAACAACAACAGAGACAGCAACGATCCTTGGAGCACTCCATTCGTCACAGGTTCCGAGTCAGAGAGACAACCATCTATTACCACACTCTAGCTTCCCCAACATGGTCAATGGCTAATCCAATTTACTAATACATCGTGAGAGTATTATACCTTCTCGAGCATTATCCCATACGGAACCCTAAAAATTCCTGGCTGACGTCCGTGTAGACGGGATACACGGCCTTGCTTGCAACACTATTCCTGGTATCTCCCTCGTAAATCTCCGTAAGATTGGTTAAACATGACCTGCTACGCACCGGCCCAAACTGACTATCGTTAATGTTCCTGTTTGTCCAGATGTTTCACTTCATACCCCATGACCAGTGTAGTCTGAACACCGAGGACAAATCCTTATTACGCAATACTTGACGAGTCCCTTCCAAGCAAAACTATCGATTTCATCCAACAATCGGTACTAACATTTATGGCCTGTTGTTCTTAAATTCTCTTGTCATACTATCAGGCGCATTGAGAGCAGTCTGAAAAATGAAGGCGTCGTAACTTTAAATGATAATAGACTAGACCTAAATAGTAAGTGCACTGGAAAATTACAGCACAGTGCAGCCCTTCGTCTCACGAGGTTCTGAAAGCCTTTCAACTAATTTAGGTTCAACTAGACACATCCCCTCTGCTTCTGAAACCGAATCAGAACCATAATTAGTGCCACAAGCATATGTCGTGAAATTTGCTTATTTTACGGTAGCACTACAATGAAATACAGGATAAATAAATATAGAGGAAAACAACACGGAGTTGAAGGTGGCAGAGGGGAAGTAGCTGTTCCTGAATCGCAGAGCGTGAGTGATCAGGCTTCTGTATCTCCTTCCCGGTGGTAACACTGTGCAGAGGGCGTTTCCTGTTCGTAGGAAACGTTAATGATGGACGTCACTGTTACAAGGATCTGCCCTTGTAATAATGATCAGTGACGTACAGAGAATCTGTATTTACCAGCAAGTAATATTGATTATTTCAACTAAAGAGCACGTAGGTTCATCTGCTATCTACCTGTGTGCACCCTACTAGAACCGCTGACACTCCATAAACAGTCAATAAAGAAATAAGAAAAAACTAACACCCTGAAAAGGAGTCTACGCCGGTCAAGCGTTCATCGTGATTCCGATCTTCACTTTTCCGTGGGGTCCTGCTTATCAGCGTTGGTTGTTCTCGGGCTGCTGGAGAGTTATCACCCTTGCATATTTGGAGATCCGGAGTCTTACACTGTTCCTTTTTTTACATATATTTTTAATTCAAATTTTAAGATAGATACATAGAATGAATAGAATAGTAAAATAATATGATATCAGACCTTTTTTTTAAATAAGGGTGTCAAAGTCTCAGAAATGTGTCATTTTTATTTCTTAAATCATAAGTATTTTTTTTCAAGTGGAATGCAGCTAAAAATTTCATTAATCCAACTATCCATTCTTAAGTATGAACCCGATTTCAAGGTAACTCCAATAGCCATTTTGGCTACTGCCAATGCAATTTTTATAAGTTCTTTCTAATATTTTTTTTAAATTTCGGTTTCGGTTTTATCCCTTCAATATCACCTATTAAAATAATATTGGGTTATGTTGAAGTTGTGTTCCAATAACTTGTTCCAATAAAAGTCTTAAAATTATCCAGGAAAGTTGAACTTTAAAACAAGACCAAGTAGAATGTAAAGAAGTACCAATTACTTGATTACATCGAAATCATTGATCAGATAAATTTGGATTTAATCTATTTATATTTTGTGGTGTAATATATAGTTGATGTAGAAAATTGTATTGTTCTAATCTAAATCGGACATTTATTGTATTTGCCATACTATCAAGACATAATCTTGACCAGCTTGTTTCATCAACTTTTATATTAAAAAATCAATTTCCCATTTTTGACTTTGCTGATGATTTCCTTGCTTAAGTGTCTCGTTTTGAATCAAATTATACATACAAGATTTTTATTTAATTTTTCCTTTTTAAATTAACGTTTCTATTTCATTATGTTTCAGCATTAACATTGTTTAACCCAGCTTATCTCTTAAATAAGCCCTTAATTGAAAATAACAAAAGAGAGTGTTATTTGAATTTTATATTCATTTTTTAATTGAACAAAATGACATCAATTTCCCTCCTTTAAAACAATCGCCTATATATTTAATCCCCTTTTGAAACCAATTATATAAAAGATGGTTATTCATTGTAAAATGAATAAGTCTATTCTGAATTATAAGTTTCTTTGTCTCATCATCAACATTTGTCTTATTGCAGAAATCAATCAAATGATAATCCGGTATCCATTTAGATTCCTATATATATATATATATATATATATATATATATATATATATATATATATATATAAAATCTAATCTTCTGGTATATTTTCTCCTATTTTATCTAACTCTATTCTAATCCATGCCAGTTTGTTTTCATCAAAATAAGATACAATAAATCTAAGTTGATTTGTTTTATAATAATTTTAAAGTTTGGTAAATGTAACCCTCCTAGGTAAAATTTCCATGTCAATTTTTCTAACGATGTTCTTAACATCTTGCCTTTCCAAAGAAACTTCCTCACACATTTATTTAACTCTTGAAAAAAACTACTGCGGCAGTTCTCTTGGTAATGTTTGGAATAAGTACTATTATCTAGGGAATATATTCATTTTCTCAGCATTGACACTACCTACTAATGTTATTGGTATCAGGATTTATCGAGATCTTCCTGAATTTTTTTTCAATAATGGCAAATAATTTAATTTATATATATATATATTGTTTATATCGTTATCAAATCTTTTGAATACCTTAATACTTAATACTTCTAAATACTTTATACCATTTATCGGCTATCTAAATTAAGTTACTAATCGACATTGACTATAATCTCCTTTATTAATGGGTAAAAATTTCACTTTTATCCTAGTTTCTTTTATACCCTGATATTTTCCCATATTTTTCCAATCCAGAAGATAATTTACGTAGCGACTGCAATGGGTTTGTTGGATAAATCAGAATATCATCAGCAGATAGATTAATCTTATATTCCTCCAGGTTAACCCTGAAACCCATAATATCAGAGACGGTTCTAATTATTTCAGCTGATGGTTCTATAGCCAATACAAATAAAGCTGATGATAATGGACAACATAGTCCAGTTGACCTTGTTAACTGAAATGGTGTTGAAATTTCGCCGTTTGTCACTACTTTAGCTTTGGGATTAGTATTTAAGGTCTTAATCCAATTTATAAAAGGTATTCCGAACCTTTCTTTTTCAAATAAAAAATCACATCCCAATCTATAAAATGCCTTTTCTTCATCCAAAGCAACTGCCACGCTCATTTCCTCCGTTTCCTGTGCCAAATGAATTATGCTAATTTATCGAGCTACATTATCTGCCGATTGTCTATTTTTAATAAATCCTGTTTGATCCATATGTATTAATTTTGGGAAATATTTAGAAAATCTATTAGATAATTGTTTTCTATTATTTTATAGTCCGTCTTCAACGAAGAAATAGGCCAATATAATGTTGGTTTTCAAACATCTCTATCTTTTTTTTGGCAATACTGTAAAAATCGCTGTCGAAAAAGATTCTGGAAAATTATGTGTTCTTTCCGCTTGATGTATTAGCTTCATAAAAGGAGGGATTAATAAATCTTTAATATTTTTGTAAAATTCAGGCGGAAAACCATCCTCTCCTGGAGATTTATTACTGGAATGATCCGAGAGCTTCTTCGACCTCTTTTAATGTAAAAGGCATAGCTAATCCGTTCTGCTCTTCCGAATTCAATTTTGGGAGTTATTTGTGATAAAAATCTTTCTATCTCAACAACATCATTTTGTGATTCCGATTGATATCACTTAGAGTAAAAACTTTTAAAGGTTTCATTAATTTCGAAAGGATTATAAGTAATTTTATTTGCACTTGTTCTAATTGCATTTATCGTTTTGAAAGCCTGTTCTGTTTTCAACTGCCAAGCAAGAATCTTGTGTGATCTTTCACGTAATTCATAATATCTCTATTTAGTTCTCATAATTGCATTTTCTGTTCGATATGTCTGGAGTGTATTATATTGTAGTTTCTTATTGACAAGTTGTCTTCGTTTTTATCTTCTGTCATATATATTTGAGATTATTTTTCTAATTTTGTAATCACTTTTTCTAATTGATCTGTTTCTACCATATATTCCTTCTTAAGTTTAGTAGTATAACTTATTATCTGGCCCGTCAAACATGTTTTCATCGATTTCCATAGTCCAAACTTATCATCAACTGAATATGAGCTTGTATTTAAAAAAACTGAATCTGTTTTTCCATAAAATCGCAAAATCTTGACGATTTAATAATATTGAGTTAATTCTCCATCTGTAAATCGGTTCCTCCTTATCCATCATTATCATAGTCATTATTAAATGGGAATGATATGACTATATTCTCGCTTTATATACCATAATTTTCACTCTATCTTGAAAGTTCGTTGATAATAATAAAAAAAATCTACCCTTGAGTAAGTTTTATGTCTCTTTGAATAAAATGAATAATCTCTTTCTATTGGGTTAATACTTCTCCATGTATCAATCAAATTTAAATATTTCATCAACGATAAAGTTTATTTTACCACTATTGATTTTATAACAGCCTTAGCTGACCTGTCTCAAACTGTGTCCACACAAAAGTTAAAATACCTATTAGTATTGTTTCATGTGCTTCAGCCAAATTCAAAAAGGCCTCTTGTGTAAATATTGCATCATTTTCATTTGGTGCATAAATATTCATAACAGTCCATAATTCCGAGAGGATTTGACAATGTGTAATCACATATCCCCCGGCAGAATCAATTAATACATTTTGTATTTTAATTGGTAAGGATTTATTAAGCAAGATTGAAACTCCGCTCGCCCTTGAATTAAAAGAGGCTGCAATAACATTTCCGACCCAATCTCTCTTTAATTTCTGATGTTCTATCTCTGTAAAATGTGTTTCCTTCAAAAAGGCGATATCTACTTTTCCTTTTCCTTTCACCGGTCCACTAATCCAATTAACATTAAAACTTTTAAAAAAATCAGTAAATTAGTTTAATTAATATTAACAAGTTTACTCCAATCTATAACGGTAAATAATATTTCAGCTCTCATAGTACCTTGGGGAATCACTTTAAAATTCTCCATGCTGCAATGTGTCTCTCCACCACACCCCCCCCCCCCAATCATCCAGGCAAAGAAGGAAAGATAGAAGAAAGATAGTTTGTAACGAAAAACATTGCAAAATAACTCTACCCCCCAACTAATGTTGTGAGTGAAAAAAAAACACATTACCCCCCTCCGTTTTACGGGTCATAGCAATCGCCATGATTACACACGTGTATCCCGTAGCAATCGATCAGAAGCTCCCCCAGTTCCCGCGTAACGAGAAAAAAAGTTATATGTAAGAGAAGAAAAAAATTACAATCACTGCTCCCGATTAATATTCCTCAATTTTTTACCGTGCTGCCCTTCTATCATATAATTAAGAATATATTTGTATATTCGTCTACCTTTAAGTATCCATCAAATCAATTCACTATCTCAGTCTTCATCTTTAATCCATTTCGCTTCCATAAATTCTTTGCTGTGTCTAACGAATGTGTGGGAGTTCTAACGAATATGTGGGAAACTCCTCTGCTTTCCGATAATCAGTAAAAAACTCTTCTTTCTCCATCATCCAAAAATATTATCAGGATTGCCAGGTAGGGCAGTGTAAATTTATAAGCCTTTTCCCATAAGACTTTTTTCTCTGGGTTAAATTCCTTCCTCATCTTCACAAGTTCATAGCTTATTTCAGGATAGAAAATAACTCTTTCCTTTCTATCATCAAAGACCCGCTTATCTTTCTGGCACCTTG
The DNA here is from genome assembly GCF_030144855.1 of Hypanus sabinus. Lineage (NCBI taxonomy): Eukaryota > Metazoa > Chordata > Chondrichthyes > Myliobatiformes > Dasyatidae > Hypanus > Hypanus sabinus. Next base: position 550,588 of record NW_026780539.1, on the reverse strand, counting down.
GGCAGCCGCCTTTATCTTCTTTATCATTCTTTATCTTGATATCCTAAGCATTTTATCAAGGTTGATCGCGGATTTTGATCGTGCTGGGGATTTGTTCCTAAAGCTCTCTCATCCCTTTCGATTTAACTTAACTGGTTCCCCTCTTTCATTTCCAAATTCTCCGGGCTTTATTTTTGAAAAAAAACATCATTGGATCTTCTCCCCCTGTACCTTCTTTAATACCAACAATCTTAATACTATTTCGTCTGTTAAAATTTTCAAGCACATCCACTTTTTCCAACAACCGTTATTTTTCTGATGTCCAGGCAAGGATATTATTTTCCATCTTGTCCATTCGATCAGTGGTGTCTCTCGTTATTTCTTCCAGCCTTTTATCTTTCTTATCCGTTTTCTCCTGCATTTTCGCAACCTTATCAAAGTAATCTTCATATTTTTAATATCTGTTTTTATTAATTTTAATGCTTTTAATTCTTATATTATTTGCACCAGAGGTTCTATTATGTCTCCAGGAAGTCCTCCACTTTTAATTACTTCTTCTGCCTCCTTTTCCTCACATGTGTTGTTCAAAGAATCCGATTTTACCTCCGATTCACTTTCACTTTCAAACGCAGCTGGAACGTAGTTTGGTTTGCACCTGTTTGCGCATGCCCGCTTCATCACGCATGTACACTTCCTGCTGCTTCTTCTTAGAGACTGTTGCTGTTGCCCCAGTTTCATGTTCTGCACCGCTGGAGGCGAAGTGTACTTCGCCGAGAAGAAGTCCAACCTGAGTAACAGGTTCCGTCATGGTGGTCGGCCCTTTTACCTTCCCAACTCTTGCTGTCTTCAAAGTATTAGTTTTCTTCTGTTTCTGTTCAGGAGACATATCTAAAGATAATCCTGAGTAGTTTATAAGTAATTTTTTGAGAAAGAATTTACTAACTTTTCTTCACTTAAACGTTATTTTACTGTTTTTTTTTACGGGAGAACTGGATTTACACGTCTCGATCCTACGTCATCACGTGACGTCCCCACTTATACCGTTCCTCATCAAATGAATTATTGGATATCCAACCTCTTGGTTCTATGCCACCTGACCTACCTGGGTCACCTTCTTACTGGTCATTGTACATGGCTACAACCAACATTGATTCATAACTCTGCCAATCCCAGCCTTGTGTGTTTGTGTCTTTCAACTCTGACTGGTCCAAACCAGTTAAATGAAGCAACCCAGACAGAGTCTAACGAGGTTACAGATTGTTTGTTTGGTAGGCCTGGCATTTTACATAACGAGTAGCTACTCCTCTGAGAATGGTCGCAGGATTATGGCTCTGTTTAGATTGTCCCAGAGTCAAGTTCAGCTCAGAGTCCACGCCCTTCACATATCAAATGCCGAATTGTTTGAGAATGGTCTCAGGTTTAGCAGATCTCTGCCTGATGCTTCCTGTGTCCACATTCAGTTGCACTGATTAGATTATTCCAGAGCAAGAATCAGTTCATAATCCATAAAATGGGGGGAAACAGAGAGAACTGGTTTGTCTGCTTCCCCTGTCCTTGACCAGACTGTAGTTTCTTCTAGCCAGCACGGTGTTTTACGAGTCCTGCCATCTGCCATGGACGGTGTCTTTCTCGGGTCTGTTGTCGCCAGGCTGGATGATGGAGGGTTTTGCAGAGATGCCGAGTGCTGCAGGTGTCGGAGAGGTTGGCAGAATTACGGAGTGATGTAGCGGTTGGAGAGGTTGTCAGAAATACGGAGTGATGTTGGAAGGGTTTTACAAATGTCAAGGGGTGTCAGGCACTCTCGCCACAGATGTGGAAATGTTGTTTACTTGTATCAAAATAGAATTTCTGCTTGTAACAGAATGAAACCTGAATGGTATCGGAGTGTTTTGCGAATAATATTCATGCACCATTATTCTAAATGAGCCTGAGTACCTGACTGCACACGGCAGTCCCTGCACTGTATTCCATCTGCTATTTCATTGCCTGCTCTGCAAACCTGTCAGACCCCATCTGCAGACACCCAGTTTGCTCTAAGCTGCCTGTCCGGCACATATTTCGGGTCATCGTCAAAGTCGGTCACCAATCCATCAGATCTGTCATTCAAATCGTTGATTATAACATAAACAGAAGCGATCTCATTACCGAATCCAGTGAAATGCCAGTAGTTACCTGTAGCAAAAAGAATATGCTCGCATTGTTCTAACTCTTTGCCTCCTTCCAGTAAACCAATCTTCGATCAATGCCTGTGAATTTCCTGTAATGCCATAAGCGGTGATCATGTTAGGCTGCTTCATGTGCAGCACGTCGTTAAAATCCATCTGAATATCCTAGAGAACAACATCCACCACCTCTCTTTTGTCTATTCTGCTTGCTATTTTGTCAAATAATTCCAAAAAAAATGTCAGAAAATATATACCCGGAAGAAAACAATGCTGAATTTGACCTACTTTTGCTTTCGCCAAGTACATCGAAAAGTCATCCGAAATAGAATCCAACTCTTGAGGTCAGACAAACTTTTCTATAATTTCTTTTCTTCTGCCTTCCTTCATTCCTAAAGAGTGGGATGATATTTGCTACATCCTAGTTCGCCAGAAACATTCCAAAATCGAGACACTCTTGAAAGATCATTACTCATTCTTTAAGAGAAACATGAGGGGAAACCTCTTCACCCAGAACCGGTAAGAATCTGGACTGGGCTGCCAGAGTAAGTGGCAGGGTCGATTTCAACATTTCACAGAAGCTTGGATGGGTATGTGGATGGGAGGGAATGGACGGCTATGGCCCTGGTGGAGGATGCTGGAACTAGGCAGATTGGCTTGGCACAGACTAGACTGGCCGAATGGCATTTTCCTGTGATATAGTGTTCTATGACTCTAATGCCTCCATAAACTTTTCAACGACCACTTTCTGAACCCTGGAGTGGACATCATCTGGTCCAGGAGAAGGCTTGCAGGCCTTCCATCTTCCAAAGCACATTCATTCATTAGTAACGGCGACTATGTTCACTTCCTCCATGTCAATCTTAAATTATTGGCTTTTTTTTTGAACGGATGATGTCAGAGGTATAACTGCAGGGAAGAAAGAATAACAAGGAGGTAATTAATCGGTGAATATGGGAGATTGGAGTGGAGGTATAATTAAAAAACCTGCTCAGGATATATTTTCCTTAACGAAACCATGATTCTGCAATACATGCCGGTATGTGTAAAACCATCCTCATGAAAGATTGAACACTTAATTAAATAGTAGAATTATATTCTAAACATTTAAATGTGAACTTTAGCCTCGATAAGTGCAAAGCTAATTTACGAAAGTTGCAATTGAGCTGGTAGAATATTAAACAGGTCAGCAAGATACAATACAACTGAGAGATGGAGATGAAACATAAGACCAAAAGATGTAGGAGCAGAGTTAGGTTACCGAGTCTGCTCCGCCATTTCATCGTCGTCGATCCAATTTTCCACTCAGCCCCAATCTCCAGCCTTCTCTCTCAATCCCTTCTTGCCTTGACCAGTCAAGAATCTATCATCCTCTTTCTTAAATAAGTACAGAGTCTTGGCCTCTACGCCTGTCTGTGGCAACGAATTCCACCGAGTCGCCAATCTCTAGCTAATCTCATCAACGTTGCAAAGTGAAGACCCACTATTCAGAAACTGTCTCCTCTGCACTTGACTCTCCCAGCATAGGACACATCCCCTCTACATCCTGCCCATCGGGAGAATTAGATATATTTAAATTGTATCACCCATCAAATTTTCTTCATATGGCAAAATATTCAATACTGGAATTATTTTCATAACCCTCTGTTAAACTGACTGAAGTGATAACCTATCATCTCTCAGACCAGGGGCCCAAAACTGCTTACAATCTCTAAGTGAGTTGTTGTGCCTTTTTCAGTTCACGGCTGGTATGTACAGACCACTTGAGGCCCTCGATGATGTGGATGCCAAGGAACTTAAAGTTATTTACACTGCCAACCTCAGAACCATTGATGTCAATGGGGGTTAGCCCGTCTCCATTCCCCGTTTAATCCACAACCAGCTCCTTCATTTTTTCGACATTGTTTACTTGACACCATTGTGTCAGAGAGATTAAGTTATTTCCCTGTAGGCCTCTTAGTTATCCTTTTGAGATCAATGTAGTGTCGTCTTCAAACTTATTTAACAGATTGGAGCTGTGGGTGGCGATATAGTCATGAGTACACAGGGAGTAACGGAGGGGACTCAAGGTATGGCCCTGAGGGACTCCTGTGTTGAAAGTCAAAGAAGTGGATGTGACGGAACCCATTCTTACAACCTGCTGGCGATCTGAAAGACAGGACCAAGGAGGAGATCTCAGAGATTCAAGTCGAGCCTGGTGGGAATTATGGTGTTGAACACTGAATAGCAGTGTTCAGCGTAGTCCAAGCGTAGCATTCTCACATAAGCATCCTTCTTCTCCAGATGTGTAAGGACGGTGTGAAGAGCTGTGTCTTTTGTGCCGTCTGCGATCGGTTGTAACGGTAGGCAAATTATACGGGGTCCAGCACCCTCCGTTCTTTAAAGGGTTACATAGACAAATAAGACAGGCCCATGTCAGTCACAAAGTAATCTGAATGCCCCGTTGTGTCCCCACAAACTCGTGTCATTCCCCATACACAGCCCATTGCCCCAAGCTCTGCCCAAATCCTCGGGTCAGGGTCCAAATCAATCACACTACCGGCTCTCGTCCCGCAGCCCTGTGTCAGGTCCCAAAATAATTAACTGACTAGGTGGAATTATGCTGATATTAAGCTGCATCATTAAAGCATAAATCAGGAACTGATATGTCCTGGGAAATGCACAATGTGTATGGGAAGGTATTTTAGACTGCACTAACATGAGTTTCTGGATAGATTTGCCCCATTCAAGCAGGGAAAGGGTGGAAGGGTGATGGAAACATGGATCGAAAGAGATATGAAACATCTGGTCAAGAGGAAGAACGAATCTTTAGGAAGTTGACCTCAGGATTCGAACGCAAGGATCAGATATGACTGTAGATTTACAAAGTAGCCGGGGACCAACGGAAGAATGGAATTTGGTTAACTAGAAACGTCTACAGAAGGTCTGCCCTAACTTTAAGGAAAACCCCAAGCCATTCTAGCTGTATGTGAAGAAAAAGATGACTGGAATGACTGTAGGACCAGTCGGTGATAGAAGATGAAACAAGCCCCTGAAATCGTGGTAAGAAGAGCAGGTAATGAATGAAGACATCAGTTTAGTATTCACCAGTGAGAGGGATATTTGTGAGGAGAGCGTTGAACAGGCCGATCTGTGACAGCTTATCGAGGTTAGGAGCGAGAATGTACTGTCGCTTGTGAAGTAAAAAAAAAAAAAAAACATTAGTTAGTTAAGTCCTCTTGTGTGTTCGGGAGAAATCCCGCGTGACTGCGAGAAGCGGTGAGTCCTACTTCAGTGATGGGCAAACTATTGGACAACATTAATAGAAACAAGTTTGACGTGAATTTGGAGAAGCAGTAACTTATTTCAGAGAATCAGTTTGGCTTTGCGAGGGGCAGATCATGTCTCACGAGCGAGGTTCAATTCTGAGAGGATGTGATGGTCATCCTTCGGTTAACCAGGTAAGACCTTTTAGAAAGTTAGAAGGCTTCGTATGCTGGAAAGATAAGCTGGTGGATTCAAGACTGACGCCCAGGAAGGCAGAGAATAGTTGTGGATAGAACCTTTTTCTCCCTGGATACAGGTGCAATAGTATCCTGTCGATATCTGTTCTTAGACCTCCAGATTTTTGTGCTTTAAAATGATGTCAATAACGAAGTGGAAAGGTGGGTTATAGTATTTGCAGTGATGTGGAAGTTGGTGGAAGTATGGATAGTGTAGAAGGTTGTCACAGACGACAACAGAACAGTGACCGGACGCGGAGAAGCGCTCAGAAATTGCAGATGGAGTTCAACCCCGAACGTTACGGTGTGATTCACTTTGGAAGGATAAATATGAAGGCAGATGTGATAATTTCGCGAGTTAACCAAAGGCCGCACATTAGAAAGAGCCCGTCAATAGAAACAGAGTGGAGAGACTTTCTCCAATAAGCCGAGGCACGCTCACAGCTACCAGTATCCCAACGGACACGGAGCGGTGCACTGCAGGAGCAGGAAGAAGTGTGATTGACAGGTGAGCTTGAACACTTCCGCTGTTCGGCACATACTCATAGTGACGATAGAAAGGCAATATACCCGCCAGTAAATCGGGAGAGAAAAAATAACTTCGTGGTAAACAAAAAAACAGCCTGGGAACCTGCGAAGTGTTAAATCACTAGCTACATTTGTTTAAACAGAGAATGGATGGCGAAATAATGTGGAATTGTGGTAGTTTTGAGATTAAAGTTAAAGAGACTGCATGGCACGTCACGGCTATTGGGTGGTGAAGTCAATCACTGTCAGAGGTCATGTTCCTACCATGTTCAGCCCATGTGTGCGCTGGAAAACATTGTTCTTCAAATTGTCCGCAGCCCTGGCTGATTTCCCGAAGAGACGCTCTCATTTTGATTACAGGCGTCTGAAATATCTCTGTGGAACTTTTGTAGTGTTTGCAAGAATATGTGCAGTCTATTTAGTTGTAACACATGTCAGCTGTTGTTGTGATTCCATCACTCAGACCGCCCGGAATGACGGGATCGAACGAACGGAAGAAAAGATGAGCTAACATTCCCTTCAATAAAGAAGTGTCTCCATTTCACCTGCCAGAACAAACTCCTTCCCTCAATTCCAGAAGCGCGTGTGATCCGTCAGATGTTACAAAATAAATCGGCTTCAGGATGAATGCCTGCTTTAAAAGCAACACATATATATATATATATATATATATATAAATGCTACATCAACACTTGATGTCAGGTTTCAAGGAAAATAACATGGAAAATATACATCACATTTGTCTTAAATTACATAGATTGCAATAACCCTTGAGAGGTCAAATTAACGACACGGGAACAGTGAGTATAAATAGTTTAACGAATGTGTTTGTGCAGTTGGTTATCACTAATTTGACTGACGTGACAGCCACGCTAATTGCCTCAGTGAAATTGCTCTCTCCTCCATAAAAGGCTGCTAAACCGATCATCAGTCCATCTGAACAGCTGAAACTTTCTGTACAGCTGAACGCTGCTTCTGACGGATTATGGGATATCCGGCGATTTACTACATAGCGGGCATTTTCTATCCCACACTTGTAGCTGTTGGTGTCCCCGGTAAGAAGCCGGAGCTGGTTACTTTATGTATGGTGCCATCGTTACTCTTCTGCCGGTATTCACATTGCTACTTAGCACAGATTCTACCATCGGCTGAAACGTGTTTCCGGAATGGAGTATTTAGGCATCTAATGGTTTTACTCTCATTTTTCATATTCTGATAGCAGTGATTTCCTCTTTTGTCAATTACGTTGGTACCGATAATGTTTCATAATTTCTCCTCGCTAGGCTTTCTGAAGTGGTGTGGTCTCTGCTTTTCTAGGCAAGAGTCTCAATCAGTGCAGACAGTTCGATCATATAAAAACGTAGCAGCTATTTATCCTGCCAGCATGACTACAAGGAGAACACTTCCGGTCCCGAGACGATCCTCCCTCCAACCTGCCTGGTGGCCACTCTCTCTTGGGAGATTGAGGTGAAAGTAAGAGAAGCCCAGCGGGACGACCCCAAACCTGGAAATGAACCTGGCGATTGCCTGTACGTGTCCGCCTCTGTCAGGCCTCAGGTCCTCCAATAGGGGCACACATCCTGGTTTGCCTGCCACCCCGGGAGTGATCGGACCCTGGCTCTCCTGAGGAGGTACTTTTGGTGGCCGTCCACGGAGGGGTACACTCACACTTATGTCTCAGCTCTTCCCATCTGTGCCCGGGGAACGGCTTCTCATCGACCACCGGCGGGTCTACTTTGTCCTCTACCTGTCCCTGGTCCTCCCTGGTCACACATCGCCCTAGACGTTGTCACCGGTCTACCTCTTCCCACGGAAACACAACTGTCCTCACCATGGTAGACTGATTCTCCAAGGCGGTGCACTTTGTGGCCCTCCCAATACTCCCTTCCCTTTAAGAAACCGCAGATCTTCTCGGCCGCCACGTCTTCCGCCTCCACGGAATCCCCGCGGACATCATCTCCGATCGAGGACCCCAGTTCATCTCACAGGTATGGAGAGCCTTCTGTCACGCCTTAGGTGCAAAGGTCAGCCTGTCATCCGGCTTCCCCAGACGAACGGGCAGACGGAATGGGACAACTAAAACCTGGAGGCGACGTTACGCGGTGTAACGGCAAACCACCCGTCAACCTGGAGCGACCAGTACGCCCACAACTCCCTGGTGAGCTCTGCCATTGGGAGGTCCCCGTTCGAGTGCTACCTTGGGTACCAACCCCCGCTGTTCCCTGCTCAGGAAGAAAAGATCGCGGTACCGTCAGTTCGGGACCATGTTGTTCAGTGCCAGAAGGTTTGGGAGGAGACTCGCACGGCCCTACTCAGATCGACAAACCAAAATGAGAAAACAGCCGACCAAGATCGGACTCCAGCACCAGAGTACCAAGCGGCGCAGATGGTGTGGCTTTCCTCCAGGGACATCCCACTCAAATACGAACATAGGAAACTCGCCGCACCCCCCCCACCCCCGCTTCCTGAGACCATTCAAGGTCGAAAGGATTATCAATCCCACAGTGGACCGCCACACACTGCCAAAGTCCATGCGTATTCACCCAACCTTTCATGTGTCTCAGTTAACATCAGTCTCCGTCAGTCCTTTGTGTCCCCCAGCTGAGACTCCTCCCTCTGCCAGGCTCATCGACAACCATCTGGCATACACCGTCCGATGACTACTAGATGTGTGCCGTTGGGGCAGGGGCCTCCAATACCTGGTGGGGACAACAACCCGTTTAGAAATTGACAAGCAAGGATGCTTCCTACCGTGAGTACCACCCCTCAGGAAGAGCCCAAAGTAACATTGCAAGTTGCTGGAATTCCAATTCTGTTTCTGATTGATAGGGGGGCAACCACAACCACTCCCGATCAGGAAATAGTATCGGAAAAGGGATTCCAGCCATCAGACGCCACAATCACTCTGTCTGGGTTCAAAGGCAAGGAAAGTCCGTTTTCAAATAGCCAGCCACTGCAGGTGGAATTCCGGGGAAACAAGCGTGGTTTCATCTCAGGCACCACCAGTCGGGGGTGTAATCTACCAGGAAAAAACATGCTCTGTCCTTTGGAACTCGAGATTCTGTGCATGGACAAGTATATCACCCTGGGACTAGCGAACAGACGACATCTTCCCCAGTTTCTGACCACCCAATGGTGGCACTTAATCTGGACTCCACTGTGTTTGAACCCCTTCTGGCAGTGGCCAACTATCACGTGACTCTGTGGTACGACCCTATGGGGTGCTCAACTGAGGTATGCCAATACTATGCACCCCTCGAGGACCATTAGTTCCCAGCCACGTTGATTGGAGAGGCTAAAGGAGGAGAGGGCAGTGCATTTCTGGCCAAAGTTCCGGATTTCCTTTCGCGACAGAGAGGACTTGTGGTTCCCCATACCACCATTTGGGTTTGTCCTGGGTTCAAGACAAAGAGCCTAGGGTTCCTCGCTTACACCTTGATGAAACGGGGGTTCCAGTCAAGCAACCTTCCGTGACTTAAGCAGAACGAGTTTGCCAGACATTTGGGAGGTACGTACTTTTCAGGGGGACGCCTCTGAGTTCAAACTGTGGTCCCAGATGGGGTGCCATAAAGACCCTGACCTAAGCTTTTGGATCACCCCAGCGGGACAGGTTTGTGTTCCTAAACAGTATTTACCAATATTGGTTGATAACATACATAACTATATGCATCTGGGAAAGGAGGGAATGGTTGGTAAACTGTAAACTGCACACCTTGTCCGACTCCCTCGACAGGTGGACATTTTCCGTGTCTGCAAGTTGATTTTATTGAATTGCCTAGAGTAAATTGCTATAGATACTGCTTAGTTATTATAGATGTGTTCAGCAGATGGACTGAAGCTATTCCAACCACCAATAATACTGCTATGACTGTTGATAAGGTATTATTACGGAAAATAACTCCCAGGTACAGCCTGCCACAGATGCTGAGCTCTGACAATGGCCCACGCTTTGTGGCAAAAGTAGATGCAGAGATATGTAACAAACTAGCTATCAAGCTACAATTCCACTGTGTACACCACCCATGGGCCGCTGGCATAGTGGAAAGAGCCAATGGCACTCTGAAGAGTAAATTAGTCAAACCAACCGCAGAGACTGGACGCACTTGGTTGAAGGTCGTATTGCTAGCCTATTCTACATGAGGGTTACCCCATAGGGGAAAAGAGGGCGGTCACCAGCTGAAATCATGTATGGACGGCCCATGAGGGCACCCTGGTGACTTGTGTACCTTGCTCCCAGAAAGTCTACCAGCAGAATTGGATTTGCATACGCTAGGGGAAGTGATGGGGAAATATATATGCCAACCAACCAAAATTCTCCAAGCATTACATTCACAGATACAACAGGCTTACAAGGAAGAGAACTACCCCGCACAGAGGAGTGACTATCCCACCAGAGATCCTGGGAATATTGTTCTGATCAAGAGCTGGGATTGTGGGAAACTTGGACCTCGGTAGAGACAACCATATCAGGTGTTACTAACCACTCCACAAAGAGCAATCTCAGTGGATACATCGAACAGACTACAAATGTGTTACTGAAGGAACTGAGTAGAAGGACCCTCTTGGACTAAAGGAAAATGTATTGGTTGACAGTGGTGTTTGTGTTTATGTCATTGAGAGGGCTCCCCCCAGCTTCCGGGGGCGCCCATGTTAACATTTTTCTGTCACTCTACCACACCTCTGCCAAAAATGTAGAACTAGTGGCCTGCTGGGTTTGTGTCAAAATTCTACAGCATGGTAAAACTATGATTCCAATGACAGTAATCCCGCTCAAACAGAGTGAGGAACTCTCAGCCTGGGCTTTCTCAAATAACACCCGGGGAAGTGAGATTAGGAATTGTGGTTCAGTCAGCGAAGACTGTGGTTGTCAGTGTTCTGAAGGATGGTATCCCCATCAAACGGAACTTCCTAGACTGGGAAACATGCATCTTGACCATACTTGCAGGTGCCCAATAGTGGAGCGGAATAACTGAGACTGAGTGATTTTGGATGATCACTTTTCTCTCCTGTGGAGTAGCCAGGAATTCACCAGAGATAATCAATTTGGCAACAGCATTTGAGGAGCTGGCCACAATACTGCAGAGGCTCTGACAGAAAAACAGACCCAAGTAACAGAAAATTCCACTGAAATGAGTGCAATCCAGCAAACAGTCCTACAGAATCATTTGGCTTTAGATTTTATCCTCACTGTGAAAGGGGGAACCTGTGCTATTAGTGACATAGAATGCTGCACCTATATCCCTGATGAGTCTACCAACATTACATCCCTTTCCGAGCACACTGCCAGGGAGATTGACAGCATCAAGAAAGTAGGGCAGGATTTACATGTGTTCACCGAAGGGTTGAAGACCTGTTAGGTAATATGTCGGGCATGATATTGCATTATGGCCCAATAGATGTACATAATGATAAAAAGGAAGGAATGATAATGATAAGGGTTAACACTTTGCTAAACAAGAGCAGCCTGTTTTTCTGAAAGAAACTGCTGATGATCAACGGATATGCTAAGCCATGCTGAGCCGTATTTCTTCTTGAGGGAAGCTCAACAGGGCTTCAAGATCCTTATCTCCTTGTGTACTCATGCATAGAGATAGGACAGCTGCAGTCTGGTCTGTGTGTGTAAGTCATGTAGTAAATAACATTGGCTCCAGCCTGTCTTGCGTGGGGAGTATCCGGATGGATATATCTGTGGTGTAAGGGGAATTGTTAGTCAATTAGTGGATTGAGCGGTAACAGTCATAGATTCTTCCTGTTTGAGCGACTAACTGAGTAAGGCCTGGATGCATGGAGTAAAGAGTTTGTACTGTTACGCCTGTGCCCGAACTCTGAGGGGCCGAAGGGTACAAAATAGTCCCCTTCCTTTTGAGAATCGCAAGATCGCTATTGTCAGGTCAGAAGACCCAGGAAATGAGAGAGAGAGACGCAGAATCTACAGGGGGTTTGGAATGTTCTGGCCCCTCAAAGCCACGGGTTACGGCCATTGTCTCTTGGAGACGGAATTGTGTATTGAACACTGTGCTATTCATCGACGTCCTCAAGGGATGAGCAACGTGGGCTGGTTGGGGGGGGGGTGGGATGACATTCTCCCAACCTGATTGACATCTGAGACCCCGTGAGTAAGGATAAAAAAGGGTCTGGGGAACAACACCTTTGAGACGCACCAGGAGAAACGCTAGAAATCCCGTGACAGCGTTTACTAGCGACAGCCGGTGGAGGGCCCACGTGTGTCCTTTCCCGTTGTCCCCGGGATTGAGGCCCTATCACGGAAGATGGCTTAGCTAAGGAAGAGATCACCACCGACGACATTTTCGAAGGATTGACATCATAAAAAGGAAAACGGGCAAGTTCTAAACCTCCGTCTCTCTCTCCAACCAAAAGCTGCAGCTTGAATGAACTCGAGTGACTTTTATACTTCCATTGGACAATACATTATCCCCTAGACAACGATAGAGCTACTTCTTATTATTATTATACCCACACTTTTAGATTTAGTATTGACGACGTATATTATCTGTATGTTTGCATTGATATTATTTTTGTGTATTTTTATCAACAAATACTGTTAAAAATAGTACCATCAGACTTCAATGGACCTCTCCATCTTTGCTGGTAAGTGACCCAGTAAAGGGGTATGTAACAGTACTTATACGGTTTCTGAGTGACTTTATCCGGATTCGACTTCCACACAATAGGAGTGGTTTTAAAGGGCTGGGCTGTCAGAAGCACATTACCAGACCTGGAGTGATTGCAACTGGATCTGACAGGAATAACTGGTTCATTTGGGCACATTCAGTCTCACTCCAACTATTCCCTTCCTTCCCTTTTACAGGTATGTAATGTTTAAAGGACCAGTGTTTGATTAAATGAGACTCACCAAACTTCTCCTGACAGAATCACTGGAATCTCCGAGTCAGATGGGTTCTCTGCAGTTGATGCTCTCAATCCTTGGGCTGGTTCACTTGTTGCTGTTCCCTCGTCTACAGTCGTGGTTTCCTTCCATTTGGGGTTTTTCTTCCAATAAATCTCTCACCCCAGGTCTAACTTTAGCATGAAAGATAATGAAGAACATTAACAATAAAAAGGAGAACCAAACATTTCTGCTTAATGTTACTACGCGCAAATCTCACTGAAATGTAAACATTGAAGGCAGATATAATGATCTCAGTGAACAATCTTTTATTGTCCCTCACACGTCACAAAACGATATCGGATAAGAAGGAGCCATCATTCAGTCATGGTAAGACATAAGACACAAGAACAGAATTAGGTGATTCGATTCATCTGGTCTACCCAACCACTCAAACATGGCTGATTTTTATTCCAACACCATATTCCTACCTTCCCATTGTGACCCTGAAGCGACTTAGCAATGATCAATATATTAATCTCTCTCATAAACATACCCAAATGGCAGCCTCAACCATCCTCTGCGGCAACAAATTCCACAGATCAGACATCCTTTGGCCAAATATTTTTCACATCTCAGTTTTAGAGAGAAACATCTTTATTCCGAGACGATGCTGTCAGATCACAGACTCTCCATCTTATGGAAACATCCTCTCCATGTCCACTGTATCCAGGCTTTTCAGCATTCGGTAGGTTTACTTAACCATACATCCCTCCACAACTCCCACCGTCCCTCTGAACTCCATTGAGCAAAGGTCCACAACCATCAAATGCTCCTCATACATAAAGTCAATCATTGCTGAGATTAATCTTGCAAACCTTGTTAGCAACAACTGTACTGCACACATTTCCAGGAATAAGAGACAAATTGATACCAGGGTAACTTACAGGGAAAGCTGTGCATTCTTCACTCTTCTACCATCACAGAACTAGCCATTTCCATTTCCAGGTTCAATGAGGACCATTTCAGGAAATATAAACCGTTCCAGGGTGAATGTAATAAAAAGCTAGAATTACCAGAAACACTCAGCAGGTAAGGAACAGCTGAGGGGAGAGGAACAATCCTTACAATTCATGTTAATAATGTTCCATCAGAATGGCTTCAACCATTTTCAGTTTTTAGTACAGATGTCCAGTATCTTGAGTTTCTGTTTGATTACAACTGCCTGACAGGTTGATCCCCAAGGGCATTTTACTTGGATCTAAAACTGTGATATCCAACCTCACAGAGTCACAGAGCTGCACCTGCCACTTACCCACCCTGAGAGTCTCAAACATCATCCCCACGTCTCAGACTGGGTAGTGCAATCCGGGATTTCCCCACAACCAATGTCCAGCTGCTCGAGATATCTTCTTCATCAAAGCCAAAACACCAACAGTTCCAAATGCCTGGAATGCCGATCGCAGGATTAGAGCCCAGGCACCAACTCTCCCAATACTCCTTGCTGCCAGTAAAATGCTATAGTGTGTCAGCCAGTCACTGTTCATAAATTAGCACCTCCACACTAATGCACAACACAACTGGTAGCGGATGACCCTCTGGCATTCCAGCTAACAAAAACCGATTCTGGAAATAACTCAGCAAGGCCAAAGGTGCAAAAGAACACTTCACAATGAAGACAAAGGTTAAAAGGAAGATTGCTGATATATAACATTGCAGAGGTGGGATACAGGGTGGACTGAGGTTGACCCAGATGGTTGATGTATATCACTGAAGTGGAAGTGAGGAGACTGGACAGAGGTTGAACAAGATGGGCAGGGAATGAGCAGATGAACCAGGTGGGAGAAGGGATCAAGTATAATCACTGACGATACTCCAGCAATACACAGATACTGAATTAACAGCATACACGCCCGTATAGAAGATTCTAAAATGACAAAGTTAGAACAAACAACAAGAACTTTGCCGTATATACTTTGACCCTCACCACATTTTTATCAACAAACCATAGAAACTTTCCCACCTGGACAGTTCAAGTTTTGCATGGTATCTGCTCTGCTCGTGACTGCGAAGAACTGCAGAGACTTTGGATACAGATCAGCACATCACAGAAACCATTCTTCCCCCCCCCCCCAGGCCTCCCAGTCCCTTGGTAAAGCAGGCAGTGAAATCAAAGATCCCCCCAAATTGGGACGTTCTTCCTTCTCACCCACCACAGTTGGGGAGAAACAACAGCCATAAAGCTGAAGGAAGCGAGATGAGTTGAGGGAAGTTAACGGGACTCAGTGGCCAACATCAGATGTCCCAACACAACACAGAGGAAGCATCACCACTCATCCGGGGACAGTACGAACACACCACGTGATCTTGCATCACAAAGCAGAGGGCGCGCCAGATCTGCAGTAAAAAGCCTCAAGTGACCTGCTGGCAGGACTTCCTTTTTAACTCTGCAGAAATAGACAGCCTGGACCCCTGGTTTGGATCATTCAATGCAGATGAAGAGAAGTCTACACATTTTTGAGGAGCCTGGCTAACTGGGTACTAAATGAGTAATTGGCCCTCAGTTCGGGGCTCACAGCCAACACCAGATCTCCCCGCTCCGGATCGGTCTCAATACTCACCGATGGGAAATTGATATCTTCGGCCCGCAGACAGTGATCACGACCCAGGAGGCGAGGACACTTTGCCGATCCCGTAAAATAATCTACTTCAGCACTGACCAGAAAGGAAAGCACCACCCATCCAGAGACAGTGAGCATGTGCAAAGAGATTGTTACATCTGCGATTAAATGGGAGGGGAAATGGGATCACGTTTACCATCACCCCTGACAGAGCACTCCAGCTACCCACAACTCTGTGGAAAGAAACAAAGTTGCCCCTCACATCTCCTCTCACCTTAAATGTATCAGACATTTCAACCCCCAAGAAAAATATAACATCTGTCTATCTATTCCTCTCATAATCTTATAAATGTCCATCCAGTCTCACCCAAGCCTGCGCCGCTCTGGAGAAAACAACACAAGTTTGTCCAACCTCTCATTTTAGCTCATGTACTCTAATCGAGACATTATCCTGTAAACCTCTTTTACACCATCTACTATTATTATTACAATTCACATTCTTAAAATAGTGATCCTAACTGACCTAAGACAGGGAATGTTTTCTCGGATTAAATGTCAGAAATTGTGAACAACTGAGTTTAAATGTAATTGGCTACAGTGCGTATAAACGTCTGAATTCAACTGTAGCCATGAACATGAAAAAGAAAATTTGCCAGAATATCAAGCAGATAATTGGCAACTTTTCTGTTCTCATGGATGAATCAACAAGCATTAAGTCCGCCCTAATAGATTATATGTAATGTGAAAGAGATAAGGCAGGTGATCCCCATTTTATGTTTTTAGATCTAATTGAATTGCCTGATCAGAAAGCTGCAAGTGTTGCTAAGCATCGATTGAACTGTCTCAATAACCATAGGTTTGATGACAGAACCTTGAAACAGAACCTTGTCGCTTTTGCTAGTGATGGGGTGAGCATAATGCATAGTGTCAAATCCGGTGTTGCTACAACTCTCAAGGGACATTACCGTGATGTGATGATTTGGCACTGTCTTAATCACAGATTAGAACTTGCAGTAGGTGATTCGGTGAGAGAAGTTCACAGAAAAAAAATCATTTTCAAACATTTACGGGCAAATTGTACTCTGTTTACAGTAGATTACCTCTGTACTGTCTGAATGTGCCTCTCAGAATCAGAATCAGGTTTATTATCACCAGCATGTGTCATGAAATGTGTTAACTTTGCAGCAGCAGTTCAATGCGATGCATAATACAGAAGAGAAGAAAACACAAAATGAAACAATAAAAATAAATAACTAAATCAGTTACAGTATACGTATATCTGGGACACTTGCTCATCATTATTTTTATAAATGACCTAGATGAGGAAGTGAGGAATGGTTAGTAAACCTGCTGACGACACAAAGGTTGGGGGTGTTGTGGACAGTGTTGAGGGATGTCAGAGGTTACAGCTGGGCTGAGAACTGGCAAATGGAGTTCAAACCAGTTAAGTGTAAAGTGATTCATTTTGTTAAGTCAAACATGATGGCAGAATATAGCATCAATTGTAAGACTTGGCAGTGCGGAGGATCAGAAGGATCTTGGGGTCTGAGTCCATAGGACACTCAAAACTGCTACGCAGGTTGACACTGTGGTTAAGGCGGTATACAGTGTATTGACCTTCATCAATTGTGCGATTGAATTCAGGAGCTGAGAGGTAAAGTCGCAACTATATAGGACCCTTGTCACACCCCACTGTGCTCAGTTCTGGTCGCCTCACTACAGGAATGATGTGGAAACCTTCGAAAGGGTGCAGAGATTTACAAGGATGTTGCCTGGATTGGGGAGCAGCCTGATGGAAAAATGTTGAGTAAACTGGACCTTTTCTCCTTGGAGCAACAGAGGATGAGAGCTGACCTGACAGAAGCGCATAAGGGAATGAGTGATATTGATCGTGTGGATAGTCAAGGGCTTTTTCCCAGGGCTGAAATTGTTGCCACAAGAGGGCACAGGTTTAAGGTGCTGGGGAGTAGGTACAGAGGAGATGTCAGGGAGATGTCTTTTTCTCAGAGAGTGATGAGCGTGTGGAATGGGCTGCCTGAAACAGTGGAGGAGCCGGTTATGATAGGGTCTTTTAAGAGACTTTTGGATAGGTACGTGGAGACATCAGAGAAAAAAAAAAGAGAGAAACTAGCTTAGAAAACTAGAGGGCGATTGGTACCCTTAGAAAGTTCTAAGGTCGGGACATGTCAGCACAACTTTGTGGGCCAAAGTGCCTGTATTGTGCTGTTGGTTTTCTTTGTTTCTGTGAATAGATTAAAAATCGTGCAAGAAACAGAAAAACTATATATTTTAAAAGTGAGGTAGTGTTTAGGGGTTCAATGTCCATTTAGCTATTGGATGGCAGAGGAGAAAAAAACTGTTCCTGAATCACTGAGTGTGTGCCTTCAAGCTTCTGTACCTCTCTATCTGATAGTAACATTAAGAAAAGGGCAAACCCTGGGTGCTGGAAGGCCTTAATAATGGACGCTGCCTTTCTCATCCTCTGGTAATCTTATAAACGTCTATCCAGTCTCACCCCTGCCGGCACGGCTCCGGAGAAAACAAAACAATTTTGTCCAACCTCTCGTTACATCTCATGCCCTCTAATCCAGGCAGTATCCTGGTAAACCTCTTCCGCATCCCCTCCAAAGCCCCGACATCCTTCCGAAAATGAGGACACTCTAGGTGTGGTCTAACTAGTTTTATAAAGCTGCATCACAACTTTCCGACTTTTGAACTCAATGCTTCAACTAATAAAGACAACCAGGCCATTTGCCTTCTTAATCACCGGATCAATCTGTGCAGTCTCTTTCAGGGAGCGATGAACTTGGAGTCTGAGATCCCTCTGATCCTCAACACTGTTCAGGGTTTTGCATTAAACAGTGTACTGTCTTATACATTCGACCTACCGAGCTGCCAAGATGATCATCACTGATCAAATCTCACTGAAATTTTTCAGATCCTGCTGAACTTGATGTCAAGTGCACAAGTACGGAGAAACACTGACTTGTAATAGCATCACAGGCAAGTACATTCAGAGAACACACGGAACATAAATTATACAACTCTCTGTCAGTAACAATATAGAAACATGTTTTACGTCATCTTGCTAATCGGACCAGAACAACAGGGGCCGGTGGCGCATCACAGACGGTTCGGTGTGAAGGTCTCACAACCCGGACCGACCCCGGCAGACTCTGTGAAGGAAGCGAGGCGAGGCCGCCAGTTCGGGGAAGTTCATCCCCTCCCCCTTCAGGTTTCGCCGATTGCCTTGTGAATCTCTCCCCACCCCACCACCTTTTATTCTCCAGTCCCGCCGAAGGGTTTCGGCCGATAATGTTGACTATACTCTTTTCCGAGCTGTTACCCGGCCGGCTGAGTTCCTCTAGCATTTTGTGCGCGCTGCTCGCAATTCCAGCATTTGCAGATTTTCTCTTGTTTGAGTTTAATTCACTACCTGACGTCAGACCTCCCCGCTCGGGACCAGCTTCAGTACTCAACGAAGGGAAATTGTCGGTGTTGCCCCACAGAAAATAATCCGTTCCTGGATCTCCGCCCCAGGGGGGAGGAACCCTCCCGATCCCGGTCCCTCCGCCGACCCGCTTCCACAAAGAATGAAAAAAACTACACAACCTGGCCTGAGCATGCGCGATCTGTAATAGCGTCATCAGGCAGTGGGCGGGGCCTCAGAAACGAACCCACAGGTGTTGCGGATCCGCGGTGAAACGTGCTCAGACACACACAGGAAATGTGCTGGTTTCATTTAAATCAGTCTATGCTTATAAACACTAATTTCTATTCACATTCCTCTGGCCTCACTGGACAGGAACACTGACACATCAAGTGAGAAACAGGTGGGACATTCTAACTATCAACAAGATAATAGACAATAGACAATAGCTGCAGAAGTAGACCATTCGGCCCTTCGAGCCTGCACCGCCATATTGAGATCATGGCTAATCAACTACTATCAATACCGGGTTCCTGCCTTGTCCCCATATCCCTTGCTTCCCCTATCCATAAGATACCTATCTAGCCTCTTCTGGAAAGCATCCAGAGAATTGTCCTCAACTACCTTCTGAGGCCGTGCATTCCAGACCCCCACAACTCTCTGGCAGAAGTATTTCCTTAACTCTGTCCTAAATGACCTACCCCTTATTCTCAAACCATGTCCTCTGGTACTGGACTCTCCCAGCATCTGGAAAATATATTTCCTGCCTCTATCTTGTCCAATCCCTTAATAATCTTATATGTTTCAATCAGATCGCATCTGAATCTCCTTAATTCCAGCGGGAACAAGCCCAGTCTCTCTAACCTCTCTGCGTAAGACAGTCCAGACATCCCAGGCTGCTCTCGCATCTCAGCCACATGTTCCTCCTCGATCCTCATTTCCTCGATCCCTTTGGTCTCCACACATCTGCCGGCCGCTGTTTTATGTGAGGACAGACACCAAGTCTTCACCGCCCTCTATGGTGGGGATTTACAGGCATTCACATCCCGCGGACTGGAAACATTTCCCCTCATTTCAGTCCCAGACTGTCCACCCATTTTTCCAAAGACTGGGATCCCTGGTTCAACTGGTAATGATGCTGTGCATTTCAATGTGTTCATCTCTCAGTCCTCGATTCTCTAAATGAAAGGGTTAGCGCATTTGATCTTTGTTCATATAATGACCCACCACTCCAGGGGTCAGTCTGGTGAAACTTCTTGCACTCTCTATAACAAATACTCTCTAAAAACTTTGCTAATCCTATATGGAATTAATTTCCATCTTCTGTAGCCCCGTGTTTCGCCAAACGCTCAACTCCCACCCCTGCCACTATTTACAACCCCACTTCCCCCCTCAGCTGGATCCACCTCTTGCCCAGTTCTTGCCCATCCCCACCCCTCACCTCTTTTCTCTGACTACTTCCCGTCCACTCTCAGTCCAGAGGGAGGGTCTTGGCCCGAAATGTTGACGGTCCATTTCCCTCCACAGATGCTGGCCGACCCGCTGAGTTCCTCCGGCAGTTTGTTCTTTGGTCTGTATAACCCGTGTTAGTATGTGGAGCGGGATTTTTCACCGTATTCCAAGTACAATCTCAACAAATCCCACATAATTGTCACTTTGTCCGGACCATTGGCCCCGCTTGCAGGGCAACAGTCTGCCGGTGTTTGCCGCCCACCCAATGTGTTGAATCCCTCTGCTCACCACCACCGTGGGCTCAGGCATTTCCACCGATGAGCACCTCCTGTCCCCACCGGGACAAGCATCCTGTCCGACCCCTCTCACACCATCTTCATCCTTTCAATAAAATTCCCCCTCTCCTCACATTTTATGTCGTGATCCCTCCACGGGGAAGCGGCATCAAGCGATGGATCGTATGGTCTCCTACTCCCTCCTCAGACGCTTCACAAACGCCCCCAACTTTCCTTGGATGGAAATAGATATAAATCAAAAAGCGGGACATTTTCTTTGAAATTTGTTCCGCTTTAACGTGCTGTTCGAGCTGCAGTGGGAGACGGCTCAACCCCTCTCAGCTGGTCCGCCTTCACTACTGGGTGAAACCAGTGATTGACGTCATTTCGCACCAATGGGAATAGCGCAGCTCTGCGGTCAATTCAATTCCTCGGTTGACTGTTCGGGGAGGGGGGGGGTGCGTTGGCCGTGCTTAATTGCTCAGCCCTGAAACCGAAACAGGTCGAGCACAGCAGCGCGTGTGACGGGAAGCACCGTGGTCATGACAGCAGATGCAGATATGAGGAGACCCTAGGTGACGTCAGGCGCGTAGGTGCTCCTGTGTGACGTCACGTGAGGGGGAGCTCTTCAATTTTAAAACACCTTTCGTTCCGGACGATTTGGAACAACAAAATTAAACTTGGGTTTCCGCACTGAATCCGGTGCTGTGTGACGTAAAGTCCTGGGTCAGGTGGTGCCCAGTTGTTGACTGAGTGGGCAGCGCGGTTTTGTCTCGACTGGAGGCTCCAGGCTCTCCTCAGCCCCGGTTTTCACTTTGCGACCGAGCCCCGACTGTGGAATCAATTCCTTATGGTTCTCCGAGGGGTAAGGGGTGAAGAGGCGGCTCAGTCTGTGTGTGGGTAGAGGTTATGAGTGGAATGTGGGTCCGGGTCCCGAGACGAATTTAGTCGTAAACAAGGGAGGATCTCGTGAATGGGATCAGACAGATTAGCTCGCGTGTCCTTTCAGGAAACAATTCTCTCTTCATATTAATGACTGTCTAATCTTGCTGCTAAGAAGATTACGTTCTCCAACATTGTGTGTTACAGAGCCCCAGAATCTAGGACAGCTGCCATGGACTGCGAGTGCAGATAGGGTAAGAGGTCACTGACCTGTGCATCAGAGAAAGTCACGGGTTTGTCCAGTCTCCTGTGATATCTGCTAGCACATCGGGAGTCTGAAATGGAAAGGTAAGAGGGAAGAGGCTGAGGAGAGAGTTTTAACAGGGGAACCTGTTCAAGGGTGGAGGGATACCGGAGCTGACTAATAGATCGTTTTGATTTTTTTTTGTGTGTAACCTCACAGGTGGTGACTGAGGAAGAAGCTTGTTGACGGAGGATACCCAGAGGCGAGTAGGTCAGATACAGAATCAGGAATTGAACTGAATTGAATTGACTTTATTTCTTACATCCAAGAAGAGTAAAAATCTTTACGTTATGTTTCCATCGAAATGTGCAATCTTAGTAATTTATAATAGTTTATAATAAATAAAACCGACAATGTAATATAGAGTACACTCAAATCAGTGTCAGTTCATCAGTCTGATGTCCTGGTGGAAGAAGCTGTCCCAGAGCCTGTTGGTCCTGCCTTTTATGTTGCGGTTCCGCTTTCTGGATGGTGGTAGCTGGAATAGTGACAGTGATGTGATTTCCTGTGTCAAGGGTATTGACAATCGACTGAAGTGAGGAATTTGTGTGGAGATGCTGCTTCCCTGGAGGTGGAGGAAAGAGGACACACCAACAGGAGGACCAGCGGCGGGAAGGCACGATTTGTCAGGTCTGACGACGAGCTGAATGTGCCATAACCTTCAGACTGTATCAGAGAACCATTCTGTGGGTATTTAAAATGTCAGAAGCAGGGGCAGGCGTTGTGTCTCCATCAGACACTCAGTGAAATGGTTCATCTTACAATGTGCAGGGATGAAAGGAGTGTTTAGGGGCAGATTTAATCACTGATTCTGTCACAGTGAGAGGGTTAGTTTTGCTGTAAGGAAGCAATATTAATGGAAGAAGACACAGGAACTTCATCAATTGCCAGTTGTTCAGCAGAAGTGACCAATCTATGTTAACTTGAGAGAAACAGATACTTGCAGTGACGACAAAGGGGTGCAGTCTGGTTTATTTCAGGTTGGACAGGGGTGTGGAGTTTTGAAACCAATCCCTTCTGATGCCACGATTGTTAATTTAGTGTATCCAGAGTTGAGGGTCACACAGCACGGAAACAGACCTTTGGACGGCCATACCTGTCCTGACCATCCACTCACTGTCTACACTGGTACCATTTATCAGCACTTGGTTCATAGCCAACTGTACCTCAGCAGTTTCAATGCTCATCAACTTTGTAAATATTGTGAAGGGACCTGCCTCCATCACCACCTCGGACAGTGTGTTCCAGATTTCAACTACCCTCTGAGTGAAAAATCTCTTCCTCAGATCCGTCTAAACCTCTTCATCCTCTGCTTACATCTATGCTCTCTGAGCTGTGACACCTCTGTCCCAGGATCGAGGCCAATATGGGCATCAGTGAGGCCTTTGCTAAGGTTCAGCACGGTAAGTTGCTGTGGAAAGTCAGATCACATGGGATCCAGGGAGAACTGGATGCACAGTTGTCTTGATGGTAGGAAGCAGAGAGTTTATTGGACTCAGGGCCCAGGCTAGTGAGGTTCCCCAGAGTTACAGCCATTGCTTTCATTATTCATTGATATTTAATTATATTTGCATTTTCACAGTTAGTTGATTTCTATGCTCTACTTGATCTTTCATTGTGCCATCCAGTTACTATTCTATAGATTTGCAAAGTGTTCCTTTAGGGAAAAAAAAAATCTCAGGGTCATATGTGGTAACAAATGTGTACTCTGATAACAAGATATACTTTGAACTTTGAACATTGCTACTTGTCATCTGGATCAAGAATTAGGTTGAGAACGTACAGGGCATGGATAGTAGGTTTATAGCCAGTAGATTCAAACAATTAGTTTTTCTGAAAGATATTAAGTATAAATTCTCAGCTCTGTTTCCCTCTCCGCACTTGACCACCCCCTGCCCTTACTGTCTGCCCTGTTACCCTGACATTGGACATAAGTTCAGGGTGAAAGTGAATTATTTTTGGGGAACCTGACGGGGAATTCTTCACTCAGAGTTTGGTGAGAGCGGAATGAGCTGCCAGTGGAAGTGTTGGATGTGGGTTCGATTTAGACACAAAAGAGAAATCTGAGTGAGGACATGAATGGTAGGTGTATGGAGGCTCTGGGGCAGGTAGTTGGAACCAGGCAGTAAAAACAAAAACAGGTCAGCATTGATGAGAAGGGTCAAAGGGCCTGTTTTGGTACTGCTGGGGTTTGTGACTCTTATAATATTCTGATCTGTAATTTCCACTGTCAGTGTTTTGCTGCTAATGACTGAACCCAGAAATTTACACAAAAGAATTGAAAGACATTTAACTGGCTACAGAAAGCGCTTACATGCTATGACACTCGCTAAAGTGGGTGTTACTATGTACTGACCATGCAGGCTGCCCAAACATTTGCTTCTGGTCCTTTTTCTTTTTTTACATTTTGAAATTGTAAAAGATGGAAATTAAAAAAATACATTCTTGCATAAACCATTAAAGAAATGTCTCATCTTTAACTTTATGCCTTTTGGAAATCAGGTCATCTTTTACTCCTTTAGCTATTCACAGTAAAAGAAATTTTGACCAGGGGTGCTCAAACTTCTGCATGCCAGTGTATATATCCTGTTTCTTCCAAATTACTTCCGGAAATTCCAGCCATTGCTGCTCTGTTTCAATCCTTGCCTGTGTTCTTCTCAAATCAATTTTGACCATATATTCTCTCAAGTCTCTCTAATTCTCTTTATTCCACATCAGACTTTAACTTCTCCTTCTCTGATGTCAGGGTGAATTTGATCACATTAAGATCACTTGCCCCTTAGTGTTCTTTGAACTTAAGTGACCTAATAATTTCTGGATCATGACAACACCCAATCCAGAATAACTGATCCCCAAGTGGGTTCTAAAAAAGCATCCTATAGGCATTCTGGGAGATCCTCCTCTTGAGACCAACACCATCCTAATTTTCCTTATCACTTGCATGACAGCCCCAGTTGTAACGTTGCCCTTGTGGCACACATTTTCTATCTCCCATTGTAACTTGTGGACCACATCCTTACTACTGTTTGGAGGTCTCTATACAATTCCCATCAGGGATCTTTTTTTTACGTTTCCAGTTCCTTAATTCTACCCACAGATTCTACACCTTCCAACCCTATGCCAATATTAAATTTTACCAACACAGCCACACAACCCCACTACCAGCTTGTTCTTTCAAGAAACATAATTATCTGTGAAACAAGACGACTTGCAGATGCTAGAAATCTAGAGAACTACACACAAAGTGTTGGAGGAACTCAGCATGTCAGGCAACATCTATGGATGGGAATCAACATTTTGGGCCAAGACAGTTTATCCAGACTCTTGATACCCACGTATCTGGAATATCAACAAGCAAGTAGTGCGAAATAGAGAAAACCTTTGACAGAATTTAGTTCAAGACTTAAAAATCTTGGCAAACAGAGCTCAATAGTTAACAAATACAACAAAGGTAATAAACACTTTCATCAATACCCACACTGACATTTGTTAATAAAAACATCTTGGCCCAATTTCAATCAGTAGAGTTTACAAAGATAAATAAGAACTTTAGAAAAGTCTATTCACACTCAGACACCAGTGAATCTGCAGATGCTGGAAATAAATAAAAGCACAAAATGCTGGCAGAACTCAGCAGGCCAGACAGCATCTATGGGAGGAGGTAGTGACAATGATTCGGGCTGAACCCCTTCATCAGGAGTGACACATTTAGGTTAACACCACCTTGGACAGAAGGAGGAAGAAGAAAAACACACATGAAAAAAATCAGACGACAGTCAGATAAAACTTGTAAGTATATACTTTCATCAAAAATGAACAGGATTTAGCACTCCATGTGTGTATATGCAATCATTATAAGAAATACAAACCAGAAAACTTCAATGAGAGGCCAAATCAGAAAAATAAATCATCACTCTGGAAGAAAACATTAAACAGTGGAATGAGTATGACCCTCCATGGGAGACATCCCAATGATCTGAGCAGATGAGATGGTGACAAGGAAGCACCATGCACCTGACTGAGAGTTGGAGACCTCTTCACAGAAACCCAAGGGTTTCTTGCAGAAATACAGGGCAAGGTGGTTAACAAAAGGAAAAAAAAACAAAAATACATGACATAAAAACAAACAAGGCAGTAAGTGCAGAAAATGCCAAGAGAAACCAGACACAATCCAACACATTCCAGGATCCCGCAGCAGTTTAACTCAATCTGATTACCTACAAAGGTACAATCAAGTGGCAAATATCATTCATCAAAATCTTGCTTTAAAATACAAACTCATCAAAGCCCACCATAACTGAATAAAGGCACCATGAATTCAAGCCTGACCCAGTTTTAGAGTCAAGATCTTACAAACGTTTGTACAAATTATATGATAATCAATACATTATTTCAGAGAGGATAGTCCATGATAACCATCTGGATATAATATTACTGGATAAACAAGCAGGAACAAGTCCCTCAATGGATAAAACCATTCGCAACACACATGTACCTCAACCAGTGGAGAACCTCACCACAGGTATTGTTTGTGTCATCAGTCAATCGACTGATTGTCTCAATCAGCTTACAAATGTTGCTACTCTGACATTTGTTGCCACACCCCGCTGCTAATTCCCTTCTCCTCATCGTAAGTTCTTAACCCGACCATCGTCCAGAGCCCCAAATTCTGCCCTGTGCAGACCCACCTCTGGTATCTGACCCTGCTCAGTTAAACATCCAACTAATGCTTTCCCATTCTATTTTCGGTTTTTAGAGGACAGTGATGTTCTCTAAAAACCCTATAGCAGCAGGGAAAATGACACATAATGTGGAAATTAGTCATGATTATGGAGATTAACAACTGATGTCATTCTTCCTCAGCCCAGAGTTTTGAGGGGTGAAGAACATCTCAGACAGAACTGTAATCAGCTCGACTTCTTCAGTCTGCAGAAAATTCAAGGGAAACGTTTTCACCCACAGATGATGACTGTTTGGAACCCATCACCAGAGGGGGAGTGAGAGATGAGCAACGGGGGGGGGGATTTAAATAGACTGTCATGGAAATGAATAACTGGCAGGGTCCAGCTGGCCTGAGTTGACTCTCTACTGTACACTAGGCGTGTTATAACTGCACTAAATACCAGAGACAGAGTTTAAAATAGAACTGATTTATTTGTCTCAGATCCAGATCCATTAAAGGTGACTAGATCCAGATCCATTAAAGCAGAAGAAACTCCTCCCATGCCCAGTGACCAGGGTGCAGAACTGTGTGTGGTGAATAGCAGCAATAATTGCAGAGTTCAGCACCGACAGTCACTCTCGAAATTGCATTCTGCAACAATGATGGACAAATATCCAGCATGCAGCTTATTGAAACTTTCTCCCCAGTGTGAACCCAGTACTGTGTCACAAGGTTAGATTACTGAGTGAATCCCTTCCCACATTCACAGCAGGTGAACGGCCTCTCCACAGTGTGAATCCGGTACTGTGTCACAAGGTTAGATTACTGAGTGAATCCCTTCCCACATTCACAGCAGGTGAACGGCCTCTCCCCAGTGTGAACCCGGTACTGTGTCACAAGGTTAGATTACTGAGTGAATCCCTTCCCACATTCACAGCAGGTGAACGGCCTCTCCACAGTGTGAACCCGGTACTGTGTCACAAGGTTAGATTACTGAGTGAATCCCTTCCCACATTCACAGCAGGTGAACGGCCTCTCCCCAGTGTGAAACCGGTACTGTGTCACAAGGTAAGATTACTGAGTGAATCCCTTCCCACATTCACAGCAGGTGAACGGCCTCTACCCAGTGTGAACCCGGTACTGTGTCACAAGGTTAGATTACTGAGTGAATCCCTTCCCACATTCACAGCAGGTAAACGGCCTCTCCCCAGTGTGAACCCGGTACTGTGTCACAAGGTTAGATTACTGAGTGAATCCCTTCCCACATTCACAGCAGGTAAACGGCCTCTCCCCAGTGTGAACCCGGTACTGTGTCACAAGGTTAGATTACTGAGTGAATCCCTTCCCACATTCACAGCAGGTGAACGGCCTCTCCCCAGTGTGAACCCGGTACTGTGTCACAAGGTTAGATTACTGAGTGAATCCCTTCCCACATTCACAGCAGGTGAACGGCCTCTCCCCAGTGTGAACCCGGTACTGTGTCACAAGGTTAGATTACTGAGTGAATCCCTTCCCACATTCACAGCAGGTGAACGGCCTCTCCCCAGTGTGAAACCGGTACTGTGTCACAAGGTAAGATTACTCAGTGAATCCCTTCCCACATTCACAGCAGGTGAACGGCCTCTCCACAGTGTGAACCCGGTACTGTGTCACAAGGTTAGATTACTGAGTGAATCCCTTCCCACATTCACAGCAGGTGAACGGCCTCTCCCCAGTGTGAACCCGGTACTGTGTCACAAGGTTAGATTACTGAGTGAATCCCTTCCCACATTCACAGCAGGTGAACGGCCTCTCCCCAGTGTGAAACCGGTACTGTGTCACAAGGTAAGATTACTCAGTGAATCCCTTCCCACATTCACAGCAGGTGAACGGCCTCTCCACAGTGTGAACCCGGTACTGTGTCACAAGGTTAGATTACTGAGTGAATCCCTTCCCACATTCACAGCAGGTGAACGGCCTCTCCACAGTGTGAACCCGGTACTGTGTCACAAGGTTAGATTACTGAGTGAATCCCTTCCCACATTCACAGCAGGTGAACGGCCTCTCCCCAGTGTGAACCCGGTACTGTGTCACAAGGTTAGATTACTGAGTGAATCCCTTCCCACATTCACAGCAGGTGAACGGCCTCTCCCCAGTGTGAAACCGGTACTGTGTCACAAGGTAAGATTACTCAGTGAATCCCTTCCCACATTCACAGCAGGTGAACGGCCTCTCCACAGTGTGAACCCGGTACTGTGTCACAAGGTTAGATTACTGAGTGAATCCCTTCCCACATTCACAGCAGGTGAACGGCCTCTCCACAGTGTGAACCCGGTACTGTGTCACAAGGTTAGATTACTGAGTGAATCCCTTCCCACATTCACAGCAGGTGAACGGCCTCTCCCCAGTGTGAACCCGGTACTGTGTCACAAGGTAAGATTACTGAGTGAATCCCTTCCCACATTCACAGCAGGTGAACGGCCTCTCCCCAGTGTGAACCCGGTACTGTGTCACAAGGTTAGATTACTGAGTGAATCCCTTCCCACATTCACAGCAGGTAAACGGCCTCTCCCCAGTGTGAACCCGGTACTGTGTCACAAGGTTAGATTACTGAGTGAATCCCTTCCCACATTCACAGCAGGTAAACGGCCTCTCCCCAGTGTGAACCCGGTACTGTGTCACAAGGTTAGATTACTGAGTGAATCCCTTCCCACATTCACAGCAGGTGAACGGCCTCTCCCCAGTGTGAACCCGGTACTGTGTCACAAGGTTAGATTACTGAGTGAATCCCTTCCCACATTCACAGCAGGTGAACGGCCTCTCCCCAGTGTGAACCCGGTACTGTGTCACAAGGTTAGATTACTGAGTGAATCCCTTCCCACATTCACAGCAGGTGAACGGCCTCTCCCCAGTGTGAAACCGGTACTGTGTCACAAGGTAAGATTACTCAGTGAATCCCTTCCCACATTCACAGCAGGTGAACGGCCTCTCCACAGTGTGAACCCGGTACTGTGTCACAAGGTTAGATTACTGAGTGAATCCCTTCCCACATTCACAGCAGGTGAACGGCCTCTCCCCAGTGTGAACCCGGTACTGTGTCACAAGGTTAGATTACTGAGTGAATCCCTTCCCACATTCACAGCAGGTGAACGGCCTCTCCCCAGTGTGAACCCGGTACTGTGTCACAAGGTTAGATTACTGAGTGAATCCCTTCCCACATTCACAGCAGGTGAACGGCCTCTCCCCAGTGTGAAACCGGTACTGTGTCACAAGGTAAGATTACTCAGTGAATCCCTTCCCACATTCACAGCAGGTGAACGGCCTCTCCCCAGTGTGAACCCGGTACTGTGTCACAAGGTAAGATTACTGAGTGAATCCCTTCCCACATTCACAGCAGGTGAACGGCCTCTCCCCAGTGTGAACCCGGTACTGTGACACAAGGTTAGATTACTGAGTGAATCCCTTCCCACATTCACAGCAGGTGAACGGCCTCTCCACAGTGTGAACCCGGTACTGTGACACAAGGTTAGATTACTGAGTGAATCCCTTCCCACATTCACAGCAGGTAAACGGCCTCTCCCCAGTGTGAACCCGGTACTGTGTCACAAGGTTAGATTACTGAGTGAATCCCTTCCCACATTCACAGCAGGTAAACGGCCTCTCCCCAGTGTGAACCCGGTACTGTGTCACAAGGTTAGATTACTGAGTGAATCCCTTCCCACATTCACAGCAGGTGAACGGCCTCTCACCAGTGTGAACCCGGTACTGTGTCACAAGGTTAGATTACTGAGTGAATCCCTTCCCACATTCACAGCAGGTGAACGGCCTCTCCCCAGTGTGAACCCGGTACTGTGTCACAAGGTTAGATAACTGAGTGAATCCCTTCCCACATTCACAGCAGGTGAACGGCCTCTCCCCAGTGTGAACCCGGTACTGTGTCACAAGGTTAGATTACTGAGTGAATCCCTTCCCACATTCACAGCAGGTGAACGGCCTCTCCACAGTGTGAACCCGGTACTGTGACACAAGGTTAGATTACTGAGTGAATCCCTTCCCACATTCACAGCAGGTAAACGGCCTCTCCCCAGTGTGAACCCGGTACTGTGTCACAAGGTTAGATTACTGAGTGAATCCCTTCCCACATTCACAGCAGGTAAACGGCCTCTCCCCAGTGTGAACCCGGTACTGTGTCACAAGGTTAGATTACTGAGTGAATCCCTTCCCACATTCACAGCAGGTGAACGGCCTCTCACCAGTGTGAACCCGGTACTGTGTCACAAGGTTAGATTACTGAGTGAATCCCTTCCCACATTCACAGCAGGTGAACGGCCTCTCCCCAGTGTGAACCCGGTACTGTGTCACAAGGTTAGATAACTGAGTGAATCCCTTCCCACATTCACAGCAGGTGAACGGCCTCTCCCCAGTGTGAACCCGGTACTGTGTCACAAGGTTAGATTACTGAGTGAATCCCTTCCCACATTCACAGCAGGTTAACGCCCTCTCCCCAGTGTGAACCCGGTACTGTGTCACAAGGTTAGATTACTGAGTGAATCCCTTCCCACATTCACAGCAGGTGAACGGCCTCTCCCCAGTGTGAACCCAATGATGCACATTTGATGGAGATGGCTGAGAAAACACTTCCCAACGTCTCAGCAGGTGATCGGCCTTTACCCGAAGTGAACTTGCTGGTGTCTTTGAAGGTTGGATGACTGATGGAACCCCTTCCCACAGACTGAGCAGGTGAATGGTCTCTCCCCAGTGTGAGGAGTTTATGGTATCACATGGCGAAAACAGAGACTGAAGAAAATATGACGAGCTATAGATAATGGTAATGAGTCTCTGTACAACTCGCTGAACAACATGGATAAAGAAACGGTAATGCAAAGTCTACGAAAACACAGCAATTTCGGGGAAGCAAACTGCTGCTTGTGTAAAAACGGGTGGGAGGGGTGGTAGACTTTACAGCTCGGTAAGGAAGTGAGAGGAAAGAGCATGGTGGAATCCCTCTGGCAGAGAATGGGACACTAGCCATTCAGACTTCACTGTACTACATGATTCCGCAGCAGGCGCAAACATATAAATTAGCGAATTTAAACTGGCAAAGGGAGGACTGGGAACAGGTGGTCACCACTTTAATGAGCATGGAAAGACGATTGTTCTCCTCACATAGTAAAACATAAACTACAAATGGCAGGGCCATTCCATCAGGAAAGGTGGAGGTTTCTCCCAAAGTGGCAGAGCCGGCCGTGGAATATGAAGGGACAGAGGGAAGTTGCCACACCGGGAAATGTCCCATGGTAACTGCAAGATTACTTGGAAATTGGGTCATTGGGCCAGAGGCCCAATGTAAATCCGTGATTTACAGAGTAAATCCATCAGAAATCCCCGAGCTGAAAGCTTATATTCAGAGAGTTCGCAGCTCCAGATATAGACACAACTCCTTTTCATTTAGCTTCGCCAATCGGTCAACCTACGGGTACCGTGGAGAAAATCGGTACAGCTGATAGTGATCAGATTGTCGAAAAACATGAAAGAAGAACCCATGACCGCTGTAAGCATAGGGAATAGTTATTTGGACTGTCTGATTGATACCGGTGCCTCCCTGTCCTCTGTACCCCGCTGCACGGACATCCCCGTGTGGGATACAACTGTTAAGAATACTGAAATAGCTGGTATTACGATGGTCTACACACTGGTCTTCGTGAAGATGGAGGATAATCTTTTAACGGGCACCCTTATTATATCTAAAACAGCGCCGGTACCGCTGTTGGGTCGACAGACCATTTGTAAATTAGGATCAATACCGCAATTAACAGTTGAAGGAATATACACGGCGCTTTCTTAAATTAAGGTCCCTGCAATGCTAAAATTAATGAACGGCGGGAAAAGATAAGAACAGAACCCACATCATACTGTTGGCAGATGGATAGCAATTACTATGCTTATCCAATTCAGATACTGTCTGACACGTTAATAGGTATACCCTCGTACCAGGAACTCCAGAGGGACCTTGATCGCGTACAGGATATTCTCGACACTAATGTAGGTGTCCAACATTTTTACACCGAGTACATGTGAGGCTTTTCGTGGGACAGAGTACCGTATACCGGGAAGCAAATCCGAGGCGGTGTATTGACAGCTTTAAAACTTTGATCGTGTGGTTAGTCAGATGCTTTTTTTCCCAGGGCTGAAATGGCTAGCACAAGAGGGCATAGTTTTAAGCTGCTTGGAAGTAGGTATAGAAGAGATGTCATGGGTAAGTCTTTTACGCAGAGAGTGGTGAGTTTGTGGAATGGTCTGCCGGCGGCGGTAGTGGAGGCGAAAACGATAGGGTCCTTTAAGAGACTCCTGGATGGATATATGGTGCTCAGAGAAATAGAGGGCTATGGGTAAGCCTAGGTAGTTCTAAGGTAAGAATATGTTCGACACAGCTTTGTGGGCCTAAGGGCCTGTATTGTGCTGTAGTTGCTCTATGTTGCTATGCATCACTACTCAAACTTGTAGTCTGACATCTTCTGAGGCGCCGAAGTTGCCCTGCTCCAGTGAATTAATCCCTTGGTCCCAGCACTGAGCAGGTAAATTTGTATATAATATTCTATGACATCATAACAAAAAAAAATCAGAATTGTTGTCTCCTTACATCCATCAGTGCGTGATGTAGGAAGTTCCTTATCAATCATATACTTTGATGAAGACAAGGTGGAAGACAATCTTTCATATGTCTCTTTAAGTGCTTGATACAGTGTCGTACCCAGACTCAGTAATACGAATCTCTGCTAATGGAAAGAAAATCTCACTGACATTCTCATCTAGTAGATTGGTATTACTGATTGCCCAGTGAAGGTGCAACTTTGTAATCTCTCCATGGAAATCTGAAAAGATCCATCACTGCGAGCGGCTTTGGTACCGGCACCAAAGTAATGTGAGGCAGAAGTAACTCCATGCACTTAAATGTTTGCTTTTTCAGTGTTGCAGGAGATGAATTATATTGACATGTTAGATATGACAATGAATCTCCACCAGCTATAACAGAATGCACCATCAGTGATGTCCGAGTAGGGTCAATACCTCATTCTTGAGATGCTGCTTCATTTGTTTTTTTCAGGAATGAGACATAAGCTGTAAGGTGAAAAAAGACGTTAGACTGAAAGCGTCATGATAAAAGCGAAAGAAGAATTATTATGTGTAAGTTAAAGGCAAGCACAAAATCAGTAATGTCAGAGCCAACTCATCAGTAGAGATTAACACTACGATGTATAACAAATACAGCTACCAAACGGATCAGAACCGATTCACTGAATTACTGTGGTTAGTTCTGATGCGATGCTCCCGCAGGGGAGGGGAGCGCTGACGTCACATCCTCGGGGGATGGCAGTGTTCTGTTGCGGAATGTAAATGAAGGAGCTTCATGATCCAGCTGCACAGTCTGTCAACTGGGCAACAGGTGGCACTGGAGCGGAACATCAACTCTTGTTTGTTCATTGGCTGGCAGTAACGTCATTTATTACAGTACTCTTTTTTTTCCGTGATGCAGAGTGCGTTCTTCCTATAAATTGACAGGATATCGTGATTCAAGTCATATGCTGATGTGAACTGCAGAACATGAGATAGTTCAAACAATCGAAAATGCGTCGACCGGCGATCATGCAAATTAAAGACGTTTGCTACCCTGATCTAGCAATGTTTGGTTTACCCGGTAAGTCGTAGTAATACATGTCAAACAGTTATTAGTCATCTGGCAGGACATTACTAGTTTTTTTGTAAAGTATGTAGAGAAGTTTCACCGCAATCTATCCACTAAACAAGCTGCTCAAGAAGAGTTGTATTCTTACCTGTCTACATGGCCCGTGAGAAGACATTTTTTTGAACACGTGCGGGTGTCGCCTCGTGTCCGCTAGAAAGACATCCCAGAAATCAGCGATCGTGTTTCGTTAGTAAGTAATGTATTTTTCAGCGTTCGCGTCAGAGAATCAAAGTGTACTGAAGCACAAAAAGAGGCTACTCGGCCCGCCTTGCCGATCTGATCTTCTGTTGTCTTATCTGCCAGCTCCCGAAAAAAATTCTCTCTCATTTTTGACCTTATCCAATCTTACCTTATATGTAACAATAGATCCCTCATCTTTCTCTCCACAAGCAACACTTTCCACTCTCGCACCACTCTCTGAGTAAATAACTTCTATTAGATTACTCCCCGAAACATTTCAACTTTCACGCTAATCCTATGATCGCTCAAAGTAGCTTCACACAACCTGAAGGGAAAAGGCTGGAGTGCATTTATACGAACTATACCCCTAACGCATGCAAAGATTTCTCATTCCCTTCGGTATCCTTGCAAAGATTCTGAACTTTGTCAGGAATTTTGACATAATTCCCGTACTAAGGTAGGTAGAAATGTAAGCAATACCACGAATTCGGCTTCAATACTGATTTGTGTAACTTCAACTCAATAACTCAAGCCCAGTGCTGAAATTCCTGATCTGTGACGGCCGATGTGCAAAAAGCTCTCTGTACCACCCACTTTATCCATGGTGTCCACTTTAAATGAATGATGGATCAGTATTTACCGCTTCTTTCCTTTTGTACGGAAAACCTCACAACCCACCATCCAGCTTGCAAATGTCAGCTCGTTTGTCCTCCTGAAGGGCAACACGTTATCTGGGCTTCCAGTAAATTGCACCTGCTGTTTTCCAGCCTGTTTCCAGCTGGTGAAGATCACACTGCAAGGTGCCTTTCCGTCTTGTGGACATATTTCAAAAACAAGTTGTACGATTCACCCGTCATCCTCCTTTAGTGACGACTTTTTCGTTTTTTATTTCTTTTCCAGCTAATTTGTTAACAATTATTATTCTGTCCCGGGGAAAATGCGGTCTTTCCAAATGCATCTCTGCCTACATGACGATGATGGCGAAGTCAGATTTCTTGGTCATTCTCATCAATGTCCTTGTCTATGAGATTTTAATATTCCGCCTGTCAAATTCATTTCTGCATTATACGGAAGTCCTGAAATCCACGATCTACGTGCTGGCGGTCACTCTGGAACTATCACAGTGGTACACAGTGGCCTTCACCTGTGATCGATATGTTGCCATGTGTTGACAGAAGTTTAAAACAAAATACTGCAGAGTGAAGACAGCCAGAATCCTGGCAGCAGTAATACTGGCGGGGCTTTGTTTGGAGAATATACCCTTTTTATTTGCATTTCAGCCTCAGCAAATAACTGGAAATATTTCATGGGGTATTCGCCCGAAGTTGTACGTCCTCAACTCTCCAAACTTTGTCCCGCTCAGCAGATTCAAATCCTTTCAAAACCTGTTGTGAGCATTTGGGTTAGTATTTATATTTAATAGGATGACGGCCAGGCATATCTTGGTGACCAGCAAATCCCGGAGGGGCTTCCGAACCCGTAAGAGTAAGACTGAACGTGACACGGAAATAGAGAACAGAAGAAAAGTCAACATATTACTGTTCAGTGTATCGGGCAGCTTCATGCTATTTTGGCTGCTGTCGTCAATGACCTATTTTATCGCCACTCCAACCATGTTTTCTGATTGCGACTATTACTCTTCCCGATATATATTACTGCTCAAACCGGGACTCTGCTCACGAACATGAGTTCCTGTACAGACACGTGTATTTATGCAGCGACCCAATCTAACCGTAGGGCAGAGTTGATGACGTTGACATTGCCTCTTTGGACGTTTCTGCGGGCATTGAGCAAGACAAATTCAAGATCATCTAAGGCTCTCTCCCCCAATTAGAATTCAGTTCCAGCTCGCACACATCTTACAACAGGCAACATTTTGTAAAAGATCTGCGTTTTTAGTTTGAAAATAAGATAGAAATTCTCATTTAAAACATCCCGATGCTGGTAACTGAAACTGTCTCATTTGTTTCTGATAAGAATTAGCTCAACGTAGAAATAAAATGTATGAGTGCGTGGAATGGGCCGGATGGAACACAATCAGGAATTAGGACAAGCGTAATTTCAATGTTAATGTAACGAAACTATCTGTACCCTGTATTGGATCACTGTAAAGCAGCAGAGAGCGATGATTAATAACATTCCTATTCCATATTTCCCTATCAGCCAAGCTGTATCATCTGAAACAGCGAAAAAGATGGGCAAAAACTTTTCAAATACAGCACAACCGCCTCCAAAATCCCCAGTGCGAATAGAACATATTCTTTCGCAGTAATTAGTAGAAGAATACAAATTTCGGAAATAAATTACCTGTGTCATTTCAGCTTACGTTGTGTTGTATTTGCTTCGTGATCGGCAGTACCACCTAGCTGTCTCAAAACCTACACAATTGACCACGCCACCCATTGCCTGTAGAAGACAATCTTCCATTCTCGATCCACTACACATTATATTCGAGATTACGCGCAATGTGCCAGTTTATGGAAATTAGCCCTTACAGAAGTCAGAGATTAACACCTAAATATTTGAGTACCTTCTGTGAAAACTAATAAATAAGCACACAATGCATTACTCCTCACATTGATTTTCTTAAGTCATGTACAGATGACGCACACTCACTTTTTGATTAAATCTGAATGTGGTTCATATTTTAGGCAGGCGACACTATCACCAACTCTCCACAGTTCGCCCAGGAATCCCATCCATCCCTACGTTGCCGGGTTTGTGTAAAAACAGATTTATTCTGGTTATTAACATGGAAAACGAGAAGCTGATTCTCAGCTGGTCTAAAGGCTACTGAAGCAAAGCAATCTCGCCTTTCTCTTCCAGAAGCTTCATTGACGTTCAAACCTGTCGAAGTGTCTGCCTGATTTATTCGCAGCTCATTGTCATGAAGGATTGAACGTGCCGGACCGGTGCCTTCCTGAGCCACTCCCATTTGCCTGTGTTTAGACAACAATCATTCCAAAGCTTTCATAACATGATCTTGTCCAAATGTCCACGAGACATTCCAATTATATCTGCCTCAAATATTTCTACTGTCATCTCGTTTCCTGTGCTAGCACAATGAAAATTGTGTTACTCAGGAACCCCTTCAAAATTTCCCTTCTCGCATAAACGTTTTGCCACGATTTCTAGAATCCACTCGGTTGGAAAAATGATGACTATCTACGCCATGTTGCTTATATACATCTTTATATATTCACACTTCAGCTTCTATCACAGAGCAAAAAAAGTTCCAGACAATTGTATTTCCCGCTTACCCCAAACTCCAAGTTCCAATTACATCATTGTGAATCTATTCCGCGTCGTTTCGATGCTTAAACGTCACGGGAGCAGTTCCCACTGGAATTCACTGTACTGCGCATGTTAGCGGACGGACTCTTTTTGGACATCCGCCGCTGGGGCAGGTGTTTATTTTTTCGGATGATGTTAATGATAAAATAAGCTTGCTGCTGTGCATCTGAATATTGAGAGAGAGCCGGTGAATTACATTCCGGGTCACGCTGCATGTTCGGATTAACTATCTCCCTGTTGTTCCTGATATCTACACATAACTGCGGTTATCAGCAGGTGGGGTCCCGCCAGCTTATTGTCCAGTGACTTCAATTATGATCCCAACAACAGTCCCTAACGCTTCTATTAATAACGTTAGTAAATAGATTCACTGCACTGACGCTCGAACTCTCGAATCTCTCTTTCCTGCGGGACCACACAGTCCTAAACGACCATTGATATTATGGAGTTGTACCGGGACAGTAGGCAAACCAAGGATAATTGTATCCTTGTCCAGGATTGGATTATTTTAAATTAATCGTGTTAATTAATTTTGGTAGTTCCGATGTTCTTCGTTGTTGTAATATACAAGTTAAACAAAAGCATATTTTTCTATACATAAACGGGTGGACCCAGACCTCGTAGAGTGTTGTCTATGTTCCAACGACCGTGAATAAACCACGAGGTGCAACTATGCAGGACCAATCAGCTTTGCCGTGGTGGCCGTTTTTCACTTAGGTACGATGGGTTTTACAATTAGTTCGGCAGATTTCTGCGAACGGCAAACGCTGGGCAGTCAGCTTGCTTTCCACCTGGCCGGAGACACAATGAAATGAAAGATCGGATATAAGGGAAGAGCATTTCACCCATTGAGCTGGATCGACATAGAGTGATCTATCACTCCAGGTGTGGAAAATTGAAGGTCTATCACTATGTGGACAGGGAGAAAAGCGTGAAGATAATTGAGAATTGATGAAGTATGATGTTCAGGTTCATCTTGCACAGGATACATTGTGACGCGTGGAACAAGCGGTGTCTGTGGGCCACATTAATTATTCCGTGTTCCTCGCTCAAGCGCTGGAGCAAGAGTCGTATACTTTTTGCGATATCTGTGCAGTATATTTATTGATGCTCACGTGGAACAGTGTGGAGTAAGCCATATGATTTGAGGGCCGGCAGATCCCAGCCCTCCGTCGATAGTTGCTCATCTGTTTCAAAAATTGCCTCCTCACCACCCACCAACCGCGGGTGTATCTATCGAGAATATCACCTATGGCAAGCACTGAAATTGAGTCCCTCTCCAAACATCTAACACCCATCTTTTAGTCAACTTTACCAAAATATCAACTCAAATATACGTCAGGCTCGTTAATATTATAATTAACAAATTCTGGCTCTACATGAAAATTATAACTGCACCTTCCTTGCTTTCACTGATGCAAAATAGTCTGTGATGTGATCAAAGTCAGTTGTTTTTTTTTCAGTTTGTTCTCTATCTACGCTCAGCAGAGCAAGATCACAGAGTCTGCCTTGAACCATCGAGGTTCTCAAATAAGAAATTAGTAGTTTTAACATGCTGAATGATCTCTGACAGCTGGCGATGGAAACTGCGATGGTTAGCATTAACTCAATAACAATGCGAAGGTTGGCGAAGACGCGCTCATCTCCATAGTGAACAATAAATACACGAAGCTTTTCAGGTCTTGATATTTTCATGTTGACCAGCCTTGATAGCAACATCCTCCAATCCAAATTTTCTTCAAATAGCTGCTGCCCATCAACATCTGAGCTGTACAATTCGCCCAATTTTAGCACTTCTTCTTTAGGTCATTACTGTCGGCACTGTAACACAGTCCCTTGACGTCGAGAAGGAACCCGAACTTAGCGTCAGTGTCGTGCAGACGAGCGAAACCTTCGTCCATTTCTCTGTGAATACGGTCGGGTGTTCCTTTCATGAATCTTTCCATTTCCTCTTAGCTGTTAACTCAGTGTCTCTCGAGTTCTCATCAGCCATTCGTTTCTTTCGTCTCTGACGTCTTTCAACTTCAATATTCCATTCTTGTCAGAGACCGATTCCTTCTTCGAGTAACACACTGACCAACACTTCTCTTTCATCATAAAAACGATATCGGAGGGCTTTCAAATTCAGGGAAGCATTATGGAAGTTCATTCTAGGATCTTGCAGCCTCTTTTGAATACGGTCAATCCGAATGAGTACTTTTTTTCCAAAATCCTAGCAAAATCAGAAAATCGTAACTCAACATGCAGTTGTGCAGCTGACTTGCGTCACTCCCTGTTTCACTGTTCTCGTTTTCATTGTTATCATGTCCTGGAGAACTTGAAATATCTCCTCAAGGTACTTGTTGACGGGCTTCACTTCTTCTGTACTTACCACCCACTTGGTTTCGGAATCCATCTTAACA
Source organism: Hypanus sabinus (assembly GCF_030144855.1). Classification (NCBI taxonomy): domain Eukaryota; kingdom Metazoa; phylum Chordata; class Chondrichthyes; order Myliobatiformes; family Dasyatidae; genus Hypanus; species Hypanus sabinus. Next base: position 510,364 of record NW_026780539.1, on the reverse strand, counting down.
ACCACAGGCACAGCAGTTTTGAGATTTTTTTTCCCCCAGCGCTGTGTTAAATGTGAAAATAACACGTAGAGAGCTTCGATGATTCCAAATTGTATCCTGCTTGGCTGCATGAGCACCCCAAGTTGAGTGGGTGATTGTTGCAATTCACAAACCCTGCCAGATTGTTTTTCTCACTTATTCTTTGATGAACACCACTTCTGTGTCCAGCCATCACAGAAGCGTTGCCATAGCACTGTGACCGACAATCTTGTAGCTCCGTTTCGACTTTCTCTAACTTTTTCAAGATGTCTTCAACCAAGCTCTCAGCATCCTTTTGGCTTATTTGGATAAAACCAAGGACGGACTCTCTAACACGGACTGTTTTCTTCTGAAAACGAATTTCACATATCTCACCACCTCTGACACTTGCTCCTGGTGTGCCCGATCAGGAGTCGAGTGGAACATGAGAGCACAGTACATGGCTTTACGAATGTTTCTCTGTAAACCCTGGCGAACATTGGATACCATAATGTGGATGAATTCTTTCTGGGCACCCTGTGAAAGATAGGACATGGATCCAGGATGAATATCCAAATGAGTGAGGTGCTCCTTTATGACAGGGTCAAAGATGGCCAGTAGTTTCAGTAAGCCAAAGAAACTTCCCATATTGGAGTCATTGTCTTGCTGAAGTGACTCCCTGCGCCCTCGCAAAGCCAGGTTCCGTGTCGCGAGGAAGTTTATGCAGTGAAGGCTTCTCGTCAAGATATCATGCCACTTCTGCTTTTGAAATACTGTGTCAGTAACTCCTCTGTTTCCAGCTAAATTTCTTTACATTTCTTTCCACTGTGTGAAGCATTCCCGACGATTCTTGGCATTTTCATGAACATTAGTCCTTTCAGGTTCTTTCCACTGGTGTAATCCACTTTCCTGCTCCAACGAGGATTGATGGTCTGAACGGGAATAGAGAAGACAACAGATACAAAATGAAGACTTTTTGAAGGAGTATAGTCCAGCCATGAGCGAGTTACTACCTCACCACGACCATTTCCCAATTTCCTTTTGAAACAAGTTTTGTTCATTGAGCGTTTATTTGTTGGTAGGAAAGTCCCTCACTGTTCTGGATATATTTCGAACCCAGCTTTATTATTTCTGTTCTCAACGCAACAAGGTAAAAAAAAAATCTGTATCCTTGTCGACCTTCAGAAGTCCAATGTCAAGCTTTTCTATCACTTCTGGTCCGAGGCTCTTTGACACCATTTGGTTAACTATGTTCAGTGCTGTAAGATTCAATCTCGTCAGGTAAAATCTCGTCCATAAACTCGACATCACCAACACCACCACCGTTAGTCTTCCCCCACTGTCATGTCTAAGTTCGCTGTGGCAGCCTCACTCTTAATCTCGTCAGAGTTGGATTTATCTGACTTGAATTCCTACTCGACTTGTGACACATTTGTACTTGATCCACCTTTGGATTCTAATAAACTTGTAGCAGGTGCAGGCGACTCCATGGAACGTGTTCCGGGATTTTCAAAGAAGGGCACGAAGAACTTGATCGACTTCTTGGTTTCCCCGGCCTCGAACTTTCGTCTCTTCCGTCCTTCAGTTCCAGATGTTCTGAAATAAGGCCACCCTAGTGCTTCTCACTCAGGATACTCAAAGACATCTGAAGAAAATTATTTTTTCACTATCCGAGGATGGCTTGTCTGACTGTAACAAAACTTCTCAGTGGGGCCCCCTTCAGGTGCAGCCCAAGACACGTACCATACCTGCCATACCATAGATACGCCACTGGGTGTGCGCAGATTTGCGGGTACACTTGGATTTGGGGTTGCAAACGGATTTGGGGATTTACACGGATTTAGAGGTGTGTTCAGGAACATGGGGGTGCACACCATTTTGGGATTAGATCCAGATATGTGTGTTTCCGCCAACCCGGAGTTGCAAACTAATTTTGGGGTGCCTGCGGAGTTTTTAAAGCCGAGGCAACCATTTTGTGTAGAACTGTTTCCTGCTCTGAGACAATGTATTATGCATATGTGAGTGCCAGCGTGTTTCAATAGCGCACTGCTTTAGTGATTACGCCCTTTTAAAGTCAGTAAATTTGAGGATGAACACTGACTTGGAGATGCGAAGAGATTTAGTGATGTGATCGCCAATATAGAGGTCCACACTAATTTGCAGATTCTTATTAATTTAGAGATGTGTATCGCAATATGGGGTTGTTTATCGGTTTCGGTTTGTCATAGACTTGTGGAGACTGCGGATTTGGTCATGTGAAGTATCTGAAAATTGTTGCACTTATAGATACTGACGTAATCAAAGCAATTTGAACTTTCACCAATATTCATGTTACTCTATGGTGGAGGCAGGAACTTTGGGAAGAAATTATTCTTGCTCTGATGTTCTCCAATGTGCATGTGGAGGTGACAGCGCGTTTGGAGTGCGCAATTATTTTGGCGAATATTCTGATTTGTGGAATGTGTCGGTGAATACGGGCTGTCCTGCGTTTTAGGGATTCACATGGATTTCGGGATGGGCATCGTTTGCTGGGTGTGTTCGCAAATAGGCATGTTCGCACTGAGCTGGCGATTGAGTAGACTTTGTGGTGTGTCGTGAAATGTAGGGGTGTATATGGATTTGGAGATGTTAATTGTTTTAGGGGACGGTTCTGGGATTTGCAGTACACGCGGTTTTGAGTTAAAACCAGATTTGGGCGTGTAGGCGGATCTGGAGTTGCAAACGATTGTGTGCGTGGGGATTGGTAATGTTGATACAGTAATTTTTCTGAACTGCTTGAAATGATTCCTTCTCTCAGATTTAATGATGTGTTCGCCAATATGGAGGTGCACACTGATACGTGGATGTCCATTGATATAACGTTGTGTCGGCCGACCCGGAATTTCGGATTTGAATGTTGAAACATTAATGGGGAGTTTGCATTAATGGTGGTGGGGGATTTCGGGGTTCTGACAGAGTTGCAGATACTGCAGATTTGGATTCATGGCGTGTCTCAAGCTTTTTTCATTTAGTGATTCAGTACTTTCATAATCTGCGCACGTTGAACTTTCAACAACAGCACTCGAGGCACTAAACTGTTTCAGATTCTGGGGCACTCTGATGTGCTTATGTGGGTGTCAGCACGTTTGGGGTGCACAGGATTGATTTCAGGGTTCGCACAAAATGTAGTGCCTGCGGGTTTGTTTGTGACATCTCTCAAGTTTGTTCCATTACCTGTGAAATTTCAACAGTATTCTTGCTGTTTTCTGCCTGGGATAAACACTGTGCATATGGCGGCGCCGGCGGGTTTGCAGTGCATTTGGATTTGCGGATGATCACCTATTTGGAATGTTCGCAGATTTGCGGGTACACTTGTATTTGCGGTTGTATACGGATTTGGGGGTGTCGGTAGATTTTGTGGTGCGACGGATTTGGTGGTGCACAAGGATTTGGGGATGTGCACTGTTCTAGGGACGTGTTCCAGAACGTGGAGGTGCGCACCCATTTGGGATTAGATCCAGATTTGGGTGTGTCGGCCGATCGGGAGTTGCAAACACATTTTGGGGTGCGTGCGGATTTTGTAGTGCCGAGACGACCATTTTCTGAACAGTAATGAACTGATCCCTGCTCTGAGGCAATCCAATATTCTCAGAGTGTGAGCGTGTTTGGGTGCACACTGATTTGGAGATTGCGCCCTCTTCAGGCGATGTCAGTAAATATGGGGATGAACACTGACTTGGTAACAGGTTTTCTGATGTGACCGCCAATATAGAGACTCACACTGATTTGGGGAAGCTCACTGATTTAGGGGTGTGTAGCCGAATGTTGGGATGTTCACCGCTTTCGCGGTTTACAGAGAGTTGTGGAGTCTACGGTTTTGGCTTTGTGTCGTATCTCCAAGTTGTTTAATTTATAGATAACTGTCAAAATCAATACAACTTGAACTAGAATTTTCTTGTTAATCTCTGGAGGAGCCAAGTATTTTTGGATTGTTGAAATGATTTCTGCTCTGGGATCCTATGGCACGTGGGAGTGTCAGCTGGTTTGGGGTGCGCACTGATTTAGAGATTGTGCAGATTTTTCGCTGTGTTTGGGGTTAAGTGGTTCACATGGATTTCAGGATTTCGGTGTTCTCCAATATGTGGCTGTGCACTGAATTGGGGATTGCACCAACATAGGGGTATGCGACAAATATGGGAGTGCGCGAGTAGTTAGTGGGTGTGCATGGATGTGGGGATGTTGGCAGTTTTAGGGGCGTGCTCTGGAAAATGACGTCACACACGATTTGCAGTTAAATCCATATGCGGATGAGTAGGCGGATCTGAGTTTCAAACAATTTTCGGTGATGTGAGGAAATTACCATCTTTTGGCGTGGAATAAATGCACGTTCAATCTTGATTTTTTTTCTTGCTATATTATTAATGTGGATATATTTATTTTCAGAACTTTTTGAAAGGATTCTTGTACTAGGTTTATCGCGTGCATGAGGAAAGGTCAGCGCTTTTGGTGCTGCTTATGGATTTAACGGTGCGTGCGGATTTGAGGATATGTGCAGATATAGTGGCGTTTCGGCGTATATGAGTACACATGGCTTCGTGTCGGCCGTTGGATTTGGTGTTGTGACGAATCTCAAAACTGTTTCAATTATCGATACTTTAATAATAAGCGCACATTAAACTTTAAAATTTGTTCTTGCGATTTCTTTCGGACGGAGGCAGCTATTTTGTGAGCTATTTAAAATGATTCTTCTCTGGGATAACGAAATGTGCAAATGCGGGTGCCAGCTCATTTGCGGGTGCACAGCGATTTGCGGATGTTCGCAGATTCACGGAGCGTGACGGCGAATATGGAAGTGCAGACGGAATTGGGGGTCCAGACAGATGTGAATGTGAGCTGTCAGCAGGTATGGGGATGTGCAGGGATTAAGGGTTCATATGGATTTAGCGATGTCCGCAGATTATGGAGTGTTACAGTGAATATTGGCGCCTCGGGTGCGCTCGGGTGTGAGAGTGTGTGCGCAGATTTAGGGATTTATTTGGTGCATATCTATGCACACAGATTTGGGGTTGTGACGAATCTCAAAATTACTTCATTTAAAGATATTTTCATAATTGATGGGTTTAAACTGTAATTTGTTCTTGATATATCTCTAAGATGGAGACAGAAATTTCGTGAAATTGGTGAAATGACACATTCTCTGAGATAATGAAATACGCATATGTGGGTTTGTGCAGGTTTGGTGGTGTACGCGGAGTTTGAATGCACAAGTATTTAGGGATGTTCCCTGATTTATCGGTGTGTCGTCGAATATGTGGCTGCGCAGGAATATGCAGAGTTTTGGTGGTTTTAGAGGCGTGACGAATCTCAAAATTGTTTCACTTATAGATATATAATTGCACTTTAAACTGAACTATGGTCTTGATATTTCTTTAGCGAGGAGGCAGCTATTTTGTGAACTACTTGAGACTATTATTATTTTTCGCTCGCATAATGGAACGAGCATGTGGAGATCCCAGCGCCTTTGCGTGTGTATACAGTTTTGGGGATCTATGCAGAATGTCGTCAGGGACGATCCAGATATGGGTTTTCACACTGATTTGGGGGAAGGTCGCTGGAGTTGGAGATTTCAGTGCCTTTGCGTGTGTATATAGTTTTGGGGATCTATGCAGAATGTCGTCAGGGACGATCACAGATATGGGTTTTCATACTGATTTCGGGGGTCGATTGAGTTGGGGTCGAGCCGAGTCTGAAGATTGATTCTGAAAACCACTTTCTTCCCGGGCGTCTCAGGAAACAGCTCCTTCGCCATCACTGGCAGTCCAACCTCGCACGTCTGTCACATAGACACTCGGTCCCGCCGGTTAGTGTGATCCGGATGTCTCGCCCACCCAAGCCTCAGCATTGCTCTGAATGCTGTGTGTTTTGCTGCTTTGTTACAGCTCATCACTGGAAAGAACATATTGCAAACGGCTTACAATTTAAAAAAGTTTATTTATGAGTAGAAACTATACCTAATTTGCACAGGTTGATGCACAAAACCTCCAAAACTCGAAGTCATCGATTTCCAGCAGACTCCACCACGTTGGGTCCATCGAATCACAGTCCCCTCCGGATCAAATACTACGACTTGTTCTCTCCAGTTTTCCCTTTCGTCCTCTCCCGGCGATTAAAGACAAAGTCTTCTCCCCGGAGATCAGCACAAACAACACCTTCTCCCCAGCCTTCCTGATTGGATGGCCCACATTCCTGAGCACCCCTAATCTCTAACAATAACTCAAACAGTGAAACCTTTACCAGACCCTTATACTCTTCCCCACCAAAAGCAGTTCTGTCCATGACTGTGAAATAACGTATGATCGACTCATTAATAACACAGTGTATAAAGGAACTTCATGATGAAGTAACCTCCAATCAATTTTTAAATGGTAGTGTCATCTCTCATTCGGGGTATATTCGCAGGTCATTGCTCCCACTGTGCGACACTGGCCAGCACATGGGGGGAGGAGGTTCCAGACTGTTTGAGACCTCCTTACCCTATGATCTACTTCTTCAACATCAGTCTCTCCCTGACATCATTCCTGCCTACATGGGGAAGTCCTTTCTCGTGCCTTCCGTAATTTTCCGTAAATTTCTCGTGCCTTCCGACAACAGAGTGAAAAGTCCTCTTGTCACTTGGCTAAGCTCGGGTTTCATTATCACGACCTTTAGATCGCAGTCTCCTGACATTTCCCAGCCGCAAACCTGCCTCACCACTCCTAGTTCAACCCATTTCATTTGCATCAGTGTGGGGAGGCTTGGGAAGCTTTTTCTCAATGATTGTGGAGTTGCAAATGGTGACGCATACTACATCCCCATTTACTTATCGTCTGATCTATACCACATTCAGAGAAGATGTTTCTTCAAAACCTCTCCACTGCTTGTCCTTCTGTCCTCCCGCATGCCGGGCTCTGGATCAACACGTACCTCTTGACCCAGGAGCATACGGTGGTTCCGACAGAACTTCTTGGCAGATCGATTGTCATCCTGTGGCTTCACCCGGAAAACTGTAACTTTAGACATCTGACTCTCCACTACGTTAAGCGTAGCCACCAAGCGGCCGGACAAATTATATTTCACAGGTAGCCCCAAATTCCTAATGAGAACTCTGTCTGGACACATCACTTTGGCGAACCTAACGAAATGGTTATATCTTATATCCTTAAGTTTGTTTGGTTGTATGGACACCTGCTAGTTCATGCAACTTTTGCAATTCCCTCCTTATATCAGACACAGACACATATAAGTGTTCTGTGGAAAACCTTCCGCGACAGACCCAAACTAAAGGTCAGCTGGCAACCTTGCTTCACGCCCAAACACCCAATATGTTGACACCATTTTTCCGTCTAAACGATCTCCAACTTGCGGGCATGTAAGCTTGCGAAATGGCGCAAACAGAACATCCCAAATGTTCCATCACTCGATCCTGCACTTGCCTCGCCACTGATTTCACCGTGATGGTTAACTGGCACATTGCTTGAACTCCAGGGGCAGGAACACTCTCCCACTCTCTGTCCATTACCAACCTTCATGCGCATGTCCGAACAAAGCCTCCGCATCAATGCTCCGGCTCCGCGGCCGGTACCAATGGAAAATTATGAGTAGACAATGCCACCAGTTGCATCCAATTTCTCCGACGTCAGGAATATGTCAATGGATTTTTATCCAACATCACCTCCTACGAGGTACTTAAATTACCCACTGGATCCCAAATCAATGTCAGAAACTCCAGTTATTTCGTGGGGCAATACCGCTTGGATAGACAGACTCTGGCTGGCAAAAAGAATAGCTCGCAACCCTGTGCCTTGATCCTGATGTAGAATGCCACGTAAGCCCTCTTTGCTGGCGTCTGGCTGCAATATATAAGGCAATTGGGAGTCTGAGGAACAACTAATACAAGCGCTTCCGTCAGCAGCTCCTTCAGCAACTGAAACGCCTATTCAGGTATTGCATCCCATTTTCCTTCAAATGGTTCCAAAGCCAAACTATGATAACCTCTACTTTCTTCTTCCGTCCTCCTCCTTTTCTTTCCCAAGGGAGGGTTACCACACAGAAGCTTATTCAAATGGTGACCCATTTTTGAATAGTCCTTCAGGAACACCGATTTTACCCACAGAATCCAGGGAAGGAGCGGAGGACGCTCACATTCTGAGGCCTCGGCCATGTGGCTACCGGCTCTATCTTTGAGGGATCGTGGCGATTTCATCCCGTGAGACTGTGTAACTAACACGGTTGACAGACGTGTTGCAGTATTGACACTTGACCAGGGGAAGTTATAATCCTCCAGCTTTCAAGGGCCAAACACATTCATCAGGCTCGCTTCATGTTCCTCCAAGGTGGAGCCGAACACTATGTCCAGGTAGACCAATATCACCCGCAAGTATATATCCCCTACCGATTACCCATGACACGCTGGAGAGTAGCCGTGTGTCCGGATATGACCTGTGGCACTATTTCGAACTGTAAGACATATGAATGAAGAGTTTCGGTCCGAAACGTTGTCATTACCTCCTCCCATAGATGCTGTCTGGCCTGCTGAGTTCTGCATGTATTTTGTGGTTTTAGAAATATGAACGCCGTTTCTCCTGCTCGCATCACTCATGGGGACCTGCTAATCCCCGCTCTTCAGACCCAGCGCACTGAACCACTTCCCACTTCACTCCACTCAGGTGCTCGGTCCTCAGAGACGTAGAATTGCCGGGGACTGTGGCTACGATAGTAGACACACATTTAACCCTTCCTGTTCGTCTTCCGCTCCTCCACTCTGTCTTTACTGTAACTATATTAACAGTGTTGGAACTGGAAACACTGACGCTGTCAATACGATGACGTTCTAAAATGTTTCAATTTAAATTTCTGGCACGTTTATTATTCAGAATATTTATGGATTAGATTCATTAACACAATTAATTTCAGAATATTTCATTATATTATAAAGATTTGTAAAAGTTATCACCATAATTCCAGAATTATATTAACATGATATTATACAAAACCCAGCAGCACGACCCCAAATGCTATGATCGCGGTAGCAGTTCAGTTACTGCGCAGCCGCACACCCGCGCAACCAGAGGGAACAGTGCTGACACCAGCGAACACAGAGAGGACTTTAGTGATGTAGGGAAAAATGGGAACTGTCAAAGAATAGGAAATGGAGTATTAGTTAATCAACAGTGGAGGGAGAAATAGAAGAGGAATAACGGAGTTTACTTTTTGGGAAGCGGGGGGAAAGATTTCTGGATAAAAATGGTAAACTATTTGAATCCTCACATTAGGCGAGTCTGTTTCACGCAGAACGCAGGTGTCGCTGGATTTGAGGTGCATACTAATTTGATTTGCGGGCAGTGGGCAGATATTGGGGGTGTAAGCATATTTTGTCATTTCGTGAAATGTTTTTGGGATAATGTAGTTTCCAAGTCGGTGTATCCACGGGTTTCAAGTTATACGGAGACATGAGGGTGGACACGGATTTGGTGGTGCGTACGGATCTCGGTGTTCTCACTGATTTGGCGTGTCTGCGGATTCGAAGGTGTGGCGAATCTCAAAGTTATTCTATTTATAGATACAGTAACAAAACTGTCATTTGAACGTCGACATCTGACCTTGAATTTCATTTTTCTTCTTCTTTAGGCAGCCATTATGTCACAATTTGAAATGATTCTTCGTCGGAGATAATCGAATATGCATTTGGGTTTCTCATTGGGTTCACACACACACACACACACACACACACGGTTTGGGATGCACTTTTATTTGAGGATGGGCATATATTTTGAGTTGCACACGGAGATTTGGGAATGTGTACAGGTATAGGTGTCCGTTGTCGAAGATGGCGATGCACATGGATTTCGGGTTAATCACAGGGTTGCTTGTGTCAGAGGGTATCAACTTGATCACGAATTTTTGGTTATGTACCGATTTTTTTATAACTTTTTTATTGCATTTTTAAGTAGTTACAAAATGAATAATGGAAAAACAATGTCCTTCCCCCCTCCCCTTATCCCCTCTCCCCTAACTGCCCTATAGAAAAAAAAAAGAAAGAAAGATTGCCTGGTTGTTGGAAGATCTCCACATGCTCCATGGAATTCGTAATAACTTTAATATGTATATTTATTTCTTTCCCCAAATAACCAATTGTTTCATCTTCAGAACATTTATAGATTCAATCCTGTCTTTTGTATATAAGGGCTCCAAATTTTCAAAAATGTTTCATATTTATCTCTTAAATTATACGTAATTTTTTCTAATGGAATGCAACCATAAATTTCTTTCTTCCAAGAATCTATACTTAAATATGTATCCGATTTCCAAGTAACTGCAATAGCTTTTTTGGCTATCGCCAGTGCAATTTTTATAAATTCATTCTGGTGTTTATTTAGTTTGAGTTTTGGTTTTATCCCTTCAATATCACCTAATAAGAGTAATATTGGATTATGAGGAAATTGTGTTCCTGTAATTTGTTCCAGTAAAAGTCTCAAATATGTCCAAAAAGGTTGAATTTTAGAACAAGACCATGTAGAATGTAAAAAAGTACCAGTTTGCTGGTTACATCGGAAACACTGATCCGATAAGTTTGGATTTAATTTATTTATTTGTTGTGGTGTAATATATAATTGATGTAGGAAATTATACTGCACTAATCTTACCCGAACATTTATTGTATTTGTCATGCTATCAAGACATAGTCTTGACAATTTGTTTCTTCAATTTTAATATGCAAATCACTTTCCCATTTTTGTCTTGACTTATGAATTCCTTGTTTAATTGCCTGTTTTTGAATCAGGTTATACATACAAGATACAATTTTTTTAATATTTCCTTCTTGCATTAAAATTTCTATTTCATTAGGTTTCGGCAATAACATTGTTTGACCTAATTTTTCTCTTAAATAAGCCCTTAATTGAAAGTAACAATATAAAGTATTATTTGATACTTTATATGTATTATTTAATTGATCAAATGACATTAATATACCTCCTTCAAATCAATTCGCTATATATCTAATCCCTTTTTGTATCCAATTGTATAAATGTTGATTGTCCATTGTCAAAGGAATAAGTCTATTTTGAATTAAAGATCTCTTTGCTAATAAAGATTTTTTTGTCTCATCATCAACATTTATCTTATTCCATAAATCAATCAAATGTTTTAATATAGGAGATACTTTCTTTGCCCGTATCCGTTTAGATTCCCATTTGTATATAAAATCTTCTGGTACGTTTTCTCCTATTTTATCTGATTCTACTCTAACCCATGCCGGTTTATCTTTCTCGAAAAAAGATGCAATAAATCTGTTGATTTGCTTTATAATAATTCTAAAAATTTGGAAGTTGTAATCCTCCTAGATCAAATTTCCATGTCAATTTTTCCAACGATATTCTTGACATCTTACCTTTCCAGAGAAATTTCCTCACATATTTGTTTAACTCTTGAAAAAACTTCTGGGGTAATTGTATTGGTAATGATTGAAATAAATATTGTAATCTAGGGAATATATTCATTTTTATAGTATTTACTCTACCTACTAATGTTATTGGTAATGCCATCCATTTATCAAGATCTTCCTGAATTTTTTTCAAAAGTGGTAAATAATTTAATTTGTATAAGTTTGTTATGTCATTATCAACTCTTATACCTAAATATTTTATACCATTTGCTGGCCATCTAAATTGAGTTATTAATCGACATTGATTATAATCTCCTTTAGTAAGAGGTAAAATTTCACTTTTATCCCAATTTATTTTATAACCCGATATTTTCCCATATTCTTCTAATCTATAGGATAATTTGCGTAGTGAATGTAGTGGATCTGTTAAATAAAGTAGAACATCATCAGCAAAGAAGTTAATCTTGTATTCTTCCTGATTAACTCTGAAACCCTTAATATCTGGATCCATTCTAATTAATTCAGCTTGTGGTTCTATTGCCAACACAAACAAAGCTGGTGATAATGGGCAACCTTGCCTAGTTGATCTTGTTAACTGAAATGATGTTGAAATTTGACCATTTGTCACTACTTTAGCTTTGGGATTAGTATTTAAGGTTTTAATCCATTTTATAAATGATTTTCATAATCCATATTTTTCCAATACCTTAAATAAAAAATCCCATTCCAATCTATCAAATGCTTTCTCTGCATCTAAAGCAACTGCCACACTCATTTCCTCCCTCTTTTGCGCTAAATGGATTATACTAAATAAACGGGTTACATTATCTGCCGATTGTCTATTTTTGATAAATCCTGTTTGATCCATATGCACTAATTTTGGTAAGCATTTAGATAATCTATTAGATAAGATTTTTGCTATTATTTTATAATCGGTGTTTAATAAAGAAATAGGTCTATATGATGCTGGTTTTAAAAGGTCTATCTTTTTTTGGCAATAGTATTAAAGTTGCTGTTGAAAAAGATTCTGGAAGTTTATGCGTTTTTTCCGCTTGATATATTAACTCCATAAAAGGAGGAATTAATAAATCTTTAAACTTTTTATAAAATTCAGGTGGAAAACTATCTTCTCCTGGAGATTTATTACTTTGAAGTGATCCCAAAGCTTCCTCAACTTCCTTCAATGTAAAAGGCGTATTTAATCTCTTTTGTTCTTCTGTATTTAATTTTGGAAGAGTTATTGGTGATAAAAATTCTTCTATCTTAACATCATCATTCTTTGATTCTAAGTAATTTCATTCACTTTTGTTCGAATTGCATTTATTGCTTTGGAAATCTGATCTGTTTTTAACTGCCATGCAAGAACTTTATGTGATCTTTCACCTAGTTCAGAATATCTCTGTTTAGTTCTCATAATTACTTTTTCTGTTCGATATGTCTGGAGTGTATTATATTTTAACTTCTTATTAATAAGTTTTCTTCTTTTTTCTTCTGTCATATTTCTTTGAGATTCTTTTTCTAATTTTATAATCTCTTTTTCCAATTGATCTATTTCTATCATATATTCCTACTTAATTTTAGAAGTATAACTTATTATCTGGCCTCTCAAATATGCTTTCATTGCTTCCCATAATATAAATTTATCACCAACTGAATGTAAATTTCTATCTAAAAAGAACTGAATCTGCTTTTTCATAAAATCACAAAAATCTTGACGTTTTAATAGAATTGAATTAAATCTCCATCTATAAACTGATTCCTCGATCTATCATTGTCATTGTCATTATTAAAGAAGTGTGATCAGACAATATTCTTGCTTTATATTCCACATTTTTCACTCTATCGTGAGTATTTGTTGATAATAGTAAAACATCTATCCAAGAGTATGTTTTATGTCTATTTGAATAGAATGAATAATCCCTTTCTTTTGGATAGATTCTTCTACATATATCAATCAAATTTAAATCTTTCATCAATGATAGAGTTAATGTTGCTACTTTTGATATTGTAATAGCCTTTGTTGATCTATCTAAAACTGGATCTAAACAAAAACTAAAATCTCCACCTATTAATATTTCATCATGTGCGTTAGCCAAATTCAAAAAACCTCCTGTATAAATTTTACATCATTTTCATTTGGTGCATAAATATTCATAAGAGTCCATAGTTCTGAAAAAATTTGACAATGTATAATTAAATATCTTCCTGCCGAATCAGTTAATACATTTTGTATTTTAATTGGTAAATGTTTATTAACCAAAATTGAAACTCCTCTCGCCTTTGAGTTAAATGAAGCTGCAATAACATTTCCAACCCAGTCTGTTTTTAATTTCTGATGTTCTATATCCGTTAAATGAGCTTCTTGTTTAGAAAGCTGTATCTATTTTCATTTTTTTAATATATGTTAAAATTCTTTTTCTTTTTATTGGTCCATTAAGCCCATTAACATTAAAACTTTAAAAATTCAATAGATTAGTCATTATTTTTAATTATGTTACTCCAATCTATAATAATATCTAATCTTTCAACTTTCATTGTATCCTGGGAAATCTTTTTAGAAGTCTCCATGTTGCTATGTGTGTCCCCACCAATCATCCAGGCAAAAGAATAGAAGAAAAATACAAAGTAAAGAAAAAAACAAAATACCCCCCTACTAATGTTGTGAAAGAAAAAAAAAACACAACATTACCCCCCTTATTGTACGGGTCATGGCAATCGCCATGATTACACACGTGAATCCCGTAGTAACCGATTCAAAGCTCCCCAGCCCCCCTGCAACATAAAAAGTATATATATATAAAAAACATACTATTCTCAGTTATTATTTCTAAAATTTTACTTTTTTCCCTTATATCATCCTTAAATGTCCATCAGTTCCATGCACTATCTCTGTCTTCATCTTTAACCATTACATTTAAAAGTCTCTACGTTTAATTAGCGAAGAGATGGGATTTTTTTGTGCGAACACCTCCGCTTCACGATAATCAGAAAAAAAAATCGTTTTCCCTCCTCCAAAAAAATTATCAGTGTTGCTGGCTGACGCATTAAAAACATAACCTTTTTTCCATAAAACTTTTTTAGCTTGGTTGAATTCTTTCTTTCTCTTCAAAAGGTTATAACTTATGTCAGGATAAAAAAGAACTGGTTTCTCTGCTATCATCAATGGACTTTTTCTTCTTTTGGCACCTTGGGCAGCTGCCTTCAAAATCTTTTCTTTATCCTGGTATCTTAAACACCTTATCAGAATTGATCGCGGATTTTGATCATCTTGAGATCTTGGTCTTAAGACTCTGTGCACCCTTTCAAACTCAATTGAAGTTTCTTCAGCCATTTCCAATTTTTAAGGTATCCATTTTTGATAAAAAAAAATATTGGGTCTTCTCCTTCGGTACCTTCTTTAAGTCCAACAATTTTAATATTGTTGCGTCTACTAAAATTTTCGAGCTTATCAATTTTTCCCACGAGTTGTTTTCTTTCTGATGTCCAGGCATCATTATCATCTTCCATCCTCTTCATTCTTCCATCCATTTCTTCCACTTTGACTTCCAAATCTGTAATTTTCTTTTCCATTTTTACCTGTTTCTTTGTCATTTTATCAAACATAGCCTCCATTTTTGTTATTTTTTCTTTAATTTCTTTTAATGCATTTATTTTTTTCTAATTTATGCATTATTTGCCTCAAAGTCTTTTTTGTGTTTTCAGAGGAACTTTCATCTTCTTCTTCTGCTCCATCTTCGTCTGATTTTTCCAGAGCGTCCGGCTCTCTCTGAGACTCACTTTCACTGTCGGTTTCAGGCGTTGCTGGGTTTTGTAGTTCTGGGTGCACTCGTTTGCGCATGCTCGTTCCTTTCCGCTTGCGCAGTTCTCGTTGATCTTTTCCTTAAGAAATGGCCGATGCAGCCGCGTTCTCCTTCTCTGTTTCACCATTGGTGTGTTGTAACTGAGTCCGCTGTTCTTCGGTAGAAGTAGGCATTGATTCTGTTCCAAGAGGGATCTTCGTGGAAGTAGTTTTCTTCATCCTCTGTTTATGAGGCATAGCTTAAAACAATCCAGAGTAGTTTATGAGTAACCTTAAAAAAAGTATTGATTGACTTTTCTTCACTTAAACATTAATTTATTAACTTTTTTATGGGAGCTCTGAGTTCCAGCGTCTCGATCCTACGTCATCACGTGACGTCCCCTATGTACCGATTTTAAAGTCCAGTCAGCTGCCTTCTGAACTGTTTGAAAGGCTTCCTGCTCTGGGAATATCTGGTGTGAATGTGAGAGGTGTCAGCACGTTTGGGGTGCATACTGAATTGGACATTGCACAGATTCCATGGTATCTTCTCGAATATGTAGATACAAATCGGTCTGGCGATTGAGCAGATTTAGGGATGTGTTCTCCCGTATCGGACGCGCACGGATTTGGGATTAACACTGTAAAATGTTTTTGAATCTGACAGAACCAAACATGCATATGCCGTTGTCAGCAGGTTGAGTGCACATGGAATTTGGGGTTCCGCACGCATTCTGGGTTACGTGCGGATTTTTAATGTCGAGGCCCATCTTCTTACCCTGTTCTGTTGCGGCTGGACTTCGCCCTTAAACTGCTGGAGAAAGTGAGAAAAGGACAGATGCTTTTATTCTCGCGGTAGGGAACAGTCTACAGTGCCAAGTGCTCCTGTCATGTTTTGTCACCCTGCAACCTTATCCTTCAATCTCTTTGAATTACGGAGGTGAACGTGTGTATAAATGTCTCTCTCCAGCTTACTTCATCATGATCATAATGATGAAGTACTTGTACTTTTTTAATGTTTCCTAATTATAGATGCAATTTTTTTATGGTTTATCGCCAAGCAGCAGTGAACCATCTGATTGGCCTTGCAGAGTTCTCTTTGGGAACTGGTGAACTTGATCAGCTCAGCATTTCTGATCGTGTGCTCACGGTCACGCTTAATCTAAAAAGGCGGTCATATTCTGAACAGTTTGAAATGTTAACCTCATGATTATGTGGATGTGTCAGCGGGCTTGGATGGAAACTCATTTAGGAATGGCGCAGATTTAGGGCAGCATCGGCGAATATGGAGGTGCACACTGCTTTGGTGTGCTCATGGATTTGCAGATGCGCACATATAGGGGTGCCTTATAAAATATGGGGTGCACAGTGATTTGGGAAATCCGCAGATTCAGGGGTTTGGAGGCAAACATGTGTCTGCAAACTGTATTATGGAGTGCACATGGATTTGGGGAGTCGTGCAGATTTAAAAGTGTTTACCTGAGCGTTGGGCACGGATTTGGTGATGTGCACAGATTGAGAAGAGTTTTGTCCAATTTGACGGTGCACACAAATTTGGGACATAGATTGGAGTTCTGTCAGTCGTCCTATCTGCAGTTGAAATCGCATTTTGGTGTGCGTGGGAATTTTAAATGTCGAAACAGACATTTTCCGAACTGTTTGAATTCATTCCTTCTCTGGAATAATCTATTTTGTATGTGGGATGTCTTTGGGTGAGGTGCACAGACTTGGGGATGCGTTTTGGGTGCGTTGGCGGATCAGGATTTGCAGACGAATAAAGTTTGGTTTTGATGTGGATTTTTAATGACTAGGCTCCAATTTTGTGAACTGGTTGAAATGGACTTTGCTTTGGGATAATATAATATATGTGGTGTGTCCGCGTGTTTGGAGAGCTCACTGAACTGCTGAAATGCGCAGATTTCGGGGTGTGTTTTCAAAGATGGGCGTGCACATGTATTTTGAATACATATAGATTTGGCTGTGTTTGCCGGATCAAGGATTGCGCACGAATCCTTGGGGAGGTCATGAAACCGGGGATGCGCACGGATTTAGGTGAGTTCTCGAAAATGGGATTGCACACGCATTTGCACACGTGCGCTGATTCAGGGTGTGTACTCCAATATGGGGCTGTGGATCTATTTGGGGATTGAGCAGATATAGAGGTGTGTCGACGAATATGGGAGTGGCAAAGTTATTGTGGGTGTACATGACGGTTCAGATGGATCTGGCTGTGTCGGACCTTGGGATGCGTGCGGATAATTTAACGCTCAGGTCGCCAGTTTGTATTTGGAGTGAATCTTCGTCTGGATAATTTAATGTTCATATGGGAATATGCGCAGATCTGGGGGTGCAAGTGGATTTCAGTGATGTGCGCATTTTTAAATGGGAATTTTAAATATGGGAGTGCACACGAATTTGGGTGACAGCCAGATCTGTGTATGTAGGGCGATTTGCAAACGAATTTTAGGGGGCGTGAGAACTTTTATTGTCGGGACAACCATTTTCTGCTCTGAACCATATCTCTGTAATAGGTGTCTCACTACTTTACGTATTAATCCAGGTTCGAAGTATGTCTGTCTTAAGTGTTACACACCATTTGTGACATAAACTGACCCCGGCCTCGGAGCCACCTGGATAATTAACTGTGTCCAGTCTAATCTTCAGTTTGGCGTTCCTTGACCTCGTCTCTGCCTTTCATTCAATGCTACTTGCTCACCTGTGGTTCTAGTTCCTACTCCGTCGCCCACCCCACAACAGCAGGCATGCGCATACCACAAGTTAATGCCAGGGTAGCTGCATTAAACTCCCCAGTTAGAATATTAAATCTTTTTCAGTACTCATGTAAAACCCGTGCTCCTTACACCAGTCATACCAAATGCTGGAAGGAAGTCCAATAATGTGTGTATACGATGACCTCCAGCACAAATCGTTAGCCATACATTTACCTGGACTTACTTAGCACCTCTTCCCTCGTCAGATCACTAATCCGGAGTTGCGAGCTCTTCAGCCATGAACCTTCGAAACCACTAAATTAACTTATTTGGAAATGTTGGGGGATCACTAGGCTTGCATAGCACGACTCTCCTGTTCCTCCACACTGTGATCAAATCTACCATATGTACTCTGTTATCCAGTTTAGAATTTTATTGTGTATGAACTACTTATTGTGATGAAATTCTACGTTGTCCACACTATCACATAGTTGTCATTGATTCATTTAGAGATGAAGCGAAGGATAATGAACCACGGAGCACAATAACCTCAATTTTACACCTGCCTAGTCGCTAAATTGTTTTCTGTTTTTTTTTTTTTCGTTTACCTTGTGCGAATACCCACAAATATCACGCAGGGGATGTACAAATTCCTTCCGGAAAAAAAAAACACAGGAGTGAACTCCGATTTCCATCGCCCCGAGCTGGAATCGTCTGATTCTAACCGGGATGCTACGTGGATCCCCAAACTGCGAGTTACCAACCCACATATCCACTTCTTCTCTCAAGTCATTTACAAATATCAGAGAAAGCAGGGTTACAGAACAGATCTTTTGGAAACGCCCCATCTACTGCCAGCCCCATACTCACCATGTCTCCCGACGTTCTGGATCGAGCTATTGTGGGGGTTCTCGTCAAACGCCTCACTCAATTCCATACACAGATCATCCATCTCATTAACTTGTTTTGTCACTCTCTCAGAAAGTGATTCAGGTGCGTACGTTATGACCTTCCCCTCACAAAGCCAGTTGATTGCCTGTGATTATGCTTCTCCAGTTATTTGTCAAACCCGTCGTGAAGAATCCCCTTCAAACGTTTAGCCTCCATTTATGGCAGTAGCCACTGTTTTATAATTCCCAGGATTATCCTCACTACTTATTACCCGTCTTAACCAAGCTTATATTAAGTGTTTCTACTTCGATATTTCCCGCTCACGATTTAAAATAATGAACATCATGGACCAACCACTGAAGGACTCAGATTGATTTCTCAATTTAGCTTTCTCTGGAGAATGTAAAATCAGAATACCAACTGCCGCAATTCCCAACTTATTTCTAATTGTTTAAATAATTTATCACTGATCGTGTCTGTTTAGAGAAACCCTCCAATTTCCCAGTTGCGCCAATTCAAAATTAGCAGAACCTTTTTTTTTCCATTAATTATCAAGTTTCTGTTTTTATCACACTGTCCTTTTCAAACATACTTTCCATGTTCTTTTTCCAAGGTCCGTTCTGCGTTGGTATAGTCGAATATCTCGCTGACAGTGACTAAGAGTAGACCAGTCAGAAGCAGGAGACAATCTGCAGACTCCAGAATTCTAAAGTGCTGGAGGATCTCTGCAGGCCAGGCAGCATCAGTGGACAAGTGTAAACTGTGGACGTTTAGGGCAGAGACCTTTCATCAGAATTGGATTTACTTTTCTCTCTCTACAAGTCTGCTGCCTGGGCTGAAGACTTTCACCAGCACTTTGTGCAGGATTAGTTCATATCAGTTCGCATTTCGCTCTGCTGCGTCTTTTGTCCTTGGGTTCACAGCATCGGCTCGTCCACCTAACACCGCTCCTTCACGTAACACCGCTCCTCCACATTCCCTTTGAAAGCTAACATTCTGTTCCTGGAAATTAGTTCAAATCGGAAAACAGAAGGATAAAATACAGGTAAGGGAGAGGAGAAAATTAGTGTGAGGTAAAGGACGGGTAATGATGGGAGCAGGAGTGGTTAATACCGACGGAAGTATACTCCATATCATGTTGTTTTGTCAGATTCGGGAAGAAGGGTTGACAGGTTCGCTTCAAGGCACACCTTAAGCGGTACGAGGGTGAAATGAAAAGCGGATTTTTACTGGGATGCTGAGTCTAGTGGTGCCGTTGAGATCGACTGTACATATTTGTTGTATAACTGTAAGGCAACACACACAAAATGCTGGAGCAATTCAGCAGATGGATGGCAACTTTGGAAAAGAGTAAACATTCAACTATGCGGGCCGACAACTTTCATGATTTTGTATGTGTTGTTCTATATTTCGATCATCGACAGATTTTCTCCTGCTTTGTTTGAAACTCTGTTCATTACATTGATTCCGTTTATTACAAGTGGGAGTACAGAATAGGAGCGTGAAGACAGCTGAATTGTACTACTGCATAGTATTTATTTCTATGTTTTAATGAGTTTCAAAATCCGATTAACTGGGTATTTCACCACATTCTTGAGATCCTTACGGAATTTGCTCTGTGTCAGGACGTAAATACACGTGTTGGTGCAGGAACTTAGAACCTGCAGCATTCCTGATGTCTCTTCTATAATGTAAACGGGATTCATGACAGAGTAATAAACAAAACTCATTGAAATACGCTGATAGATACAGAATACCAAACGTGTTCCCCACAACAATATGAAACTTCCCGTTATGCTGAAGAGCAAAATGATGGATTTGTGTCGGCTCTCCATCTCCCGGTCCTTGTCATTCTCTCGACTCTTTTGTGCCCGGAGCCTCCTGCGGGCTTGACTGACCACCAGAATCCGCCCGACAGTCAGAATATTGAAAAATAAAATCAGAAAGAATGGGACACAAGGGGTTAAAATGCGGTGAAACATGTCAAATACCACCCATGACGGAGAGTTTCTGTAGCTCGGTGTAAGAACACAATACCAGGGGATACCATCAATTATTATCATAGGCTCGTATACAAAGCCCCAGGGGACACTCTCCAAACAGGCCAGCACACTCACTGTCCCGATAACCACAGCCGCCGTTCTCTCGGTGCAATATTTTGTTTTCAGCTTCTCACAGCAAATAGCCACAAATCGATCGACGGTGAAAGAGGCAGTCAACCAGACAGAGGCAGTAGTGCTCGTATGAATCAGCCATCTAGCGATACTGCACACAGGAGTGATGAACAGGAATGATCGGGGAAAATAAAGCCAAGCAGTCCACATCATGAGCGGAAGCGTGATAACGACCAGGAGATCGGCCGCTGCCATTCCCACCAGGTAGAGAATTACACATTTGGAGAGACCGCACTTATCCCGGGACAGGATCACAATCGCCATCAAGTTCGCTGAAGAGAGAGGGGAAATAGGAAATTGAGAAAATGCTGAGTAAAACCCATTGCCGCAGTTTTCGAGGATCATGTAATATTCCCATTTTATTGTTGCATTCAACAGTAGAAGGGTGAAGAGAGGGTCAAGAGCTGGCTGAGCTTACACAATAAAATAAAGTCAAATAATGTAAATTCGGATTCCTTTCTGATGACCAAAAATATAAAGAGGCAGCAGACAGATGAAACTAGGTACCTTCAGAGTCAGTACAGTGTGGAACATTTTTATCGGCTTCATCCGCGTCTGATATCAATGAAATAAATCAATTCGGACGCCGATGGCGGGATTCTTTCATTAAACAATCATCAACTTCCATGTGACTCCCTGTCAGCGACAGAACAGCCGAAGGGCACAACAGAAACAGGAATTCCCGGAACCACTCATCCAGACAAAATAGAATATGATGTGGGAAAGCAGTTAACGTGTATTTTATGAGCTGTTTTCAGAGATCCCCCACGACACGACTTTGTCTTACTCTTTCTATACAAGCTGCCTGAGGTTTTGTGTTTCCAGCATTTCCCGTGTTTGTTTCCTATTCCAGCATTTACCACCGCGCCGACTTTACAGCAGAACATTGACTGAGGTAGCAGTCACAACCTAGTCTGATACAGCCTCTCAGATATACTTGACGCTCCCGACTAAATCCATGACAGGGAAGCCGGGAGAATAATCCAACGTCCAGTAGCAGGCACGGTGACACAGTCAGATGTATGTAGCGGTGTCAGATGTGGATACATTATAATATGTTTTACGATATTTATGGTTACATGGACAGTATAATGCATTTCACAGTGTTGGTAGTTATGAAGCTACACGTCGGATTTGTTAATTGATCTGCAACGACATCATTGTGTTGCCCAGCAACTGCTTCACTTTCTGTCACACCACTCACTTTCACTGAAAACCCTCAATCTTCCGGCTGCAACAGGGAGCTCCTCAAATTTGCTGAATCGTTACCACTAATCGATTGTTTGATCATGACACGTACCTCACACAACCGCTCATATACCAAAGCAGGCAATCAATTAGCATCATCTTCGCGGTAGTATAAACACAGTATTTGCAAATGCAGTGTAGCTGCTTCGAGACCAGAAGCACTGAGACCCGAGCATCACATTATTGAACAGAAACCGCTGGAAGATATCTGCCTGTCCCACTGAGGTCTTCCGATGTTGGCAGATTCGCTGAATTCTTACAGCCGTTTGTTTTTAGATCCGGATATCAGAATCCACAATCGTTGTCTTTGCTTCCATTCCTAGATTGCCGGATGCTAGCACTGGACATGAGGTTGTGGAAACCAGTGACAGAAACAATCACTACATTGGCATTAATTTCAATTCCCACCAACGGCAGCCGATACCGCAGCTTACCGAGAATTCCAAAGGCTGAAATAAAAGGATAGTAAACTTCTCCTATCCGCAAAAGGACTGGATAACCCATGTCCGTGATAAACTGCCAATTGTGTTGCTCCTGAATTCACAGCTCCCTCGGAAACTCTGAGCTGATGTATTCAAAGCGGCCCGGATTTATAAAAATGATGAGTCTCCAGAGACACTGTTATGCCGCTGACTGACTACAGTCACTTGAACAATCATGGTGATTCAACACCATTCATTGTCTCTGGTGTAAATATTGGGACGACAGAGTCAAGCACTTCTAAATTCCTAGGCATTACCTCCGCGGTTCCTCACCTAGTGAGAAGAATGCCGGAGCTCCATTGATAAAAACCCGAAGCAGTCACATTTACAGATTTCACTTTTTCTCCGCTAGTTAACCACTTGTGAATAGAGTTCAACGACACGTCCGAACCCAAACTTCTCTCCCTGTGGTTTTTCGTTTTCAACATCATCCTGGACGCACGCACACACACGCAGAATGACCGTGTTCGGATGAACACGATGCTGATGTACGAAAGATAACAAAATTTGCAGATGCTGGAAATCCTCAGAGGAAGGCAAACACACAAAGTGCTGGGAAAAAAATCTGGAGATGTTGCTGATGTAATTGGATCATAAGGGCATCTCAGACCAGCCAGAACTCAAAGGAAGGAATGCTTCGATCTGCAAAGGGAATATTAATAATAAATATTAAACATAGGTCTCTAAATTGGGAAATGAATCGACGTAGGATGGATGAAAGTGAATGAATGAAAGACAAGCATCATATGCTATATTATAACTGTGTGAAAAAGACAGAGGGTCAGACCGACAGATTGACAGTGGCACACGCTGCAACGGCCGCTTCACACAACCGTCTGGCACATACCTCTCCCTCACTGACCGACTTTCCTTCTCCTACCAACAGGGAAAACTTCAATCAACTCCGATTTTCCCGCCTGTGGAGGCACCGGAGCAGTCGCTCCTCTCTGACACGCAAGGTGTGTTACAAAGCACAGAGATACCGACAGCTCATTAGTTCCACAGTTTCAGACAACAGAGAAATTCAGATTCAGTCCCAGACTGAACTCAAGACCCAGACACAGATTACCAGCACAACGGCTACACTGAAACACAGATGGTTATCATTTCTATTGACCTCGGCACCACTGTCCTACAGTAGAGATACAGCCCCAGCCTCCATATCCACACCCACGGGATTAGCAGTGTCAGTGTGAGTTCAGTATTGGGCCAACAGCTGGAAAATTGGGAAATTATGAATGTAGTATTGGAAGAACTTAAGAAAGTTTCGGATAAGCGCGCGGTGTTCTGGACGATATGCGTGTGTCAGAATTAGTCAGCAGGTTAATATCAGACTGTCAGGCGGGGCCGGTTGCGGTAGGACTCAAGTACAGACCAATGAATGTTCTTTTACCAGGATTTTATTAGTCTATCAACACCAGGAGGCAGGGACGTAGCCGGAATGGCAGGTGGAGGTCTTACCCGGGAAAAGCTGTCCGGCGAGGGAAGACGATTACGGATGCTTCAGGCAAGAATCAGGTTCCAAACAGGCAGAATCCGGAAACACAAAATTCAACAATTTCAGTTGGCAGTAGTCACTATCAACAAGAATTCAACAAATTCACTATCGCAGGCTGGAACGACTCAGTTCAGGACCTGGACGAAGAGGCAGAGAGTATGAGTCGAGGCAGGGTTTAAGTGGACCGGGTAATAAGCGAGAACAGAAACAGTTGGGTGAGTGCTATTGAGGAGATAAGTGGGTAATTGGCGAGAGTCCAAATAGGGAAGAGGCTGGTTCAAAGCCCACAGGCCAGGTGAAAAAACGTAGAATTTAAGGGCTGTCGTGGTCAAGAGTTATCAGCTGAGCCCCTTTGACCCAGTGTTCAGGGCAGATCCTTAATAGAAACCTGTCTGCTCAGATCCCGGGAGGTCTCCTATGGAGGGACATGAGTGGTGAACTTGATCTTCTATAGTGACCATTTCTTCATTTTTCTGGATTGTGTTTTCATTTAACTTCAGTGCTATGCACTCCTTATTAATTTTACACATGCTGTCATGGAGTGCTGAATCCTGGTTTCGTTGTACAAAGTATATCCTGGGGAGATATTTTACTTGACCCCTCTCCATCCCGATGTTCACCCATGACCTACCAACTTGTACTTCTTCCTCCGCTATCCACTCTACATTCCTTCCTTTGTCTTTGCATCATTTTTTTCCACAGAAATGCCAATACTTCAAGAGCATCGGGGACAGAAGTGAGTATACTGTAGACTTTATTACTAAGGAGAAAATGTGTTTTGGAAACTGAAAGTTCTGAAGGTAGATAAGTCTCCCGGACAGATGGTGAACACCCCAGGCTTCAGAAAGAGGTAGCCGAAGAGTTTGCGCAGACATTATAGCCAGAGAGCACTACAGCACAGAATAATGCCATTCTGCCAATCTATTCTGTGCCAATCCGTCTATCCGCCGAGTTCAAGCAACCTCCACTGCTACCATATTCCCCCATACCCCTCGCACCATGAACCCATCCAAAATTCTTTTACATGTTGAAATCGAAACTGCCACTTGCTCTGGCAGCCCATTCTACAGTCTCATCTCCTCTGAGTGAAGAAGTCGCCCATCATCTTTCTCTTAAAGAACGAGTAATGTCCTTTCAAGAATCACTAGATTTGGGAATGGGTGGGGCGGACTACAGAGTTGTAAATATCAGCCCATTCTTTAAGAAGCGAATGAGGCCGAAGAAAGGAAATCATAGGACATTTAGACTGACCTTAGTGGTTGGGATGATCTTGGAGTCCATTAACGATGATTTTTCGATGTACTTGGAAGAGCATAATAAAGTAGGCCAACGTCAGCATAGTTTCCCTCAGAGGAAATCTTGCCTGACGAAGCTGTTGGAATTCTTTGATGAAATAACAGGCAGGATAGAGAAAAGAGAAGTAGTAAATGTTGTTTGTTTGAATTTTCAGATGGTCTTTTACAAGTTGCTGCACATGAGGCTCCTTAACAATACAACAGATCAGGGTATTACAGGAAAGATACTGGCATGAATGAGGATTGTTTTACTAGCGGGAGGCAAAGAGTGAGCTGTTATATTTGCTGCCCGTAACTAATGGCGTTCTGCTGGGGTCGGTATTGAGACCAATCCTTCTCATGTTAGATTTCCTTGATCCGTTGAGAGAATTGAAGGCTTGGTTACCAACTTTGCAGTTGATATGAAGGTAGGTGCCGGGCAGGTAGCTTAGAGTAAAACTGGTGTCTGCAAAAGGACTCGGACAGGTTTGGAGAAGAGGCAATAAAGTGGGAGATGGAATACACTGTGGGGTCTGTGGTCTACTGTCTGGTACTCAAGTTCTCTCAGCATTACGGTGGACGAACATTATTAGAAAAACACTGCGATATAATATGGGTTTCATTTTGTTACATTCAAAAATGCTATTTTAGTACTACAAGTACATTTCCACAGTGGTGGAAAAGTGCCCTATCTCCCCTCGCCAACTGTAAAATCCCTTCCAACTCCTGCTTCATTCCACATTTCGTAAACCCCTCCGACCCCGACAGCATTCGCCATCTCTGCAAAACCCTCTACCATCCACCCTGGTGCATTCAGGTGGCAGCTGACACGATGAAGACACTGCCCGTGCCATAAAACAGGGTTCATAAAACACCCTCACACTTCCTGTTTGTAAACCGATTTGCATGGTTATCTTGACTAAACCTCTTCCCACATTCCTCCTGAAAAAATATATATTCCCTTTTCTCAGTCCCTTTATGCCGGCCATATCTGTTCCCAGTATGAGGTTTTCCCCTTCCGGGACACCAGAGATGTCCCTTCATAGAGAGGGTATTCCTTCCTCCATCATTGATGCTGATCTCAGTCCAATCGGTTCTGTTTCCTGAAAATCCGCCTTCGCTCCATCTTACCGTCCACTTAACATTGGCAGAATCCCTCTTGTCCTTACCTGCAAACCCACTAGACATCGGTGGCAGACTCTCCAGTTTAGAGTAATGAGCAGAGCTGGAATAATTAGGCCGGCTCCTTTGGCAATGGGAATTGCGGGGATGGCCAGGAAACGTGAGTAGACTTGTCCATGTATAGGCAGCCTGGATCAAACCAGTTTCCTGTGCTTTGTCGGGGTGACGTCAGTCTTCCAGCCTCCCGGACGGCCATATCTGTACCCGGTGTGTGGAGCTGCAGCTCCTAAGGGACCACGTTAGGGAACGGGAGTTGCAGCTCGATGACTTTCGTCTGGTGAGGGAGAGAGGAGGTGATAGAAAGGAGTTAAAGGCATTTGGACACACCGGGGCCACGGGAGATAGACAAATGGGAAACAGGAGAGGGAAGGGGAAGTGCCAGGTACCAGAGAGTACCACTGTGGCTGTTCCCCTGAACAATAAGTCCTCCTGTTTGAGTACTGGTGGAGGGGGGGGGGGGGAGTCTACCTGGGGATGCAACTGTGTCCGTGCCTCTGGCACTGTCCGGCCCTGTGGCTCAGAAGGGTGGGGAAAGGAAGAGGAAGACAGTAGCACAAAGGTAGTAATCTCTGTATTATTGCCACGATACAGTTAGTATAGGAATGGAATGAGGTGAAGGTTAAATGCGTGGCTGAGGGATTAGAGCATGGCACAGGAATTCATACTTCTGGGTCATTAAGACTTCTCTTGGGACAGGTGTGACCTGTACAAAAAGGATGGATTGCACTTGAATCTCAGGGGGACCAATATCCTGTTTTGGAGATTTGCTAACGCTACTGGGGAGAGTTTAAACTGGAAAAAACTCATCACCTTATTCCAACTTTGCTCATTTTTCATTTTTTTAAATTTATTTTTTATTGAAATTCATCATTGAACTGACATTTCCATAAGATGTATTTCAGACATTGTACAAATATATCATATAATCACATATGTTACAAAACTCCACATAGTATTTATCTGAGGTAGACACTTATAGAAAACAGTGGAAAGAAACTAAAATAAGCAAATTGAAAAATTAACTATGTACACGTAGAGAGGGAGTTTTTCTAATAACATATTCATTGATATGAGAGAATAAAATCAGGCCTGTGAGGCATTGTGTAGTTAACCCATTTTACCCAGTATGAATCAAATTGTTCCAGCTAATGATTAAAATATGCTGTTATATTCTCCAATTTGAAAATGCCCATTGCAATTTCCATTCATGAATCTAAATGTGGGCTCTCCTGTGATAACCATTTCCTAGTAAGAGTCTTTTTAACAGCCACCAAGAGTATATTCATTAAATATTCATCAATTGTATACCATTTGATTCTCATTCGGAAGGAATTTGTCAGCTATGTCCATGATAACTCCTGTTCTGTCGGAAGAATAGAGGGTTGGGTAAAGTTTCGCCAAAGAATGCTCAGTGCCTTTAAGCCGTTTCATTTTCTTCATCATGAATCCTTCGAACAAAACATACTTCGTCGGGGAGGAGCAGTAACACGACCTGAAAGAGAATTTAAATTGTTTCAAGAAGTCTTTCCTAAGCGACTGGGTAAAAGTTTGGACTTTCGTATTACCACTTATGAGAACTGTTTTTGCATTATCGTTTTAAGAACTGCTTTCGGATTCTCGCTTTAAGAAGTGTTCGAGCTGCCATATCGCAGCTGACTTCCGGTTGTTAATCGTTTGATTACTTTTTGTTTTTTTAGCAGTGTTTAATAAATGTCTTAATTGTTATAAAAACCATGTTTTTGCTGTTTTCGTTGTTGCTGGATTGTAACATATTCATCTGAACTTTGGAAAAGTCTGTAACAAGATCCCGCATGACAGCTCATCTGGAAGGATAGGTCACGTGGGATTCTCGGAAAGCTGGTGAGCTGGATTCTCACCGGGTTCAATGACTGACGGTGACTGAAGATGGATTTAACGAATGGATGTCCGTGACGAGTGGGAAGTGCATGTCAGTGTCGAGGCCTCGTTAATTAGATATTCATGTCATTGATTTGTATATGATTGTACATGGCATGGTTAGAAAGTTTGATATTAAATTCAGGAGTCTGCTTCATATTGCAACAGGTTACAATGAATTTTCTCAACTTACTGTTTCGGATGTATGGCGGGTCTACATTGTGCTTAACAAGGTACCATATAACTATCTGATAATAGCCAAGTGATATGTCCAAAGAAATCTTGACTGAGTTTAGATGATAATAATGGTCTTAAAGTTCTGCCGGAGATAACATAGTGGTTCAGAACAAGATGTCATGATGCTATGTGTGAGATTGCATTGTTAAGGATGTCAGAGTGATTCTATATAGACTCAAACCATGTATTGCCACTTTTGTCAATGCCAGGGGATGTAAAACTGAAAGGAGATGGTGAGAATCAGGTGTGACTGAGAAATCTGTATAATTCAGTGACGAGAGGAGTGGATGTCCCATTAATCAGCAGAAATGTTTCAACCCACACTGCTGTAACAGCTGTCCATTACTCACCATAGCGCCACCAGTGGTAGGAGGGCCAAAGCAGTGGGCGCTGTCTGCTCACCCTGCCTTGCCATTGCATTGACACATCACTCCCGGTCGAGGACACAAGATTGGCTCCGAAAAGGGAATTGTGTGCAATATAGCACGTAGGTACCCCGGAAGTCCCGGCACGTTGTACAATAGATGGAGAGCGCGGAAATTCATGGGCTCAGCTGGATCAGGCCCTGTCAAGGCTTCAGTGGACAGGCCCAAGATGTTTGGAAGTGTTTGCCTCAGTTTAAAAACAAAACAGTGTTCTCCTGTAAACCCCAATTAATGTTTGCCCCTCCTGTTATTTGTTTTGTTACAGAGAAACAAAAGCTGATCACACTTGTACTCACAATGGGTCAATGTGCCGGCAGGGGAGGACTTCCAGTGCCTTCAAAATCGGGAAAGGTCACGGGTATGTTGGCGAATTATTTTAATTTATAAATACTCTGCTGATTCCGCGTCTGTATTTAATTCAATATTGGGAATTCACAAAGTGTTTGTGAAAACTGATCAGAGAGATAAGAGAGAGAGTTAACATTTCTGGGGGAAATACAGTCAAACGTAGAAGGTGTACAATTACCGTCTGCTGCTGCTCCTCTGACAGATCGTGATGCACATTGAAATAGCGAGTTACTCTAGATGACATGGCATTCTGCAGATGCTGAAAGTTTTGGGCAATAAAAAGACTCACGAAATATTGGCAGAACTCAGCAGGTCAGGCAGCATTCATGGAGAGGAACAAAGATTTGACATTTCGGATGAGGACCACAATGAATGGAAAGTAATGTGGCAATATCTAGAATTTCTGTTCCCTCATTTCCAGTCCGATGAAGGGCCTTGGCCCAAAACGTTGATTGCTTATTCTCCTCCATCCCCATATACATTTAGTTCGCATTGTGTTTGGTGATCTTTAGGTTCCAAAGTGAAGTTACTGTCCAGTATGAGGTCAGTAATTTCTTTAATGCTCCTCATTTTCCTTTACAGGTCCGGGCTCAGTGATCAGCGAGCTCCTGGCAAGCTGGGACGATTTCCAGCTGCTGCATTTGACGGACTTCTACCGGGACAGGCTGGAGCAGGCGATGGAAGGACGGGTTCACGGAGTGAGTCTGGCGTTAGAGGCTGAGAAACAGTTCAGCAGACAGGAACATCGGGTGAGTGGGAGGGAGAATGGGTTTGAATTTTTCGACATCACAGGACTGATGGCTGTCGGATCTCTGACTCAACGGATATTAAATAAGATAAAAGAATAACTGGGAAATAAATACTCCACATACAATCCGGAACATGTGAATCTGAACCAGAGATGGAAAGAGGTGAAAAGAACCCGCGGACTGGTAGGGAGCTGCTCGATGTTCAGAGTGAGTTGAGCAAGTAACAGCATTAATGGCAAATATGACAGGAAGTTTCAATCTGTGAAAAATGTACAGAGTGACGGCAGGATGTCAGTGAGAACCGGGACATCATCAGTGAATGCCACAGGAGCCTGGGTCTGTTCAGTTCTGGGTGGAGATAATTCTGTTACAATCTGTAACTGCAAACAGTGTGAATCGGGGAACATTGCCATGTTGCAACGTGTAATCACTGAGAAAACCTCTACTGGAAAAGGGAAGCGAAAGGTGTCAGATGTCAGCCAGTAATCCGCTGTCATTTTAGACATTGGCGGACTGAGGAGATGAATCACATCATAAATTCTGCAACTTCTCTGAGGCTGTTCAGTCTGTTATATAAAATAAAATCCTCCAGTTTTATTTCTTCCTCTGTGATCGTTATTTTATGATTTCTGCTTTACACCGTCAAATCCGGTGAGGGATTATTTATGGAACTGGAGCCACGTCAATGAAGCGGTCATAGACCAGCCAGGATCTCATTGACTGGTGGACCAGGTGCACAGTGAATGTCCCTCCCTGTGCTCTGCACTCAGAATGTACAGTCCATGTCCAGACAGGATCGGCACCCGTCCGGGTGACTGCTCAGTCTGATCCCGTTACACAGCACATCATTTACTTCTCATTCTCTGTGTGAATCTGCCAGTCCCCAATATCTTCACCGTTACTCTTCACAGAAAATCTCTGATCTTGCTGATAAGGGAGAGCGGGCGGACAGTTCTAAAATCCTCCTGAGCCTGGTGATGGAGAAAGGCTCCCACGCCCGGAGGGTGATGTGGGAAACCTATATGAAAATGTGGAATGATGTTCCAATGTTGGACAAAATACTTAACGAAATACAGATGTATGGTGAGAAAATATCAGAGATTAATTCAAATTTGGATTGAATACAGCACACTTTAAAATTTTACACATCATTCCCTCAATGTGTTTAAATTCAAACAGGTTGTGATCCCTCCCATCGATCAAATACCGCTCAAGGTTTAATCAAGGTTCTCAGTGAGCTGAAAGGTAAATGAACGTGCATTGAACATTGAAGAGTATAAAACAGGAATAGGTCATTAGTCATATAATATTGTGCTGAACCAGCTGAGAGGTAAATCTACATAGCCCAACTCTAATCTCTCCTTCCTGCACCATGTCCATACTCCTCCATCTTCCTTACATCCATGTGTCTATCCAAACGTCTCTTAAAAGCTTCTAATAATTTGTCTCTATCACCTTACCAGGCAGTGCGGTCCATGCAGCCACGGCTCTCTGATGAATAAAAAGCTCTCCCTCACATCCTACTTCATTCTACAGCATCTCACCTTCAATACATTCCCTCTGGTAATAGACATTTCAACCGCGACAAACTGGTGATCGCTGTCCACTCTATCTCTGCCTCTCATAATATTCTCAACCTGTGTCAGAGCTCCCCTCGGTCTCCGACGATCCAGAGCAAAGAATCTAATTTCATCCAGCCTTTCATCATAGCACATGCCCTCTGATCCAGGCAGCATCCCGGTAAACCTCTTCTGCTCCCTCTCTAAAGCCTCAACATCCCTCCGGTAGTGGGGCGGTATGCAATAGCCCAGAATGGGCTGCAGCAGAGTTCATTAAGTTGAAACTTGACCTCTGTTTCCACCAACGGTTGTAAGTTGCGTACGGCGGTTAGGTTGTTGAGCCACAGGGATCTGACCAGGTAAATATGGGCACTGTGACAGAGAACACAGTGAGACACATGGAAGCATGTTTCTTAGAGCGAATGTTTTCAAATGTCATTTTGACGAAAGAGGCAGAGAGCTGGCGAGTTTAAGGAAATTGTTCACACCGCTCCAGGGCCTACAAGAGTCTACGTGGAGAAAGGGAGAGGGGGATATGGAAAATGGAATTAAAAACTTATATTTCCTCACACAAGATGTCAAAATCTTCTCTTGACAGCCACTGCCCTCTCCTGAACAGACTCTTTCTTAACCGTTTTCTAAACTTCCCCCAGCAGATTATATTTTCTTAGAGTTGGGCGTCCACTGAAGTTCCAGTCACAGAATAGTAACATTGCATCACTTTAATTAGAAAATCAGGTGACATCCCAACTGGTCTGTTCAACCACAGAGCAGAATATGAACACATTGTGTTCACATCTGCACCCCCTAGTGCAAACACTGCTACAGTGTTAGAGAGGGTGAGATTGGGGGACATATTCCTCAGCTCAATCCACAGAAGCTGAAATTCATGTCTGCTGGTGTTGTGCGCTGGACACTGTGGAAGGGTGAGAGATGGGAATTAGGACAGAGAAACCAAGGGTTATGGGATCGCGGCAAGGAAGGTGAAAATGACTGAAAATATCTCTAAATAATATTGTAATTAGTTAAACTGCGACCGTCTGGATGGAAAGCTCACTACATCTACACTACACTACTGTGAAAACGGAGCCCGGGGCAGTTCCTGGGCTCAAGACATTGTGAGGCTTCATCACTGCAGACTGAGTTAGATCACTCAACTGCACATTTAACAGAGGAGAGAGCTTAGGAAAGACAAACATCACAAAACTTATTAATATTGCATCAGCCCATGTTTTACCTGATTATTCAAAGCTCTCAACAGAAATATAAGGAACCTCGGCCAGAACCCTTGTTCTGTCTCTCTCAATTACAAGATCAAATTCCAAAGATGATAATTTAAATATGGGACCAGAGTGAGTTGAATCAGGATGTTTACAAACTACTCACCTCTGTTAATGCTGTTCCAGTCCACATCATATCAATGAAACCCCTCAGTTTCTCTGCACCATGGGTTTGGTAAATCGCTACAACCTTTTCGTTTACTATTCCTCATGTTGTTTGCTGAGGGAACAAACACGACAGTGAAATTCCTACAGCCATTTCTGTACATGAAACAGAATCTGTCCATGATTATTGAAGAACACCATTTCTACCACTGTCATATTCTCTAAAGAAAATATGTCTACAATTAATGTTTTCCTTCGCTTCCAATTACATCCGAACACTTTGAATGGAGACCCCACACACCCCTGACAGGGTTCAGACACACTGCGAGACGGCACACAACCTCTGACAGGGTTCTGACACAGTTTGAGACCCCACACACCCCAGAAACGGTCCTGACACACTGTGAGACCCCACACATCTCTGACATGGTCCTGACACACTGTGAGACCCCACGCACCCCAGACACGGTCATGACACACTGTGGTAAGGTCTTCTCACATTATGAGACCTCACAGTTCGCTGGCATGGTCCAGAAACTCTGTGAGACCCCATATATCGCGAGCAGGGTCCTGACACACTTTGAGTCCACACTCATCGCTGGCAGGTCCTGACACACAGCCAGACACCAGACAACCCTGACAGGTTCTGGGCATACTGTGGGACCACACACACCCCTGACAGGGTCCTGACACATTGTGAATCCCCACCCACTAATGACAGGGTCCTGACACACTGTGAGACCCCACAAACACCTGGCAGGGTCCTGACACACAGTGAGACCACACGGACACCCAGCAATTTGCTGATACATAGAGAGACCCACGCACTACTGACAGGGTTCCGACACAGACACCCCACACACCCCTCGCAGATTCCTGACACACTGGGAGACCCCACACAGGCCTGACAGGTTCCAGGTACACTAGGAGACCCCCACACACCTCTGAAAGCATCCTGATACACTGAATCCCCACACACACCTGACTGGTTCCTGACACACTGTCAGACAGCTCATACTCCTGACAGGGTCCGGACACACTGTGAATCCCCACCCACTAATGACAGGGTCCTGACATACTGTGGGACCCCACACACCTCAGACAGTGTCCCAACACACCATGAGAAACCACTCACCACTGACAGGGTCCAGTCACGCCTTTAGACACCACAGAACCTTGGCAAGGTCCTGATGCACTGTGAGTCTCCACACAGCTCTGACAGGTTCCCAGTACTCTGTGAGACCCTACAGATCCCTGACACACTGAGATCAGATCTTATCAGGGAGATTATTGTAATGATCCCTTATGAGGCAGCTAGGGACTGCATAATAGAATAGGAAACGCAATATAATGTAGCAGAAGTGAGAGGAAAGCTAGTTGATTTGGAAGCTTCTAAAATCTAACAATAGGTAACAAAAAGAAGCATAAAGAAGGGATGAAGACAAAAGAAATAAGTTATAGTCTATCACACAGAAAATGATGGAGAAACTCAGCACATCTATGGAGAAAGTAGAGTAAACGTTTCGGGCTGAGAACATTCGATGGGACTGGAGATAAAACGCTGAGGAGTCGATTTGAAAGCTGGCGGGCGGGGTGGGAGGGGAGAGAGAAATGCCAGGCGATAGGTGAAATTTGGAGGGGTAGGGATGAGCAAAGAGCGAGGAAGTTGGTTAGTAAAAGAGACAGAAGGCATGGAAGAAAGGAAAATAGTGGGTGGAGAGAGCAAAAGAGGGAGGCGTAGTTGATCTCGGTATGGTCTGTTGTCTCTCGATGAAACCAGTGCCGAGCGTCTGCACTGTGTCCGCCAGAACAAGCGTGATCTCCCAGTGGCCACCCATTTTATTTCCACTTCCCATTCCCATTCCGATACGTCAGTCCATGACATCCTGCACCGTCAAGATAATGCCACACTCGGGTTGGAGGAACAACACCTTTTGAGCAGCGTCCAACCTGATGGCATGAATATCAATTTCTTAAGATTCCAGAAAGGCTTCCTCTCCCCCTTCACCGTTCCCCATGCCCTCGTACGTCTCACATGTTATCCCCTCGCCTGTCCATCGCCTCCCTCTGGTGACCCTCCCCACCTTTTTCTTGCTTCCATGGCCTCCTGTCTCTATCAAGAATCAACTTCATACACTTTGCTTCATCCCCTCCCCTCCAAGTTTCACCTATCACCTGTCACTTCACTCTCCCTCCGCCCCCTCCCCCTCCACCTTCCGAATCTACTCCTCAGCTTTTTGTCTCCCGTCCTGCCGAAGGATCTCGAAAGAAAACGTCAGCTGTTCCACAGCTGCTGTCTGGCCTGCTGAGTCCCTCCAACATTTTGTGTGTGTTGCTTGGATTTCCAGCATCTGCAGATTTTCTCTTGTTTGTGGAATTACAGGCCAGTTTGCCTAACCTAAGTGATTGAAGCGTTGGAGTCTATCCTCCTCATATTTTACACCACCACCCAGCTTTGTGTCATCTGCAAATTAGCCAATGTTCCTTTTAATCCCTTCATCTAAATCAGTAATGTATATTGTAAATAGCTGCGGTCCCAGCACCAACCCTTGCGGTACCAGACGAGTCACCGTCTGCCATTCTGAAAAGTACCCATTAATCCCTGCTCTTTGTTTCCTGACTGCCAATCAATTTTCTATCCATGTAAATACCCTACCCCCAATACCATGTGTTTTAATTTGCCCACTAATCTCCTATATGGCACCTTATCAAAAGCTTTCTATAAGTCCAGGTACACTACATCCACTGGCTCTTTCTTGTCCATTTTCATAGTTAGTTCCTCAAAAAATTTCAGAAGACTAGTCAAGCATGATTTCCCCTTCGTAAATACATGCTGACTCGGATCCTGTTACTGCTATCCACATGTACCGTTATTTCATCTTTTATAATTGACTCCAGCATCTTCCCTACCACTGATGTCTGGCTAACTGGTCTATCATTCCCTGTTTTCTCTCTCCCCTCTTTGTTAAAAAGCGGGATAACTTTAGCTATCCTCCAATTCTCAGGAACCGATCCGGAATCTATAGAACATTGGAAAATAATTACCAATGCGTCCACGATTTCTGGAGCCACCTCCTTAGTACCCTGGGATGCAGACCATAAGGCCCTGGGGATTTATCAGCCTTCAGTCCCATCAGACTACCCAACACCTTTTTCTGCATAATATGAATTTCCTTCAGTCCCTCCATTATCCTATGTCCTCTGGCCACTATTAAATTTGGGAGATTGTCTGTGTCTTCCCTAGTGAGGACAGATCCACAGTATCTGTTCAACTCGTCTGACATTTGCTCACTCTTCATAGTAAATTCACCTGTTTCTGCCTTCAAGGGCCCAACTTTAGTTTTAACTAACGTATTCCTCTTCACATACCTAAAGAAGCTTTTACTATCCTCCTTTATAGTCTCCGCATCTTGCCTTTTTTTTAGTAATCTTTTATTGTTCTTTAAATGTTCCCAGTGCTCTGGCTTCCCGCTCATCTTTGCTATGTTATACTTCTTATCTCTTATGTTTTATACTCACTTTGGCTTCCCTTGATAGCCACGGTGAGAATCACTGATCCTGCCCCTCCCTCTCAAATTGTAGATTAAAACTTAACATATTATTGTCACAACCTCCTAATGGCTCCTTTACCTAGAGTTCCCTTATCAAATCCGGTTCATTACACAACACTAGATCCAGAATTGCCTTCTCCCTGGTAGGCTCCAGCACAAGCTGCTCTGAGAATCCATCTAGGAGGCACTCCACCAACTCCCTTTCCTGGGGTCCAGTACCAATCTGATTTTCCCAGTCTACCTGCACGTTGAAATCCCCCATTACAACTGTAGTATTACCTTTGCAACATGCTAATTTTAGATCTTTATTCAACTTGCACCCTATATCCAGGCTACTATTTGGGGGTCTGTAGATAACTCCCATTAGGGTCTTTTTGCCCTTACAATTTCTCAGTTCTACCCATACTGACTCTACATCTCCTGATTCTATGTCACTCCTTGCAAGGGACTGTATTTCATTCCTCACCAGCAGAGCCACCCCACCCCGTCTGCCCACCTGTCTGTCCTTCCGACAGGATGTATATCCTTGAATATTCATTTCCCTGCCTCTTGCAGCCATGTCTCTGTTATTCCTACAACATCATACTTACCAACTTCCAACTGAAATTCAAGCTCATCTATACATAATATTTTTAATCCATTACTCCCCTTCTGGTCACATTGGTCCTATTGCACTTGGCCATACTCTCCGATCCCCTCCTGAGCTTTCTGCCCCGTAAATTCTGATGTCTTTCTTAACTTTTCTTATTCACTCTTTCCCTTTAACTCCATCCTTATATTTCCAGTTCGTCTCCTCCCCACACTTATTAGTTTAAACACACGCGTGTTGCAGTGGCAAACCTGCCTGCCAGAATGCTGGTCCCCTGACTGCTAAGGTGCAACCCGTCCCTTTTGTACAATTCATCCTTACCCCGAAACTGATCCCAGTGGTCTAAGAATCTAAAACCCACAGCTCTGCCAGTCGTCTGTCTCTTTGGCTTTGCTTCAGTGCCAATTTTTGTCTCGCAGACCCGTCCACCTCTCAGACTGGCAGTGTCTTCTGTCCCAAACTTCCAAGAGGGTGAACATGATTTCAAGAGGCACATCCCCCGGGGTCTCCTGTACTTCAAGCTTCCATCTCTTCCTCATCGTCGCCCCCGTTATCTTCGGATGTAACGATTTCACTGTAGGTCCTGTCCAGAAAACTCACGTTTTTCCTGGATGAACCTGAGGTCATCCAGTTGCCTCTCCAGTGCCCTAACACGGTCTTTCAGGATCTGAACCTGGACACGCTTTTCACAGTTGTAGCAGCCGGAAACACCATCAGTGTCCCTGACCACCCACATCAGGCAAGCATCACACTGAACCAATTTACCTGTCATCTCTTCACCACCTCTCACCCTCACCAACTGTGGCGTAGTCTCCTCCCTCAGCTTCCTCGCCAAAGACTCGCTCTTTCCTCACAAGGACCTTTCCTCAACAAGGCTGCTCCCCGAGTCAAAGCCGCAACGCTCCACTCCTTTACTGGCCGCTCCACTTGAGCTACCCCTCTATTTATTTGTCTGAGTTTTTCAAACTGCTTGGTCACCTGAGCTCGATTGCTCAATCAGCTGCTTTCTGCTGAGTCTGAGCTATTCAAATCTTGAATTATCTAATTAACTGCTTTCTGTTAAGATATTCAAATCGTAATTGACTTGATTGCACAGTCAAACTGCCAAAATCTCTCTAGCCAAAGACTCGCTGTTCCCTCACAAGGCTCTACCCTCGACAAGGCCGCTCCATGAGTCAAAGCCCCAAAGCTCCAGACCTCTACTGGCAGCTTTGCACTGGCCGCTCCACTTGAGCTACCCCTCTATTTATTGGTATCAGTCTTTCAAAACCGCTTGGTCACTTGACCTTGGTTGCCCAATCAGCTGCTTCTGCTGGGCTCCTTTACTGACCGCATTTGTTGATGATACAAAAATTGGCGAAGGGGCAGATAGTGCTGAGGAAGCAATGCGATTGCAGCAAAACTTCGACGAATTGGAAGAGTGTCGCAAATGGATTACAATGTTGGGGAATGAATGGTAATGCATTTTGGCAAGAGAAACAATAGGGTGGACTATTATCTAAATGAGGAGAATGCTTAAACATCACAGTGTAATGAGACTTCATGCTGGCTGCTACCAAAATTCCTCGGTCTCTGCTCTCTTTAACTCCCGACCTGTAAACAACATGGTTTTCAAACGTGTATTTAAAGCCATAGACCAGTGGTCTCTCCCATTTCCACAGACGTTGGCTGACCTGTACTCACATCTACACTCGCGTCCTTCGACAGCTGTGATGCAGAGGGCAGGCCAACATGCTGTATAACTGTGGCCAACTGGACAACGGGTAGTCAAAACTGCCCAAACATATCACCGGCACCCCCATCCCACCTCTCATCAGGGACGTATATACAGAACGGCTCTGGAAAAGGGCCAGCAGCGTTAGGAAGGATCCCACCTATCCTGTCTATGGGCTGTTTGCCCCGCCCCATGAGGGAGGAAGCTACATAGCATCCACAGCAAGACCACCAGACTCAAAATC
Source organism: Hypanus sabinus (assembly GCF_030144855.1). Lineage (NCBI taxonomy): Eukaryota > Metazoa > Chordata > Chondrichthyes > Myliobatiformes > Dasyatidae > Hypanus > Hypanus sabinus. The sequence continues at coordinate 471,031 of NW_026780539.1, read as the reverse complement.
AGTTACTTTCCTCAAGCAGTAAGACAGTTCAACACATCCACAACTAACAACCGCACCCCACCACCAGAACGATTGAAAAAAAATACTGAGTTTTCCATTGCATACACTATCTGAGTTTGAGCTTCATCAGAGCCAGAATAACAATTATTTCCTTCTCCTTTACACTCGTGTATATTCAATCTTGGATCTGTTGAGCATTTACAACACAGACTCCTTAAGAGACCCGGTACTGCAGATCTGCCGTCTCGAACCATTTTCTGGACGAACCCAGTGAGCTGAGCAGCATCTGTGATGATGGAAGTGGGGGGTGGGTGGATTGTCTGTGGTTTGTGTCAAAATGCTGACTGTCTCAATCTCCTGAACAAGACATTGACATTTTCTCCCCCAGCCACCCAGCCACAGAGCAGATGCTGATCAGCGAATATACTTCTTTGCATTTTGAATCAGTGATGTTGAGAGGGGAGGGGGGAGCTGTGATTCCCCGACCTGTTCCTTTGACAGAATGCCAACGTCCCTTTTCTCTATCTCCACACACACCTCATCAACAATGGGGATTAAAAGTTTCTTCCACATGAACAGTGATATCTGTGGCTGTAGTGTGAGGGTGTCCAGTACGGGACAGTCGGGGGTCAGTAAACTACCAGGGAAATTCTCATCTTCACAGCACAGTTAATATGGAAATATGATGACCATGTGTTTATCCAGACCAGGCCTCTCTGTTCAGTCAGGGGACTGTTATGCAAATTTACTTTACTGTACGGGCATTCATTGATTAATTCAACTAATGCAATAGCTTTGGGCTCACTCTTGTGTGCTTAAATAATGAGTTCTGAGTTGAGACATCTAACAGTTTGAACACTGTCTGTTCCCATTGAAGATGTTCAACAGAAACACATGGAGACTCTGCGGGCACAAACTGAAACACTGAGAGTCAACACGATCCTGATGAGGGAGAAGGTGAAGGTTTTCCACCTGGTTGATCGATACGCTGAGCTCACGGTCATTTCTACTGTTCGAGATCGGAGACTGGTTGAACATGAGCTGCTGGATTACCAAACCAACGGCTGAGATATCTAAAAAGAAATCGAGTTCACTCTATCAATAATGCATTAAATGCGGTGGGCCATATTCAATTATTCTATCGCAGAATATAACGTGGCCGTAAAAGACAGTGGTGTGGGCATTTTACAATTCCTTTCTGTGTGACAGAAAGAGAATATTGAATTTAAATGTGCAGCCGAAAGCAGGAATGAATGGAGAGTTATTAAGAACAACGATCGAATGTTCACCTGGGATAACAAGACTGCATACCAGTCCTTTTAGTTCGGTCAGGAAACCATTCTACACGTGGAAACTCCTGGCAGCAGTCAGCATGTTCCCCATTTTTTTCTTCGGAATTACCCACAGTATTCGGCCGTGTGGCCTAATGGATAAGGAGTCTGACTTCGGTGCTGGATTTGAAGTCATCAGAAGATTGCAGGTTCGAGTCCTGTCGTGATCGTTTTGCCAAATTGGTGATTTTGGTTCCATTTTGTCTCTACTCTCTGCAACATGGTTGTCCCAGTTCCGCGTGGGGATTAATTGAATATAACACCTCAGTGGAAAATTTAATTCCACGTCATTGTTATACGCATCACATAAACGGACGCATCACATACGTCTGGTCTGTGAGGTATTTCTGCAAACACTTTCATAAACAATTCACTGGAGCTTCTCAGTTGTTTGGGTGGAGCTGCTGCTGGGACAGTAAGTTTATTTCAAATTCAGCTCTGTCTCCGAGCCCACCTTTTCGACAAGAATTCCCCACCCAGTACCGACGGTATATTCTCCTGTCTCCAACCCTCCACCTTTTATTGGACTCAGCGCGCTGTTTCTCTGCCTGCTCAGCGTATCTTCATCACTAATTGCCAACGGGGCACCTCCGGCTCAACATCAGGAATACTCACTTCAAATCGAACCTTACCCGGTGTGAATGCACTTCCCCTCCAATCTGCCAACATCGGTGTCAAAGTTACCATCGATCCCACTGTCAAAGTGGTTGCTGTTGTAGATTGGCGGTCTGACCTCTGCGTTGGTCAGAGCAGGTGGTAATAGATGGTAATAGGACCTAGTTGAGTCATTACCTGTTCAGGTAAACACATTAGAAAGTTGATACCGACTCAGTGGAGACAAGTAAACCCAACGTTGAAGTTAGGACCTCTGTGTTCGTGGATGTTGTCTGCTCATAGCGTGTTGAAGGGCGTGCCGATGCAGAGTGCAATCAGCTAAATCTCTTTGCCGTGCTGCCCACTCAATCCGAGCAGGAACAAGGCCCGATCTGTTCTCAGGAGTGCTCAGCGCGAAATCCGCCAGTTCTCCTCGGGACGGCAGTATTTCCGCTAGCACTTCCTTTTCCTCCATGTCACAGGAAGCTACGGCTTTTTCGGTCACTTGGCCGATGGAAATTTACACTGGGGTATGGGATTCATCATCGAACGTGCTGTGGTTCCGATGATGCCAGAGATATAATGAAAAAAGAAAAATAAAAGGGAGGAAGAGTTTAGTAATCGGTAGGAGGTGAAGGTCGGGAGCTGCGTTCGCCGAAGGTTCTGTTGCCGTGCCCTGTCACTCCCCGATTCTAAACTAGTTTTACTCCACCTGCTGCCATGTTCCCTGATGAGCGCCAATTCTATAGTGTCAAGATGGAAAACACTGCGACTGCCTCCGGGAAGAACTTAGATATTATGTTTATCAATTAATGGAATGATTCACAGAAACGGACATTTCTTTACACTGATGAACTGTTGCTTGAACTTGGTCTGTGTTACCCCGGAAATAAAAGTGTTTGTGCAGCAAATTAATGTCAGCAGCACCTCTCTGGAGTTGGTCTGTGCTTAGATGTGGGAATTCCGGGATATCTCCAGCGTTCCTGATAAACACATCTGCTCCAGGATGGGGAGCAGGTGGTCGCAGTGATCTGGTGTCTGGCACACTGCAAGCATAGAACAGCAGAGAGATGAAGAGGACTGCGGTGATGATGGAAGATGAAATAGTCAGAGTAACAGAAGCTAGATTCTGTCGACTCGACACTGACATCTGGACGGTATGTTTCTCCGAGGCGTCAGGGTCAGGGAAATGTCTGATCGCTCCATGGCATTCTCACGGGGGAGTGTGAGCAACCAGAAGCCGAGTTACATCTGACCACCTGTAACATACACGGGGAAATAGACGCACACTGAAGAGAGATCTTATGGAGCTGGACAGAAATCAGACAAACAGGACATTCAAGATAGTTACATCTAGACCACTGCCTGTGAACTCGCCAGGGAAGGTAAGGATAGGATGATCTGGCAGGTGCATGTGTGGCTAAAGAACTGGTGTAGGAGGGAAGGATGGATTATCGGGATCTTTATTTTTAGAGAGACATCTGTGGAGGCCGGGTTATTTGATATATAAAAGGCAGAAATTGGCAGATCCTTGATTAATCGGGGCATGAAGGGTTACGAGAAGACAAGATTGGGCTGAGAGAGATCGGAGCAGACTCGATGATCCGCGTCTTAGAGCTTAGAGCATTTTTCGTGTATGTTACGGTCTTATTGTCTAAAACAGAGCTAGACCGGGAGGTCAGTTGGGAGACAACCCGACAGGACGCGTCTGAGAGAGAGCAGAGGATGGAAACCAGAGGGATTCGGCGAAGGGTATTTTCCGGAGAGGGGGTTGAGTGATAAATGCCGGATGCAGCAGAATTTGGACATCCGCATGGATAGCGAGGGTGGCACTTCACATTGGTTTAGAGCGGAACCATTTTCAGGCTTGAGCGCGACATGGGGTCATTTGTTTTGTCATGTAGGTGAATCCCCGAAAGCCTCCAACCCCAGAGGTGACGCAATGGTGTGTGTGGGACCGGGCCATAAGGCATAGTTAAAGTGGAGACGAGTGCATATTTGACCATCGTCATGCCGACTGCCAGCTCTGATTTTAGGGACCGGTTGGCCTCCTGTGAGTACCGGAACAACCAGCAGGGACGGTGCATCCGGACACTGCAGTTCGCAGTGTCCCTCACTGTGTTAACGAGATGGGCGGGTCGTCAATCTCCCAGAACTGCTACTCCTTCCTGAACTCTCAATGATCAACCCTCCGAGGCTGCACCCAAATCCTCAGGGGGCCACTGCGCAGGATCGGAATGGCTGCAGAAAGTTGCAGTCTCAGCTAAATTAATGTCGGGCATTGTCCTTTCCAGCTCCAAAGGCGATGATCAGAGATAGGGCATCGATCACTAAGTAGCCCCATCACGCAGGACACGCCCTCTTCTCATTGCTACCGTCAGGGGGAGTTAACGGTGCCTGAGCACCCACATTCATCATTTCAGATACAGTTTCCTACCCTCCGCCATCAAATTTCTGAATAGAAAATGAGTTCATATGTACTCCCACATAATTTCCTTCCATTTATGAACTACGTATACATTGAAAAATACGTAATTAATATTAATATATATTTCTTAATGTAATTTAATCTTTTATAACTTTGTATTTTGTATTAGTGTATTAGTGTATTGTATTAGTGCCATAAGACAACAAATGTCTAGATATGCGCCAGTGATATTAAACCTGATTCTGACATCCCCACCGTCAAACACACGGCGCTCCCTCCCGGGACCCTCGGTCATAAGACTCTCCGAACTCATCCACATCCCCCGCCCCACCCCATCAATTCCACAGTCACGCCCAGCCACAGCTCCCTTCTCAGATCTGTTACTGATTACGTCTCCGAGCCTCTCGTCCACCCCAATCCTTTCTCTCTAAACAATTATCACCCTCTCCGACAGCAACATTACCTCCACACCACGCCCCTCCCTGGCCCCTCATCGAATGTCCCCTCTCCACACGCTGATTCTTAATATCACTGTTCTCTGATTCTCACACCTCCGATTCCAGATGCCACCGTCTCTCTGCAAGATACCGTTATGGGTTTGGTGCTTCGCCCCGAGTACATTGACAGCCGTGGGAAAGGATGGAGGTGGTTAAGAGGGGAATGCTGTGGGTATGTCGTCTGTCCAGTGATAGCTGGTAAGTCTGGCATTACCCCACGGACAGGTTATCCTCCTGCGCTCTGACTATCCGAGCCATCAACTCAGACCTATCTAACCTCACGGCATGTGATACCAATATGGTGGGAGAGACCATTTCGCCTGAAGGCCCACGTTTGTAATGTGACTGCTTGCATTTTCCCTGACAGTGTACCACTCCGCTTCCACACGACCCTCCCCGCACCCCAGGCGGCGTCACTATCAGCTGACAGAGTGGCTCAGTGTTGCAAGGGAAGAGGGGTGAGCTGTTAGTGTGGGTTTGTCAGCATGTCGTTTTCACTGCTCTAGGAGCTGGTTATTCCTGGTGGGCCTGAATGTACCTTCCCAATGAACAGTCGGATTTGACAGCAGCGAACGTTTGACAAGAGATGCAGACCAAGTTAATGCAAACAGAGTTGGCTTTATTGATTCATGCAGTTAATTTGGGAAATTGTTATACTACCGCGGGACAGATGTCAGAAAGGCAGTGTGGTCAGTAGTGAGCTCCGAGAAGGAGCTGCCACATGACATGGAAAAAGAAATATTAGAACCCCTGATACCATCAGAGTACACGAGAGTGTTTACTGTTATATCAACACAGGAGGTGGATCATATCAAACATCCGCCGGCTGTTATGCCCAGTATTTACACAGCTCTGGTGCCGAAAACCCGTGCGGTCCGACAGAAGTGGCCCGTGTCTCTTGACTTTCCGCCGTGCACTCGCATAAGAGACACAGACATCGACTCGAACCTCAAACGTCAGTCTGGGATTCCTCGCCGTTCTGGACGTGTTCTCTATTGTACTGTTACGCCGGGAATTAAAGAGATACTAGAAAACGTCCAATCTGTCTGGTAATCGTGACAAATCGAACCAGGCCGACAAGGTGATATCATTTCTTGGCCACATCGCATTACAGATAGTCCTGTGTCAGCCGAAGGACCACAGTTGCCAACTTCACAGAACTGTGCTCCCAATCCAACCACTCTGCGGCCCCTGTGAGAGTAGGTGATGATCCCACATGGGTTGGTCACGGGTATTCGATGTCTGGCATTACCCCACGGGAGAACAGGCCAGTGCTGACATTACTGAGTGGCGGTGTTGGGAGTGAATTAACAGTGGAGAGCATGTAGAAAGCGGTGTTTAACAGGAAGCAAACGGAGGATCCAAAGCGTCCTCGTTGGCCTTACGGGGCCGGGCAGTCGAATCCACCAGTGGCTACGAACCATATCTCCTGACTGAAAGATATAACGGAGAGTTGAGGGGAATGTTCCTGAGTGTGGAAGAGCAGTCCCTTTACTGAAAGTATTGTTCTCGTAATCATTAAACCGTTCCCCCACCAAAGAAAACAAAACAGCGGCGTCACAGAAGCAAAGGGTGACTTATTGCTAGAATTTTCTAATCTAGAAACTCCCGTGTCTGTAGTCTGACTTCCTACGCCCATGGGATTCTTTGTTTCCGCCCCCACAAGCAAAATCACATCCCTTCAATATTGTAGTGACCACAGGTGTACACAATCCTGCAGGTGATGTCTAAACAACATGATGAACAGTTGTAAGGTGACCTCCCAACTCTGGGTGCCAATGATTTTACAGCTGCGGGGCAACGGGTCAGTCACCTTCACCGTCTCTCTGTCTGTGTTTCCAATCCCACCGATCCACCTACATTTATCCAGAGGGATCCATTGTATGTCACCTTTCAGCTATCTTACAATTTGGGACAGTGTCAGACCTCTTGTTTACCTGTTCAAAACACCTGATCAAATTTATGGAACGTGATTTTCCTTCTACAAAGACACCCTGGCTATGCCTAATCACTCCAACCTTTCCGAATAGAGGTGGATCCTGTAACCCAAAACCCGCTTCAGTAACTACCTCGCCTCATGAACTGGAGGGAAATCATGCAGACGGGTTTTGATAGAGGTGGCTGGCAACGGAAACATAATTCGGGAGGGGAATGGGATATGTCAAACGAAAAAACAGTGGCGTATTGGGACATTGTGAGGAAGGAGAGGCGGTGAACCTACAGACAGTAGGTGGGATTGTACTGCGCCTATTTTAAAGCGAGAAGAGTGGGAACAAGGGAGCTGTATTTCGAGAGCAGCTCAGTACATGGAACTACGGGTTTATGGCCATAACTGAGGCTTTGTTGTTACAAGGGCAGGAATCGCTTCTGGATGTTTCACTGCTTCTATGTTTCAAACGGGACTGGGGGAAAAGTGCAAGAGTCGGATAATCTCACAGCAGCACAAATGGAGGAGTCGTGATCGGATCATTCAGTGAGTCAATGTGAATTTAGGCAGAATCCGGAAGAGTAGAAGTGCTATTGGAAGTGTGAAGTAGATGGACCAGTTAAATAGACAAATAACGACCGAGGAACAATTCAGGATATTGATTTTGGAAATATGTAAGCATAAAGACGTTTATTATTGTGACATTAACTTCCCTTATATTGACTCGAACCTCCTTAGAGAAAAAAAGTTTAAATAGGCAGAATCTGTTTGAGGCACATAAGTGGTTACGATTGATTAGTGGCAGTACATCTGAAGGAAACGCCATATTACACCAATGAACCAGGTCACCATCCATATTTCCCGATGCGATACTGCCAGACACAATGACCACAACTCCTAGTCTTTACCCTCGCATTGAATGAGGATAGGAAGAGACGGTATTATAAATCAGTTGATTGGTGGGAGAGCGAATTACGATGCTATTAGTCGGGAAGTTGGAAACGTAAATTGGGAAGAGATGTACACAGGGTAATGCACAACTGAACTGAGGATTTTTTTAAGGAAGAGCTAGCATGTTCTTCTGGATAGGTTTGTCCCATTGAGACAGTGTCGGCGATGGTAGAGTAAATGAGTCATGGTTGATAAGAGATAGTCCAGAGGGAGGAAGAAGCAGACTTAAGATTGAGGAAGCAGGGATCAGAGTGGTTTCTAATGAACTACAGGTTAGCCAGGCAGGAGCTTAGAAACCCAAAGGTCATTTACACCTCTGTGAAGATCAGACGGATGACTTCGTAGGACCGATCAGGAATAACAGAGGAAATATGCGCCTTAGTCGGCCCGGACAGTGAAGGTCCTTAATGTGTATTTTCTTTCAGTATTCACAATTGAGAGGGAATTTTTCAAATGTGAGCATGATGTAGAAGAGGTTGATATGCTTGAACATATCGATGTTCAGAAACAGGATGAGCTGAAATTTTCGAGAACATTAGAGTACATAAATTCGTATTGCCGGAGGGGATGTATCCCAGTTTTCTACAGGAAGGGACGGAAGATACTGCTGCGCCTTCGGTAATGACCTTTCTGTGTCATTTGGCTATGGCAATAGTATCACAGGATTGGACGTTGCCAGCTGTTATTCGTTTGACCAAGGAAGGAAAGAGGGAATACGCTGGGAATTACAGACCAGTAGGCCTAACGTACGTGCGGTCAAACTGTTGGAGAATATATTTCAACAGTATTTTTGGACAGTTGAAGAACGATAGTCTGATCATGGCTGTGAGAGGAGCAGGACATGTCTCAGGAACAGAATCAAATTCTTAATTATTAGACAAAGCACACTGATGAAGATTTTAGGAAAACTTTCTCAGCTATGGGCGGCAGAGAAACGCTGCTACTGTAGATAGAACTAGCTTACCCACAGAAAACAGAGTGTGGTAGCAGGTGGGAGGTATTTCGCTTGGAGGTCGGTGACCAGTGGTGTTCTGCAGAAATCTGTTCGGGAAGCGGGTGATTAGGCTGTTGCATGTCCACATGAAATTTCGGGATAGTGTGGATTGTGATGTAGGTTACAACAGGGCAATGAGGAACGCAAAGTTGGGCTGAGAATTGACAACTCTGAGCTCAATGTGGAAAAATGTGAAGGGATACACTTTGCAAAGTCGAATTTGAATGCAAAATGCAGGGTTCATGACAGGTTCATTATCAGTGTGCAAGAACAGAGTCATCTTTAGTTTCACGCTCATAGACTCATCAACGTTGACACGCAAGTTGAACAGGTAGTTCTGAAACTGTATGAGATGTTGGCCTCAGTCGTCGAGGGGTTGAGTTCAAAGCCGCGAGTAATGTTGCCGCTCATTTAAACTTGGGATATTGTGCTCAATTCTGGTCGCCTCATCACAGGAAGTATGTAACAGCTTTCGAAGCTGAAAAACTGAGATTTACCGGAATGCTGCCCAGACTAGAGGGATATTCATATGAGGGTAGGTTTAGCGAGCTGTAGCTTTTCCTTTTAGGGCGAAGTGGGTGAAAGGCGACTGCATAGGGTTGTGCAAGTGAAACGGCATAGGTCATGTGGATGGCCAAAGACATTTTTCCCAGTGTGGAAATAACTATCAGGAGATACAATTTTAAAGTATTTAGACGGAGGTATAGGGGCTGCCTGGCGTATGTGGTGTGTGTGGAACGCGGTGACATGAGTCCGGTAAGAGACATATCTATCAGGTACATTTAAGAAACTCCTAGACACATAGATAATAGAAAATAAAAAGACGGCTCTGTAGGAATGAAGGTCTTGAGTCGGCAACAATCAAGGATAAAGGGCGAACATAGAGGTCTAGTGTTCTATATTTTCTGTTCCTGACCGACCGTCAGCATGAGCACCAAATACCGCAGCGTCTCTGATTCATTAACTGACCCGATCACAGTCACAACATTTCCCTGCACTTACCCTTGCGGCACGTGAATGAACGCCTCTGACTCCCTAATCGTAGTTGTGGAAAAAACAAATAAAGAATTAAAGACCGCACATCAACCAGTTAACTGTGACCAACTCTTCCCTTATCACTGCCACCCGACGCCTGAACCCTTCCAAAGATGCTCAGGGGCAGCGCCGGGATACCAGCCCATCTTCCCTCTGGGCATACTGACCCCTGAGGAGTCAACATCAAGTTCAACAATCCCACCAAATTCCTTCCCTGTATTGATGCCGGAACCGGAGGGTTCTCTGGAACACTGACCGAGCTGCTCTCTCGGGACACACAGTGTAGCCTTTCACACCGTTTCACCCCTCGGAGGAGCAGTGTGATGAGCGAGCCTTCTATCTGACAGCGCCAGAGCGTCCCACCATTCCGTAGTCACGGACACCCACCCGATACTGCAGCGGCTCCGGTTCATTTACCGTCCCGCCCGCACACAGAACATTCCACATCCATTTTACCTAAAGCTACAGACCTGTTTCAAGGGGAAGATGACGGCATAAAATTAGCGGGAGACTCACAGCTCAACGATAGATGTAGTTTTGAAGAATGAGCTGGAAAATCATGGACCATTGAACGGCCTGGTTAGAGTAGCTGGAGAGAGGACATTTCATATGGGGGATTGGGGATGGGAGCAGAGTGCGTAGCCTAAGAGGGTGAAGTATTCCTTTCGCTAGAACATAGAAGATAGAATAGTACAGAACAGTGCAGGCCCTTCGGACGCAATGTTGTTGTCGACTCTTAAACCCTGCCTCCCGTGTAACCCCCCCCCACCTTAATAGAACATGCTGTAGGACAGCACAGCACATGATGATCAGAAGATGCTGAATTTGAAGAATTCATTGCCGTGGATGTGGTTTTATTTAAGGTGGAGTTTGATCGGCTTTTGATTCGTAAAGGTAACAATGTATAGAGTTTAAAACAGCTGAAATGAGGCGAGATAACATGGCGGAGAGTCTCGATGGGCCGAATGGTTCAATACTTCTCCAAAATCTCATGATCTTATTGAAAACTAATTATAAATCATCTGTGTACCGCTACCTGCTGATGAGGTTTTTGAGTCATTATTGCGGGTGAAACATTGGAGTATCTTGTGATAAAACAGTCTCAGGCCAGCAGTGTTTTGTACAGGGGAGATCTTGACTGAGAAATTTGTCCAGAAAATTTGAAAAGCTTAAGAATTTATTGCAGGGCTCTGTCATCGAACAGCATTCGGTGAACAGCATTCAGTCATTCACTTTTAGAGTCGAGGACAGTCGTTCAAACGGTCCCTTCCCTTAGAAAGAGCAGCGGGAGGATTTGGGGTTCACCACAGGAGAGTTTCCACCCCTCTGTCAGCGTGAGCACCCTAATAACACATTGCCTCTGATTTATTTATCGCCTCGCTCACAGAGACAATCTTCCTCATGCACTTAGTCGCCAATTCCGAGCCTTTGGCTACTAATTGATTTTTGGCGCCAGAATCTGAAGAAGCCTCAGTGGTGTGCAGAGAGGTGAACCCGGAGACGTGGTTCACTGATCGCTCAACAGGACGTACACAATGCCGCCTCACACAACACGGGGATTCATGGTGCCTCCATGCGAGGTGTTGTCTTTAGATGGGACAGTGATAATGGCCTGATTCTGACAGTGCATGAAGTGTCTTTGCAGGAAGGTGGGACAAAGATGCGGACTAACTGTGTCTGGGCATCCAAAACGGGACACTACATGGTGGCTCTGCTTTATGCTCTCCGTTGTCTCGGAGCACCGGCAATGAAATTCAGATCTTTTGCCCGGGAGGGGGATTGGGATAGGGAAGAGTGGTTGTTGGTTAACCTGGGTGATATCTCGTGTTTCAATTTCCTGTGCTGTATCTGCATGCGGTTAAGACATTTGTTATTGGTGACGTGGTGAGAGTGATGGATTCACCCTCGGAGTAAGCGTTCCTCACACCACGGGAGGTGGGTTGTCCTGTGTGGAGGCATGCTGCTGTCACTGGATATTTTGAAACTGTGTGTTCTGATGAGGAAGCTGTGCATGATATGTTAGCTCCGGAAACATGGCGAAATCATGCGAGTTGCCCTAGTACATTCTCGGAAAGCCCGTTGGCCACTGATCGTAGAAAAACGTAACTAATCGTGTCGCTGTATGACCTACTTGGAGCAGGAATACACGAAGAACTTGGAATTGTTGACAGGGACATTCTGCTCAGTGAGCGTGCGGTTGAAGTCACCTACGTCGGAAACGTGAAGCGGACGGATTTTCCTGGCGAACACATCCATCATTGGTAAACGAGTGACGAACACCTGAGAGATGCAAACAGCGTAATATGGCAGCAGGGAAATTCCGAGTCACCAGCCCCCCGCTTTCCACCCTGTTCTTCCATTCAATCAGTTGTCAAGTCATATCTGAGATCACTTTGCAGTTCCACTCACCGCCCAGATTCCGGACCCGCGATACTTCCCCCTACACCTCTTCTCCCTTCAGTATCCCGGAACAGAAACAATCGGTTAGAAACGCACCCACCATGGCTCACTGTATCTACCTCAGGTTCAGATTCAGATACACTGATTTATCACACTTCCTCGCCTTTTTTTCAGACCGGCCTGACGTTTCCTCAGAGAATACCTGCATATTTGTCAGGCATGATTTCCCGTTCAGATAATCACGCTATGTTCGTCCTCTTGCACCGTGTGCACTTAAATAACCCCAACCTCTTCCTTCATATTGTACAGCAAAGGCGTCTTGTGGTGCCGAATTCCGCACCCTCCTGGAAAACATTGACATTGCTCAGTGCTGACAGATCTCTGGGACCTAATCTCAAACACCTGAACCAACTCCAGTTTTTCCTCCTGGTCCTGTACTTGAGTCTGATTTCAGATGTTGATAAAGATGTTACATTCAGACGATTCTGCAGGACTCCTTCCTGAACACCTGCCTCTCTAGAGATTGAGGGGGATGGGGGTCAGACACAATACAACGTATTGTCCGCTTTCAGCTGGTACTCACTCGTGGGTCGGTTGCTGTTGGAGGATTGTCCCAGAGCTCTTGGGGAAGTATGAAGTAGACTGCAGACGGTCCACGCCCGGTGAACGAAATTAGAGCTTGTCCAGTCACTTGGATCTCCATCCCTAAAAGTGTTGTAGAATATTATAATCCTTAATATATGTCTTTGGAAACACTAATATACTAAAGTGTTAGTTTCAATACAAACCCTACGTTCCGCGGTGTTGTAACTACATTGCAAGCTATTTTAAGATCAATCTGAATATTCACTCCCACACAGACATTCAAATGCTTATCAAGGAGTTACCTAAGTGATCTATTGTGTCTGCCTCTGACACCACCCAGGGCAACATACCACACGCGTTCTCAATAACCATGTCAATTTCTGCTGCAGGTTTAATGGATCTGTGGTGCGGAGCCCAAATTTCCTTCTACAATCTAACTTCACACTTGTCGGAGTTGAACAACACCTACTCTTTATTAGCCTACCGCCACATCCTGTCTCTGTCCTGCTGCACATTATCTCCAAGACAGCAAAGCTTCTTGTCATCTGCAAGCTTAATATTCCAGTTTACTCTGCCTCATCCACTTCATTCTGACTTATGGAGTCATCGAGTTATAGAAGAGAACAGCACAGAAACAGGCCATTCGGCCTATCTGCTCCATGCTGAACGAGTTAAAGTGCCCGATTCCTTCGATCACTGCAGGGATACTAACCCTTCATAATCCCCCCATCTCTGTTAGTATCCAAACTTCGCTTAAACTTTGGAGACAAGTTCGCATGCACCAATATTTGCTGCCAGGTCTTCAAACGTTGCCAGAACATTTGAGTTAAGACGGATCCCCTCAAACTTTTCACCCTTTCTTCTCAACCTCTGCTTGTATTCCCAACTAGCCTCAGTGGAAAACGCCTGAATGGGTCAACCTATCTATACCCATCATAATTATTAAACCTCTGTGAAACTTCCTCTAAATATTCTGTATTCCAAAAATTAAAGTCCTAATCAATTTAATATTCCATTATAGCCAACGTTCATAAGACCCAGGAATTCCCTATAAAAATTCTTCTGTCCTCTTGCAAACTTGTTTCTTTCTCAGTTTTGACAACTTAAACTTAACTTCGCATCTCCTTTACTCAATATTTTAGTTAAGACCAATCTACAAACATATTTTATTACGACCCGATCAAACTGAGACGTTATTTTCAGTCAATTATGGACCTGTAATTCCAGATCCCTTTGCTCTTCCGCACTCCTCAGTGCCCTGTCTTTCACTGTTTAAGATCTACCGTGTCTGTTCCGACCGAGGTTGCAAATCTCGCACTTGACTGAATTAAGTTTCATCTGCCGTTTTAAACACAATTTCCAGCTCGCCCAAATCCCGCTGCAGGCCATGACAGTATTCCTCACTGTCTACTACAATCCCGATCATAGTGTGGTCCCTGAATTTTACTAATCGAGTTAACCACATTATCATTCAGATCTCTTAGATAGATGGCAAACAACAACGGACACAGCATCAATCCCCACGGCTCTCTACTAGTCACAGGTCTCCAGCCAGAAAGGCAACAATGTGCTTCGCTTCTCCGCAAGGCCAGTGTCTAATTGAAATTACTACCTAATCTTGAATGCATCGAAACTTATTGACCAAACGCCCACCCGGTCCCTTCTCAACTGGAACACTGCAATCCATGTGTACAATGTCCATAGCCTTGCTGTCATCAACTTTAGTGGCAACGGCCTCAATAATGTATAGGCAGGAAACTAAGCTGATTAATCTTCATCCATGTTAAAACAGATACTTATGTGTCCATTTGATTAGAATACCTTCATCTAGTTTTGCCACTATTAATACCCGGCTGACCGCCCGATAGCTTCCTGCTTCATGATTACAGCAACAACATTACCTATACTCCAGTCCTCTGATACATCACATACTGCTGACTATCACATTTAACACGCCGCTGATGTTTCCACTTGCATCCCTAAGTTGCGACAGGGCAACAAACACGTCCTCCTCTGTGAAGATGTTGCCGCTTTGCCTCTGTGCTATAGATGCTGTAGTGGTCTACTGACTAAATACAGATGAAAAAGAAAAATAATTTATGACCTCCCCACTTCTTTTGACTACACACATGGAATACCATTCAGTTTTTCCAGAGGAATAAATTTTGTCCTTTGCCATGCTTTTGTTCTTAACATATATGCAGTATCCCCGATCATTCCCCTTTACTTGTCTTTTGGGGAAAACTCATGCCTTCCTTTGGCGCTCCTGATACCTTTTTATGTGTTCCATTAGATTAGGGTTACTCCATAAACACATATGTTGTTCCTACCTGCTTTTATCTGATATACATCTCCAGTTCTTCTCAGCCTGCGCCTCCACATCTCTAGATAACCACGGTTTTCAACACTTTTTCGCTTTTACATACAAGCATTGAACTCTCATAACGACAATTTTCAAAGCCTCCAACTTAACAAATACATGTGTCTGAAACAGCCTGTCCCAGTTAACAAACGATAGATTCATTCTGATACCATCAAAATTGGGCGTTCTCCTACCTTCCGAGTTTCGCTGTTTGAAATAGTTGTACAGCGGTGCCGCGTAAGCTCTGTGAAAGAAGCCCCGGCTGAAGTGCAGTCCGACCCAGATCGATTCATTGTAACGGCGGAACTGTTGACAGAGGATGGAGTTCTTACTGTACGGATTTGTAAGAGGGGTTCGGTGATGTGCGTTTCGGAATTGAGGAGGGAGGCTAGCTTACGGGGAGGCTGAACGATATGAGCATAGCAACGGACAGAATGTCATGACACTGACCAGCGTAAGGGCTTAAAGTGGCAGAAGTTCCTCCGAACAGACACACTCAGTAATGCACACATGTATCAATAGTCCCTTCGTAGTCCGAAGGTACCCTGGCAAGGCGGCAGCGTATTGTAACAACCAACTAGAGTTTTATAGCACTCGCAAATGGGTTCAATTCCCCGCCGTCCACATCATCATTCTCGGCTGTAAAGAATTCTCCGTTCTCCCCGTGATCGCGTGGGTTTCCTCCGGGTACTCTGGTGTCCTCCCATATTACAAGGACGTATTTGTCATGGAGAGTCATTGGTGGGAAGATATGCCAATCCTGGCGAACTGCCGCAGAACATCCTCAGACTGTGTTGGGCGCAAACGATAACGGCGGATTTACTGTCTGTAACAAGGTCGCTGTGACAAATCAAACATAGAACAGGGAACAGAGAGAAGCAGAGGAACAGGCCCTTCAGGTCTCTGTCTAAATGCCTGGGAAAAATCTCTAATGTGACTGTATCCACTGAAATGAAAAAGCTGAAAGGGATATTGTATGAAGAAAGTCTGGCAGCTCTTGGAGTTCGGGAGAATGAAGGGGCATCTTCTAGAAACATTTAGAATGTTAAAATGCCTGATCAGTGTAGATTTGGCAAAGTTATTTCCTCTCCCGTGGTAGAGGATTCGATGACAATTTGCTCCGACTTCAGAATTGAAGATCGTCCTTTTAAAACTGAAATGCGGAAAATTTACGTTAGTCATATGGTGGTAAATCTGCAGAATATTTGCCAAGAGCGGCTTTGGAGGCAAAGTCATTGGGTGTATTTAAGGCAGAGATAAATACGTTCTTGATTAGTCAGCGCATCAAAGGGTATAGGGTGAAAGCAGGGGAGTGGGGATGAAGGGAAGAATTGGATCACCCCACGTTTGAATGGCGTAGCAGTCTATATGGGCCCAATGGCGTATATCTACTGCTATATTTTATGGCCTTATGATCTAACAACACAAGTAGCACGCTCGAAGCATTCAGCACACTCGGGGTGAAAAACCTTGTCCGTAAAATCCCACGGAGACATAGAGAATTACACTACAAGCCCGTCAGCACATCTAATCCATGCAGTGACCAGTTGAACTGTTACTGTGGTCGATCTGCACCGAGACCAAAGACTTACAAACCTCATCATCCATGTAATGATGTAATCTTCGCTTAAACGAGCAAATCCAGTTCGCATGCCTCACTTGTGCGGGTCGCTCATTCCACACTCTCATGACCCTCTGAGTGAAGAGGTTTTTCCTCATGTTCCTTTTAAACTTTTCAACTTTCACACTGGATCCAGGAAGCTGGTTGTAGTCCCACTCAACCCCAGTGGAAAAAGTACTCCACTCGTAAACATCTTTCAAAACCACTCTAAATATTTTAAGAAATACTGACGAAACGTTTTACAATATTTCCTTGTAATGCTGATGTTCCGGTCGTGGCAACATCTTTGTAAATTTTCACTGTACTGTTTCAATCTTAATTACATCTTTCCCTTATGAAGGTGACCACAACTGCAGACAATCCTCTAGATTGGGCTTAACCAATGTCTGAAACATGCTCAACTAAAGATCTCATCTCCAGCATTCAATACATGATTAATGAAGGCCAATGTTTTTCTACGACCGTTTCTGCACATGACCACACTTTCAACGAACTATGGACCGTATTCCAAATCACTTTGCTCTACCAGATTCTTCAGTGTCCTGACGTGTGTTTAGTCCTGCCAAAGTGTAAAGCCTCGCACTTCACTGCATTAAGTTCTACCTGCCATATTTTAGGCGATTTTGCCAGCTGATGCATATCCCACGGGAAGCCAAAATAGTCTTCCTCGCTGTCCAGTACTCCCCCAGACTTGGTGTCATAGAT
Source organism: Hypanus sabinus (assembly GCF_030144855.1). Classification (NCBI taxonomy): domain Eukaryota; kingdom Metazoa; phylum Chordata; class Chondrichthyes; order Myliobatiformes; family Dasyatidae; genus Hypanus; species Hypanus sabinus. The sequence goes on along the minus strand of NW_026780539.1, from coordinate 453,601 downwards.
ATTTTGCTTATCCGGTTATCCACATTATCATCAATCGCGTTGACATAGATGCAAGAAAACAACAAAGAACACAGCACAGTCTATAACACATCGATACTCCCCAGCCCCAGTCTGAGACACAACCATCTACTGCCACTACCTGGTTTCTCCCACAACGCCTTGCCTTCATCCATTTATTTTCCTGATAACTTCCTCGAAAAACTCTGAAAAATGGTTAGAAATAAACTACCAGGCACGAGCCCATGCCGATGGTAATTAATTAGTCAACGTCTATCCAAATACTTCTACATCAAGTCCCTTCGAATAACTACCAGTAATGTTTCCTCAACTGATGTCAGAAATCCCGGCCTATAATTTCGTGCTTTATGCTTAAAGCCTTAAAAACAGCGGAATAACTGGTTACCCTCTCATCCTCTGGTATCTCTCCAATTGCAAAGGATGTTTTAAATGTTTCTGCTCAGGCGGAAGCAATATCTGAGTTGGCTGCCTGTGGAGTCCGAGAGAGCACATTATTAGTTCCTGGGTATTTATCCAGTCTGGTAAGCCACAGGTTATGAAGTTTCTGCCGCTTCGCTTCACTTCTAAAGAATCCGTGTGCAAATCTTTAGGAAAAACAAATGCATAAAAAGGTACTTAAGTTCTCCCACATCTGTTTTGGCTCCACACGTGGATTCTAATCTTCCAGACAGGCAAATGTGGGTCCTTGGTAATCCCTTTGTTCTTAACATTTCTGTATAATTGCTTAGGGCTCACATTGCCTACTCTTTATGCCTTCATTTAGCCCTCCTGAATCCTTTCTCAAGAGTAATCTTGCAATTGCTGTACCCCATAATCACCTCATTGGTTCTTACCTGGCTATACTTGTGATGCACCTTTTTTTTCTCTTTCTTAATCAAGGATTCAATAACTTCTGAAAACCAAGTTTCTCTACACCTGTTATTCTTACCTATTACTCTGACATACGCATAGAAGTTTTGTAGTCTAAACATGTTGTGTTTGAAGCCCTGCCACTGACGGGAAAAAAAACCTCATAATTGACGGCCTGCTGCATATTTTTTTTATTATTACCGCCTCTCACGTGAAACACGTCAGCATTAGTTATAAAAATGTTAAACCAATAATGACTTCGCTCAGCGACCGCTCCTGCCAAGAAAGCGTTCTGAATGCGCACAAATTCCTACCAGAGCACGGACCCACTAATTCAATAAACATCCTGGTAAAGCTCTTCGTACTCTCTCCAAATCTTTCTTATAGTCCTTAATTTGCTCTTCACCCTCCCTCCCTGGGTGAAGTGGGGCCATGGTGGGTAGTCAGCTGGCTGCCGTTCTCAAGCTGGGTCTGACTCTCCGGTGCTGACGGATAAGCAATTCCAGGGTTCAAAACTTATGACGGAGGAGCAGAGACAATTCGTCCCTACGGCCTGAGGAATAATGGCGTGGATAGGAATCTGCATGTGGTGGTGTCGGGGAATTAGAGGCTCAAGTGTCAACAGTGAACAATAACCTGTGACAGGGAAGTTCTTGGGAGAACAGATGTGGCTGAAGAAGAGACGGGACGTCTGGTGGAAGGAGGAGGAGAAAAGTAATAGTCAGCGTTCACATTACCTGATAATCCGCAGTGGTGCATAGGACATCATATCCCAAGCAATGACTGGAAGCAAAAACACAATGAGGGAATCAGAAGCTCAATAGAGAATGCAAACAAGCATCCTACACATTCCACAAAATTGTGGATTCTCTGATGTGTGCCATCAGAAGAGAAGGGCTCTCAGATCAAACCCAACAGTGTAACAAGGTACAACATTAAGAGAGCCGTGCGCTAAACATGGCGGATGTTATCTGGTGGGAAGCTGGTTTGCAGAAGGACGCCGTGTTGGAGAGGCGAGCGCCGTTGTATATTGTTAAAAGAGCTCGGTTCCAGGCTCCAATATGGTATGTTGCCGAATGTCTACGGTTACTGATGTGACTCGGTACAAATGCTTAATCCGAGTAGCAAACACGAGGAATTCTGCAGATGATGGAAATTCAAGCAGCACACATAAAATGATGGTGGGATGCGACAGGACAGAGAGCATCTACAGGGAGAAGAGCTGTCGACGTTTCGGGCCGAAACCCTTCGTCAGGACCAACTGAAAGGAAAGATGGTAAGAGATTTGAAAGTAGGAACGGGAAGGGAAAATACGAAATGATAGATGAAGACCGGAGGGGATGGGGTGAAGCTGAGAGTCAGACGGGTGATTGCCAAAAGAGATACAGAGCTAGAGAAGGGAAAGGATCATGGGACGGGAGCCTAAGGAGGAAGAAAAGGGGAGGGGAGCACCAGAGGTCGATGCAGAACATGGAGAGTGATGGGCAGAGAGAGAAGAAAACTAAATATATCAAAGATGGTGTAAGACGGGGAGGGGCGTTAACGGAAGTCAGGGAAGTCAATGTTCATGCCATCAGGTTGGAGGCTACACAGCCGGTATATAAGGTGTTGTTCCTCCGGCCTGAGTGTGGCTTTATCATGACAGACCATGGATAGACAGTGGAATTAAGATGTGTGGCCTCTGGCATCTTTCAAGCACATCTTTCCCTCTCCCCCCCCCCCCCTTTCTGCTTTTCACAGGGAACTCTACCTACGCCACTTCCTTGTTCATTCATTCCCCCATCCTTTCCCACCGCACTCCCCCCTGGAACTTATCCTTGCAAACGGAACAAGTGCAATACCTGCCCTTACACTTCCTCCCTCACCACCATTCAGGGCCCCGACAGTCCTTCCAGGTGAGGTGACACTTCACTTGTGAGTCGGCTGGTGTGGTATACTGCGTCCGGTTCTCCTGGTGTGGCCTTTGTGGCCTTTTACATATTGGTGAGACCCAACGCAGACTGGGAGACCGTTTCACTGAACAACAACGCTCGGTAAGCTAGAGGAAGCAGGATCTCCCAGTGGCCACACAGTTTAATTCAACGTACCATTCCCATTCTGAGATGTCTATATATGGCTTCCTCAACTGTCAAGATCAAGTCACACTCAGGTTGCAGGAACAACCTTATATGCTGGATGGGTAGCCTCCATCCTGATGTCATGAACATTGACATTTAACTTTTGTTAATGCGCCTCCCATGTTCTCCGTCTCCCTTTGGTGCTCCCCTCCCCTTTCTTTCTCCCTAAGCTTCCCGTCCCGTGATCCTTTCACTTCCCTAGCTCTGTATCCCTTTTGCCAATCACCCATCTGGCTCTCAGATTCACCCCACCTTCTCAGGTCTTCTCTTATTATTTCGTATTTTCCACTCCCCCTCCTACTTTTAAATCTCTCACTATTTTTCCATTCAGTTAGTCCTGACGAAGGGTCTCGGCCCGAAATGTCGACAGCGCTTCTCCCTGTAGATGCTGCCTTGCCTGCTGTGTTCCACCAGCATTTAGTGTGTTGTTTAATCCGAGAGGACAGTTGCCGTTCATTCCCCAGTTTCCGTAGCAGGGAGAACCAGGATTTTAGCGATGTGGATTGGCGAGGCGGAGATTGTGAAAGGAAGCAGGTTTGGGAAGGGAGGCTGGTCCAGGAAAACTGATGGAAGGTGGGAGGCGAGGCAGGCAGTGCCTGGTCGGAGGCAGGACAGGGCACTGAGGCAGCACTGGGCAGTGATACAAGGCATCGGGATAGAGCGGTAGATGTGACGGAATGGCGGAAGGAAAGGAATTTGGCTCACGTCTCACCCTTTGCTTAAGCCTTCCACGCTGACCAGCGAGGCGACAAGCAGAAGCACAGGCAGCATGGTTACCCTGTGGGGAACAGAAACAGTCACTATCCAGTATTTGCCACTCACAGACTGTCCATCGGCCCGGCAGGGCAATTCTAGTGCCATTGTATAGCATTGCTTTGTATGGTATTGTAGTGAAAAAGATTTCGTAAATTGACTATAATGCCACGGTTTAAGTTGGTTCACCTCGACTGAGGATGCAGTGCCAGAGTAACTCTATCTAACCACTATCCCTCCCACTCGGCCACAGCGCAGTCTAGTTTGCATCTTCGCCTCTAGCAGAGCTAGCCCGAGTTGTTTCCGGTCACTTTACTATCCTGGTGAGCCTCTCAACCCGCCTCTTAAATCTATATTAGTTGACATTGAAACATGGGATAACGTTCCCACTGTGTGAACTATCCATACCCTTCATTGTTTAGAACACATCAGGTAGACTCCGCCATGCCAGGAAAGTACAGAAAGCCTGCAGAGTTTTTGTTAGAGAGATGCGGAAGGGGGAAATGCGATAGAATAAGTGGGAGAGGAAAAGTGATTAAGTGGAAGTGGACGAACGCAGTAAGAAGGGTGTAAGAGCGGGTTGAGGGTAGGGCTGGTCGGACAGAAGGAGAGAGTTTGGTGCAGAGTGTAAAAATAAGCTTTGCACTGTACCTCGTACATGAGATAAACCAATCTCAACCGAGCAGAGACATTTCATTTCTCAAGCGGCTTCCCACCTTCTCAGCAGCCCAGACCAACTTACTTCTCTCTCCTTCCTCAGTTCTAATAAAGTGTACTTCATCTGACGTCTCTCCCCTTCTTGTCCCGACAGCTCCTGTCTGCCCTAAATAGTTATTTACTGCATCTTACAATTTTCAGTTTAAGGCTGTGCAGTTGGAACAGAAGCAGAAATTGCACCGAATATGTCAACGATGATACACTTCATTCTGAGATTGATTGTCAATGTCATCCCCGGATGATGGAGCAGGTCCCTGATCCAAAACATCTGAGTCAGGGAAAACATCATGCTGAGACTTTGCCCATTGGTGCGTGTCTATCTGTCTGTCTATCTGTCTATCTATCTATCTATCTATCTATCTATCTATCTATCTATCTGTCTGTCTATTTCACTATTTATGGATCTATCTATCTGTAAGGGGTTTCATCTTTTATGTTGCTGCTAAGTCTAATAAAATATCTTCTTTGTTATGATAAAAGTAAAAATGCTTTTTCCCCAGATTATTCCCAGATAGGGAATAATGTCACTGTTTGTACCTAGAAGTTTTTTTTTGTGTCTGCAGGAAGGGTTGGCGAGATATTTAGAAGTCATGAGGACATGACTAAATTAGGTGGGGGGGGGTGGAGTGTAAGAGCTTTCTTCTTTTATGTTGTTGCTAAGCCTAATAAAGTGGCTTCTTTTTTATGTTAAAATTAAAAATGTTTCTTTTATATGTTGACTGCTGTGAGTGCTTTCTCTCACAGCTTGTTTGGCTTATAATTACCGATATTGAGATTTGTATTAAATTGTTAACCAATTAGGATAGATGTTATTCTTTCTTGTGGGTCTGTAAGCGGGCTTTGGGGGAGAGACGCGATGCTGTAAACTAGGAGACGGAACCGACCCCGGGCGGGAGTCCGAGGTTCAGGGTCTTCGGCGAGGAGAGGAGACGGGGAGAGATTCGTGTTGAGCATGTGGTCGACCACCGTTGTGGGACCCAGGCGGCGGATCGAGGAGGTCGGAGGAGATCGAACGGTGGCAGGAAGACTTCGGTAACTCGGCTCCAGCGGTTGTGCACGAAGTGTTTGGACTTTGGTAAGTTTGGAACCTTTTACTTTTCCTTTAAAATTGTATCTGTATTGAGTACATAGTTCAAATAAGATCTATAATGTGTAATCGCTTAATCGCATATGGTGCACTGTCTGTTATTTTGCGCGGTTGGGCATATTGCACAGCGTCTACACAAGCAGATTACGCAGTTCAGTGGAGCTGAAAGCGGCTCCACCTAGAGTCGTAGACGGAAGCGAGCTGAGCGAGCCTGAGACTTACCGGGGGCTAGATATTTATCTATTTATCTATACTGATATACTTATTGCTAACTTTCTGTCTTTGCACTGTATTGCAGCCACACTGTATGTTAGCGATAGTAAATATGATCCCGAGTTCTCAAACGAGACAAAATCTGCAGAAGCCGGAAATCAGAGCGACACATACAAAATGCTGGAGGAACGCAATAGACCAGAAAACATCTATGGAAAAAAATATACAGTTGAAGTTTCGGCCGAAAACCTTCGACAGCACTGGATTGAAAAAAGCTGCGGAACAGAATCACAAGGTGGGCGTGTGAGGGAAAGAGGGGGGAGAGAGCGCGGGGGGGAGGGGAGGGGAGAGAGAGAGAGAGAGAGAGAGAGAGAGAGAGAGAGAGAGAGAGAGAGAGAGAGAGAGAGAGAGAGGAAACATCAGGCGATAGGTGAACGCTGCAGGGGGAGTGATGAGTTTGTTTGGTGAAAGAGAGACGGCCATGGAAGGAAAATAAAAATAGGTGAGGAACACGAGGGAGGCGATGGGCGGGAAAGGAGATAGGGTGAGGGGGGAAGGGGGATGGGAAATGGTGGTGAGGGAGGGGGCGTGGGGCATTACACGAAGATTGAGACATCTCTTTTCGTGCCGTCAGGTTGCACCTATACCAACGAAATATAAGGTTTTGTTCCTTTAAGTTAACCGTAACCCCATCACGGCAACGGAGGAGGCCATATATGGAGAAATCGGAATGGAAATACCAATTGGAATTAAAATCGGTGGCCAGTGAGCGATTCCGCTTGTTCTAGTGGACGGATTATCGGTTTTCTAAACTTCCAGTAGTCTTCCAACCAGACCCCCACCCCAACTTTCTATTTACCATCTCTTTACACTCTTTCACTTTATTTCCTTGACCGCCCATCGCTTCCCTCTGGTGCTTACCCGTTATTTTCATTTTCTGTGGTTTTCTGTCTCTCACCTTCCAAGCTATTTACTTCATAATCCCCTCCCCGCCCCCAGCTCCCGGTTTCACCAAACACCTGGTGTTTCGCACTCCCACCCGGTGCCTTTTAAATCTTCTCCTGAACTGTTAATTTTCTGCAGTGCTGCCGAAGTGTTTCGGACCGAAATTACGACTGTGTTTCTTCTATCAGAGATGCCGCTTGGCATGCAAAGATCCGCAAGCATTTTTTTGTGATTCTGATTCTGATTATCCACAGATCAGAGACCAGTTTCCACTCCGCGGGAATCGTCATTAAAGCTGTCCACAACACAGCGGGTACATCAGCAAAAACAACGCGCAAAATTGGACGCTTCTGTAGTCAACATGCCCGGTAAAAAGTACCAGCTATAGACTGGATCAGCGACTGTCCCCAGAAGGTGATCTTTAGACTCTGGTATGGTGGCACAGTTCCACAAACTGGGCATCAACACCAACAGATTTTTTTTTTCCATTTAATAATGACTCTGTCTTCTGCACCAAAGTAGATACCCTTGTAAGAATCTATATGGTTTTACATTGCCACCTTCCCACACACTCATTCAGTCACTCCATATCCACTTTCATCATCCCACGCCCTGCCCTTCGCTCATACCTTAACTCTGGCGACTGTTGTCGGAAACGTTTTTAATAGGAACTGTGACACCCCGCAGTTCATGGACTGAGGTCGTACCGTGATTTCTCTCTTCTCATACACTGCGCACATCATCGAGCTGCATGTAGATCAACTGTTTGATTTGTGATTATTAACCGACCGCCGAGATTAACCTCGCCAACATCTCCAGCACGCTGATTTGTCTGATACAGATTCCCTTCGTATGGGATGAAGACGATATAGGAGGGTAGAGATCGAGGTGGATACTTGTACGTTAGAAGAAACGGACGGCTGGGGGCGGGATATTGGATAATGGGGGCACAGGCAGAGGGAAGAATGACGGAGAGAGAGAGTGAGAGAGAGGGAGAGAGAGAGGGAGAGAGAGAGAGAGGGAGAGAGAGATGGAGGAAGTGAGTGCGTGTGTGTGACAGAGGGAGACAATTGGAGAGACAATTGGTTTATACAGAGAGAGAGAGAGAGAGAGAGAGAGAGAGAGAGAGACAGACAGACAGACAGAGCAAGGGAGAGAGAGAGGGAGACAGAGGGAGGAGGGAGAGAGGGAGAGAGAGAGAGAGAGAGCGAGAGCGAGGATGATATGTACAGAATAACTACTTACCTCTCTCGTCCAGTGACGACAGTTCCACTGCAGAGACGTCTGGTGCTTAGGCTGAAAGTGTACCGTGCTGTTCTGATTCTGTCCACAGCCTCTATATATGGAGAGATGACACGGGCTGTTGCTATAGAGAACAGCCAATGCAGGAGAAGAAAAACAACTCGTGATTTTAAGTTCTCCAACCGCAAGTGTTGCATCATCTTGTGCAAACCGAAGTTCATTATTTGACTCGGACAACAACTCAATATCACAAACATTAGTGTGTCCAGACAGCATCCGGATCCGGCTCCTACTTTGCCTACTGGGACGACAGTATCTGAGACAGCTCACCGTTCTGCAGATGAACCTGAAGCACTTATGCAAACGAGGAAAGGCATCTGTATCGTTAAAGTCCTAGTTTGATCACCATCGCATTTCCGCGGTAACAGGGAGCTGCATCTGTTCTGTTGTCCACCTTATCCAAGTCAATGTGTATTATCGAGGTAGGTTGGGCTGCGATAGAACTGTCAACCCCCAGGTCAAAACCAGTGGCATCAGGTCCTGCGACTGACCTCAGGTAAACCCCCTCCATATAGGAATCCCTCCTGCAGAACTGTGCTGCCATGTAGTATCGAGATAAGTAAAAGCAAAGAGTCGGCAAACAAGGTAGCCAAAGTTAGTGGGAAGATAGGGAAGAGTTTAAAAACTCGCAGAATGAAACTAGGAAGGTCATTAGTGCGGAGAGGCTGGCGACTAATCTCAACGAACATACTAAAAGATATTTTGAAAGAATGATTGACATTTATTTTGGTCACTACAAGAAAAAAACAAACAAAAAAAAAAACATCAGTCTCAACGCTGGTTTTACAGAACAACAAAAACGTAGATATTCTTTAAAACAGACCAAAAGGGTGAAGGCTGATGCTACAGCTGAATATGCCTATCCCTCTTACTTATACAAAAACATATTTGGCGTCAATCTTCATATCAAAACAAAAAAGTCATAATCTGTTAACACAAAATTCCAGTTCCAAGTGTTTTTGCTTACATTACTCTTATTCATTTTAAAATCATGTATTTTATATTTGTTCATCAAATTATTTCAAAATATTTTTATCGCAGGATCGGAAAGGCTGCAGAAAGTTGCAGTCTCAGCTAAATTGATGTCGGGCACTGTCCCCTCCAGCTCCAAAGGCATCTTCGACAGGCGATGATCAGAGATAGGGCATTGATCACTAAGTATCCCCATCACGCAGGACACGCCCTCTTCTCATTGCTACCGTCAGGGGCAGTTAACGGTGCCTGAGCATTCAACATTTCAGATACAGTTTCTTACCCTCCGCCATCGAATTTCTGAATAGAAAATGAGTACATGTGTACGCCCACATAATTTCCCTCCCTTTATGAACTAATTATACATGGAAAAATACGTAATTAATATATATTTCTCAATGTAATTTATTCTTTTATAACTTTACCATACCATAAGACAACAAATGTCTAGATATGCGCCAGTGATATTAAACTTGATTCTGACATCCCCACCGTCAAACACACGGCGCTCTCCCCCGGGACCCTCGGTCATAAGACTCTACGAACTCATCCACGTCCCCCGCTCCCCCCATCACTTCCACAGTCGCGCCCAGCCACAGCTCCCTTCTCAGATCTGTTACTGATTACGTCTCCGAGCCCATCGTCCACCCCAATCCTTTCTCTCTAAACAATTATCACCCCCTCCTACAGCAACATTACCTCCAACGGCATCCACATCACGCCCCTCATCGAATGTCCCCTCTCCACACGCTGATTCTTAATATCACTGTTCTCTGATTCTCACACCTCCCATTCCAGATGCCACTATCTCTCTGCAAGATAGCGTTATGGGTTTGGTGCTTCGCCCCGAGTAGATTGACAGCGAAAGGATGGAATTGCTTAAGAGGGGGAATGTTATGAGTATGGCTTCTGCCCAGTGATAGCTGGTAAGTCTGGCATTACCCCATGGACAGGTTATCCTCCTGCGCTCTGACTATCCGAGCCATCAACTCAGACCTATCTAACCTCACGGCATGTGATACCAATATGGTGGGAGAGACCATTTGGGCTGTAACCCACGTTAGTAATGTGACTGCTTGCATTCTCCCTGACGGTGTACCGCTCCGGTTCCACATGACCCTCCCCGCACCCCAGGCGGCGTCACTATCAGCTGACAGAGTGGCTCAGTGTTGCAAGGGAAGAGGGGTGAGCTGTTAGTGTGGGTGTGCCAGCACGCTGTTTTCACTGCCCTAGGAGCTGGTTATTCCCGGTGGGACTGAATGTACCTTCCCAATGAACAGTCAGATTTCACAGCAGCGAGCTTTTGACAAGAGATGCAGACCAAGTTAATGCAAACAGCGTTGGCTTTATTGATTCATGCAGTTAATTTGGGAAATGGTTATACTACCGCGGGACAGATGTCAGAAAGGCAGTGTGGTCAGTAGTGAGCTCCGAGAAGGAGCCGCCACATGTCGTGGAAAAAGAAATATTAGAACCCCTGATACCATCAGAGTACACAAGAGTGTTTACTGTTATATCAACACAGGAGGTGGATCATATCAAACATCCACCGGCTGTTCTGCCCAGTATTTACATAGCTCTGGTGCCAAAAACCCGTGCGGTCTGACAGAAGTGGCCCGTGTCTCTTGACTTTCCGCCGTGCACTCGCATAAGAGACACAGACATTGACTCAAACCACAAACGTCAGTCTGGGATTACTCGCGGTTTTGGACGTGTTCTCTATCATACTGTTACGCCGGGAATGAAAGAGATTATAGGAAACGTCCAATCTGTCTGGTAAACGTGACAAATCGAACCAGGCCGACAAGGTAATATCATTTCTGGGCCACATCGCATTACAAAGGTCAGATAGTCCTGTGTCAGCCGAAGGACCATAGTTGCCAACGTCCCGGAACTGTGCTCCGAACACAGCCACTCTGCGGCCCCTGTGAGAGTAGGTGATGATCCCACACGGGTTGGTCACGGGTATTCGATGTCTGGCATTACCCCACGGGTGAACAGGCCAGTGCTGAGATTACTGAGTGGCGGTGTTGGGAGTGAATAAACAGTGGAGAGCATGTAGAAAGCGGTGTTTAAGAGGAAGCAGGCGGAGGATCCAAAGTGTCCTCCTTGAACTCACGGGGCCGGGCAGTCGAATCCAGCAGTGGCAACGAGCCATATCTCCTGACTGAAAGATATAACAGAGAGTTGAGGAGAATGTTCCTGAGAGTGGAAGAGCAGTCCCTTTACTGAAAGTATTGTTCTCTTCATCATTAAACCGGTCCCCTCCAAAGAAAAAAAAACAGCGGCGTCAAAGAAGCGACGGGTGACTTATTGCTAGAATTTTCTAATCTAGAAAGTCCCGTGTCTGTAGTATGAATTCCTACGCCCATGGGATTCTTTGTTTCTGCCCCCACAAGCAAAATCACATCCCTTCAATATTGTAGTGACCACAGGTGTACACAATCCTGCAGGTGATGTCTAAACAACATGATGAACAGTTGTAAGGTGACCTCCCAACTCTGGGTGCCAATGATTTTACAGCTGCGGGGCACCGGGTCAGACATCTTCACCATCTCTCTATCCGTGTCTCCAATCCCACCAATCCACCTACATTTATCCAGAGGGATCCATTTTATGTCACCTTTCAGCTATCTTACAATTTGGGACAGTGTCAGACCACTTGTTTACCTGTTCAAAACACCTGATCAAATTTATGGAACGTGATTTTCCTTCTACAAAGACACCCTGGCTATGCCTAATCACTCCAACCTTTCCAAATAGAGGTGGATCCTGTATCCCAAAACCCGCTTCTGTAACTACCTCGCCTCATGAACTGGAGGGAAATCTTTCAGACGGGTTTGATAGAGGTGGCTGGCAGCGGAAACATAATTCGGGAGGGGAATGGGATATGTCAAAGGAAGAAACAGTGGCGTATTGGGACATTGTGAGGAAGGAGAGGCGGTGAACCTACAGACAGTAGGTGGGATTGTACTGCGCCTATTTTAATGCGAGAAGTGTGGGAACAAGGGAGCTGAATTCCGAGAGCAGCTCAGTACATGGATCTACGGGGTTATGGTCATAACTGAGGCTTTGTTGTTACAAGGGCAGGAATCGCTTCCGGATGTTTCAGTGCTTCTATGTTTCAAACGCGATTGGGGGAAAAGTGCAAGAGTCGGATAATCTCACAGCAGCACAAATGGAGCAGTCGTGATCGGATCATTCAGTGAGTCAATGTGAATTTAGGCAGAATCTGGAAGAGTAGATATGCTATTGGAAGTATGAAGTAGACGGACAAGTTAAATACCCAAATAACGACCGAGGAACAATTCAGGAGATTGATTTTGGAAATATATAAGCATAAAGACGTTTATTATTGTGACATTAACTTCCCTTATATTGACTGGAACCTCCTCAGAGAAAAAGATTGGCAGAATCTGTTCGAGGAACACATAAGTGGTTTCGACTCATTAGTGGTGATACATCTGAACGCCATATTAGAACAATGAACCAGGTCACCTGCCATATTTCCCGATGCGATACTGCCAGACCTCCTATCACAGATAGTGACCACAACTCCTATTCTTTACCCTGGCATTGAATGAGGATAGGAAGAGATGGTATTATAAATCAGTTGATTGGTGGGAGAGCGAATTACGATGCTATTAGTCAGGAAATTGGAAACGTAAATTGGGAAGAGTTATACGCAGGGTAATGCACAAGTGAACTGTAGAATTTTTTTTAAGGAAGAGCTAGCATGTTCTTCTGGATAGGTTTGTCCCTTTGAGACAGGGTCGGCGATGGTAGAGTAAAAGAGTCATGGTTGATAAGAGATAGTCCAGAGAGAGGAAGAAGCAGACTTAAGATTTAGGAAGCAGGGATCAAAGAGGTTTCAAATGAACTACAAGTTAGCCAGGCAGGAGCTTAGAAACCCAAAGGCCTTTTACACTTATGTGACGATCAGACGGATGACTGCGTAGGACCGATCAGGAATAACAGAGGAAATATGTGCCTGAGGTCGGCCCAGATAGTGAAGGTCCTTAATTGAGAGGGAATTTTTCAAAATGTGAGCATGATGTAGAAGGGGCTGATACGCTTGAACATATTGATGTTCAGAAAGAGGATGAGCTGAAATTTTCGAAAACATTAGGGTACATAAATTCGTATTGCCGGAGGGGATGTATCCCAGTCTTCTACAGGAAGGGACGGAAGATACTGCTGCGCCTTTGGTAATGACCTTGCTGTGTCATCTGGCTATTGCAATAGTATCCGAGGATTGGACGTTGCCAGCTGTTATTCGTTTGACCAAGGAAGGAAACCGGGAACACGCTGGGAAATACAGACCAGTAGGTCTAACGTACGTGCGGTCAAACTGTTGGAGGATATATTTCGACAGCATTTCTGGACAGTTGAAGAACGATAGTCTGATCATGGCTGTGAGAGGAGCAGGACATGTCTCAGGAACGGAATCAAATTCTTAATTATTAGACAAAGCACACTGATGAAGATTTTAGGAAAACTTTCTCAGCTATGGGCGGCAGACAAACGTGGTTACTGTAGATAAAACTAGCTTAACCACAGAAAACAGAGTGTGGTAACAGTTGGAGGGTATTTCACTTGCAGGTCGGTGACAAGAGGTGTTCTGCAGAAATCTGTTCGGGAAGCGGGTGATTAGGCTGTTGCATGTCCAGATGACATTTCGGGATAGTGTGGATTGTGATGTAGGTTACAATAGGGCAATGAGGAATGCAAAGTTGGGCTGAGAATTGGCAAACTCTGAGCTCAATGTGGAAAAGTGTGAAGTGATACACTTTGCAAAGTCGAATTTGAATGCAAGATGCAGGGTTCATGACAGGTTCATTATCAGTGTGCAAGAACAGAGTCATCTTTAGTTTCACGCTCATAGACTCATCAACGTTGACACGCAAGTTGAACAGGTAGTTCTGAAACTACATGAGATGTTGGCCTCAGTCGTCGAGGGGTTGATTTCAAAGCCGCGAGTAATGTTGCCGCTCATCTAAACTTGGGATATTGTGCTCAATTCTGGTCGCCTCATTACATAATGTATGTAACAGCTTTCGAAGCTGAAAAACTGAGATTTACCAGAATGCTGCCTAGACTAGAGGGATATTCATATGAGGACAGGTTTAGAGAGCTATGGCTTTTTCTTTTAGAGCGAAGTGGGTGAAAGGCGACTGCTTAGGGTTGTAAAAGATAAACGGCATAGGGCATGTGGATGTCCAAAAAAAATTTTTCCCAGTGTGGAAATAACTACCAAGAGATATAACTTAAAAGTATTTAGACGGAGGTATAGGGGCTGCCTGGCGTATGTATTTACACATAATGGTGGGTGTGTGGAACGCGTTGTCAGGAGTCCGGAAAGAGACATATCTATCAGGTACATTTAAGAAATAGAAATAAATTTAAGATAATAGAAAATAAAATGACGGCTGTGTAGGAATGAAGGTCTTGAGTCGGCAACAATCAAGGATAAAGGGCGAACATAGAGGTCTAGTGTTCCATATTTTCTGTTCCTGACCCACCTGATACCGCAGCGTCTCGGATTCATTAACTGACCCGATCACAGTCACAACATTCCCCTGCACTTACCCTTGCGACAAATGCCCGAACAGCTCTGACTCGCTAAACGTGGTTGTGGAAAAAACAAATAAAGAATTAGAGACCGCACATCAACCAGTTAACTGTGAACAACTCTTCCCTTATCACTGCCACCCGACGCCTGAACCCTTCCAAAGATGCTCAGGGGCAGCGCCGGGATACCAGCCCATCTTCCCTCTGGGCACATTGACCACTGAGGAGTCAACATCAAGTTCAACAATCCCACCAAATTCCTTCCCTGTATTGATGCCGGAACCGGAGGGTTCTCTGGAACACTGACCGAGCTTCTCTCTCGGGACAAACAGTGTAGCCTTTCATACCGTTTCACCCCTCGGAGGAGCAGTGTGATGAGCGAGCCTTCTATCTGACAGCGCCAGAGCGTCCCACCGTTCCGTAGGGACTGACACCCAATCGATACTGCAGCGGCTCTGGTTCATTTACCACCCCGCTCGCACACAGAACATTCCACATTCATTTACACTCTTTTACCTAAAGCTGCAGACCTGTTTCAAGGATAGAATGAAGGTATAAAATTAGCGAGAGACTCTCAGCTCAATGATAGCTGTAGTTTTTAAGAATGAGCTGGAAAATCATGGACCATTGAACGGCCTGGTTGGAGTATCTGGAGAGAGGACGTTTCCTCTGGGGGATTGGGGATATTGAGAGTGCGTAGCCTAATAGAGGATGAAGAATTCCTGTCGCTGGAACATAGAAGATAGAATAGTACAGAACAGTGCAGGCCCTTCGGCCGCAATGTTGTTGTCAACTCTTAAACCCTGCCTCCCATATAACCCCCCACCTTAATAGAACATGCTGTAGGACAGCACAGCACATGAGGATCAGAAGATGCTGAATTTGAAGAATTCATTGCCATGGACGTGGAGGCCGTGTTTGTGATTTTATTGAAGGTGGAGTTCAATTGGCTTTTGATTCGTAAAGGTAACAAAGGCTCGCCAATTCCGAGCCTTTGGCCGCTAATTGTTTTTTCGCGCCAGAATCTGAAGAAGCCTCAGTCGTGTGCAGCGAGGTGAACCCGGAGACGTGGTTCACTGCTCGCACAGCAGGACGTCTGCAATGCCGCCTCGCACAACACGGGGATTCATGGTGCCTTCATGTGAGGCGCTGTTTTTAGATGGGACAGTGATAATGGTCTGAATCTGACAGTGCATGAAGTGACTGTGCAGGAAGGTGAGACAAAGATGCTGACTAACTGTGTCTGGGCATCCAAAACGGGACACTACATGGTGGCTCTGCTTTATGCTCTCCGTTTTCTCGGAGCAGCAGCAATGAAACTCAGATCTTTTGCCCGGGAGAGGGATTGGGAGAGGGAAGAGAGGTTGTTGGTTAACGGGTGAAATCTCGTGTTTCACTTTCCAGTGCTGTATCTGCATGGGGTTAAGATATTTGCAATTGGTGACGTGGTGAGAGTGATGGATTCACCCTCGGAGTAAGGGTTCCTCACACCACGGGAGGTGGGTTGTCCTGTGTGGAGGCATGCTGCTGTCATTGGATATTGTGAAACTGTGGGATTGGATGAGGAAGATGTGCACAAGATACGTTGGCTCCCGACGGAAAATGTTTATTAGGCTGCCTGGTAATCTTTCTTCTAGAAAACACTTGTGAGAGAATACCCTCACCCCGTTGGCCACTGATCGCACAAAAGACACAACTAAACGCCCCGCTGTGTGACCTACCCCAAGCAGGCATACACGAAGAAGTTGGAATTGTTGACAGGGACATTCTGCTCAGTGAGCGTGCGGTTGAAATCCGTTGCGCCGATTATGGCATGTCGAAGGTTATTCCTGGCAAACACATCCATCATCGGGAAAGGAGTGATAAACACCTGAAAGAAGCAAACACCGTAAAATGGGAACAAGGAAATTCCTGTTCACCAGCCCCCCTCTCTCGGCCCTGTTCTTCCATTCAATCAGGTGTTAAGTCACATCTGAGATCACTTTGCAGTTCCACTCGCCGCCCAGCTTCCGGACCCGCGATACTTTCCCCTACACCTCCTCTCCCTTCAGTATCCCGGAACAGAAACATTGGTTAGAAACACATCCACCATGGCTCACTGTATCTACCTCAGGTTCAGATTCAGGTACACTGATTTGTCACACTTCCTCGCCTTTTTTCAGACCGGCCTGTCATTTCCTCAAAGAATACCTGTATATTTGTCAGGCATGATTTCCCGTTCAGATAATCATGCTATGTTCGTCCTTTTGCACCATGTGCATTTAAATAACCCCAAACTCTTCCGTCATATTGGACAGCAAAGCGTCTTGAGGTGCTGAATTCCACACCCTCCTGGAAAACTTTGACATTATTCGGTGCTGACAGATCTCTGGGACCTAATCTCAAACACCTGAACCAACTCCAGTTTTTCCTCCTGGTCAAGTACCTGTGTCTGATTTCAGATGCTGATAAAGAAGTTACATTCAGACTCCTTCTGCAGGACTCCTTCCTGAACTGCTGCCTCTCTAGAGATTGAGGGGGATGCGGGTCAGACACAATACAACGTATTGTCCGCTTTCAGCTGGTACTCACTCGTGGGTTGGTTGCTGTTGGAGGATTGTCCCAAAGCTCTTCAGGAAGCATGAAGTAGACTGCAAGCACTCTCCACACGGTGACTGAAACGAGAACTTGTCCAGTCAATTGGATCTCCATCCCTAACAGTGTTGTAGAATATTATAATCCTTAATACATATCTCTGGAAACACTAATGTACTAAAGCGTTAGTTTCTATACAAACCCTATGTTCCGCGGTGTTGTGACTACATTACAAGCTATTTTAAGATCAATCTGAATCTTCACTCCCACACAGACCTCCATATGCTTATCAAGGAGTTTCCTAAGTGATCTATTGTGCCTGCCCCTGACACCACCCCGGGCAACATACCACACGCGTTCTCAATAACCATGTCAATTTCTGCTGCAGGTCTAATGGATCTGTGGTGCGGACCCCAAATTTCCTTCTACAATCTAACTTCACACTTGTCGGGGTTGAACAACACCTACTCTTTAATAGCCTACCGCCACATCCTGACTCTGTCCTGCGGCAGCCTTCAGCAATACTCCACATTATCTCCAAATCAGCAAAGCGTCTTGCCATCTGCAAGCTCAATATTCCAATTCACTCTGCCTCATCCAGTTCATTCTGACTCATGGAGTCATCGAGTTATAGAAGAGAACAGCACAGAAAAAGGCCATTCGGCCTATCTGCTCCGTGCTGAACGAGTTAAACTGCCTGATTCCTTCGATCAGCACCGGGATCCTAACCCTTCATACTCCCCGCATCTATGTTAGTATTCAAGCTTCGATTAAACCTTGAAGATGTGCTCGCATGCACCAATATTTTCTGCCGGGTCTTTAAACATTGCCATAACTGTTGAGTGAAGACGAACCGCCTCAAACTTTTCACCTTTCACTCTTAACCTCTGCTTGTATTCCCAACTGGCCTCAGTGGAAGACGCCTGAATGGTTCAACCAATCTATACCCATCATAATTATTAAACCTCTGTGAAATTTCCTCTAAGTATTCTGTATGCAGAATTTAAAGTCCTAACCAATTCAATATTCCCTTACAGCTAAGGTCTTTAAGACCCAGGAATTCCCTATAAAATTTCTTCTGTCCTCTTGCAAACTTGTTTATTTATCAGTTTTGACAGCTTAAATATAATTTCGCGTCTCCTTTACTAAACACTTTTATTTATTAAGACCAATCTACAAACATCTTTTATTACGAACCGATCAAACTGTGACGCTATTTTCAGTCAATTATGGACCTGTAATCCCAGATCCCTTTGCTCTGCCGCACTCCTCAGTGCCCTGTCTTTCACTATTTAAGATCTACCGTGTCTGCTCCGACTGAAGTCGCAAATCTCGCACTTGACTGAATTAATTTCCATCTGCTGTTTTAAGCACAATTTCCAGCTCGCCCAAATCCCGCTGCAGGCCATGACAGTATTCCTCACTGTCTACTACATTCCCGATCTTAGTGTGGTCCCTGAACTTTACGAATAAAGTTAACCACATTATCATTCAGATCCTTTAGATAGATGGCAAACAACAACGGACACGGCATCAACCCCCACGGCTCTCGATAGTCACAGGTCTCCAGCCAGAGAGGCAACAATGTGCTTCGCTTCTCCACAAGGCCAGTGTCTAATTCAAATTACTACCTAATCTTGAATGCATCGAAACTTCTTGACCAAACTCCTACGCGGGCCCTTCTCAACTGGAATACTGAAATCTATGTATACAATGTCCATAGCCTTGCTGTCATCAACTTTAGTGGCAACGGCCTCAATAATGTATAGGCAGGAAAATAAGCTGATTAATCCTCATCCAAGTTAAATCAGATACTTACGTATCCATTCGATTAGAATACCTTCAACTAATTTTGCCACTATTAGCACCCTGCTGACCGCCCGATACTGGGGTATACTGCTGACTATCACATTTAACACGCAGGTGATGTTCCCACTTGCATCCCAAAGTTGCGACAGGGCAACAAACACGTCCTCCTCTGTGAAGATGTTGCTGCTTTGCCTCTGGGTATAGATGCTGTAGCATTCTACTGACTAAATACAGATGAAAAGGAAAAATCATTTATGACCTCCCCACCTCTTTTGACTACACACATGGAATACCATTCAGTTTTTCCAGAGGAATAAAATTTGTCCTTTGCAATGCTTTTGTTCTTAACATATGTGTAGTATCCCCGATCATTCCCCTTTACTTGTCGTTTGGGGAAAACTCATGCCTTCCTTTGGCGCTCCTGATTCCTTTTTATGTGTTCCATTAGATTAGGGTTACTCCGTAAACACATATGTTGTTCCTACCTGCTTACATGTGATATACATCTCCAGTTCTTCTCAGCCTGCGCCTCCACATCTCTAGATAACCAAGGTTTTCTACACTTGTAATTTTTACCTATTACATACAAGCATTGTACTCTCATAACGACAACTTTCAAAGCCTCCAACTTAACAAAGACGTAAGTGTCTGAAACAGCCTGTCCCAGTTGACTGACGACAGATTCTTTCTTATACCATCAAAATTGGGCGTTCTCCTACCTTCCGAGTTTTGCCATTTGAAATAGTGGTACAGCGGGTACGAGTCAGTTCTGTCAAAGAAGTCCCGGCTGACGTACGCTCCGACCCAGACCGATTCATTGTAACGGCGGAACTGTTGACGGAGGATGGGGTTCTTACTGTATGGATTTGTAAGAGGGGTTCGGTGATGTGCGTTTCGGAATTGAGGAGGGAGGCTAGCTTACGGGGAGGCAGAACGATATGAGCATAGCAACGGACAGAATGTCATGACACTGACCAGCATAAGGGCTTAAAGTGGCAGAACTTCCTCTGAACAGACACATTCAGTAATGCGTACATGTATCAATAGTCCCTTCGTGGTCCGAAGGTACCCTCGCAAAGTGGCAGCGTATTGTAACAACCAACTAGAGTTTTATAGCATTCGCAAATGGGTTCAATTCCCCACCGTCCACATCATCATTCTCGCTGTAAAGAATTCTCCGCTCTCCCCGTGATCGCGTGGGTTTCATCCGGGTACACTCGTGTGCTCCCAGATTACAAGGACGTATTGGTCATGGATAGTCATTTGTCGGCAGATATGTTGGCACTCTAACTAAGCTAAGTTCCTTTCTCCTCACATTGTCCTGATCCTAACATTTCCCTTCGTGTGCCCGTCTAAACGCCTCGGGAAAATCTCTAATTTATCTGTTTCCACTAAAATGAGAAGGATGAAAGGATACCGGTATGAGGGCGGTCTGGAAGCTCCTGGGCTGTATTCCCTGGAGTTCAGGAGAATGAAGGGGGATCTCGTAGAAACAGTTAGAACGCTAGAAGGCCTGAACAGAGAAAATATAGCAAGTAGAAGATTCTAGGACAATTTGGCACGACATCAGAATTGAAGGACGTCCTTTTAAAACTGAAATGCGGAGAAATTACTTTATTCAGAGGGCGGTAACTCTTTAGAATTTGTTGCCACGAGCGATTTTGGAGGCAAAGTCACTGGGTGTATTTAAGGCAGAGATAGACAGGTTCTTGATTAGCCAGTGCATCAAAAGGTATGGGGTAAAAGCAGTGGAGTCTGGATGACTGGAAGAATTGTATCAGTCCATATTTGAATGCTGAAGTCCAGATGTGCAGAATAGCCTAGTTCTACACCTATGTTTTATGGCCTTATGGTCTAACAACACAGGTCACACACTTGAGGCACTCAGGGCACTCGGGGTGAAAAATGTTGTCTGTAAAACCTCACAGAGTCATAGAGAATACAACACAAACCCTTCAGCAAACTAATCCATGCAATGACTATTACAACTGCTGCTCCAGTTGACCTGCACCGAGACCAAAGACTTCCAGACCCCTCTCATCCATGTAACGATCCAAACTTCGCTTAAATGGTCAAATCGTGTTCGCATGCCTCACTTGTGTGGGTAGATCTTTCTAGACCCTCACAAAACTCTGAGTGATGTGGTTCCCCCTCATGTTTCTCTTAAACGTTTCAGCATTCAGACTCGACCCAGGAGACTGGTTGTAGTCCCACGCTAACCCAGTGGAAAAAGCCTGCTTGCATTTACCCAATGTACACCACTCGTAACATTGTAAACATCTTTCAAAACCACTCTCAATCTTTTATCTTCCAGGAAATACTGGCCAAACCTTCTCCATGTTTCCTTGCAATGCAGGTGCTCTGGATACGGCAATATCTTTGTAAATTTTCACTGTACTGTTTCTTAATTACATCTTTCCTGTATGAAGCTAACCACAAATGCAGTCAATACTCTAAACTGGGCTTTACCAATGTCTGAAGCACCTTCAATACAACATCTCATCTCCTGTACTCAACACATTAATTAATGAAGGTCAATGTGCTGAACGGTTTCACGACGACCCTATCTATACATGGCGACACTTTCAACAATTTATGTACCCTATTTCGATCATTTTGTTCTACCACACTGTTCAGTGTCCTGATGGTCACCATGTAAGACTTACTGCGTTTAGTCCTGCCAAAGTGTAAAGCCTCGCACTTCGCTGCATTAAGTTCTACCTGCCATAATTTAGGACGTTTTGCCAGCTGGTGCATATCCCACTGGAAGCCAAGATGGTCTTCCTCGCTGTCCACTGCACCCTCACGACTTGGTGTCATCGGCATTTTGCTGCCCCACCTAACCACATTATCATCAGTCACATTGATATAGATGAAAGAAAACAACAAAGAACACAGCACAGTCTATAAAACATCAATTATCCCAGGCCACAGTCTGAGAGACATCCATCTTCTGCCACTATCTGGTTTCTCCCACAAAGCTTCCCCACACTGCCTTGCCTTCATCCATTTATTTTCCTGATAACTTCCTGATAAACTTATAAATTGTTTAGAATGCCATGGTACTTAACTAGTCAATGTCTATCTAAATACTTCTACATCAGGTCCCTTGGAATAATTTCCAGTCACATTTCCACAACTGATGTCAGAAATTCCTGTTTATAATTTCATGCTTGACGTTTAAAGCCTTAAAAACTGCGGAATAACATTGGTTATCCTCTCATCCTCTGGTATCTCTCCAATTGCAAAGCATGTTTTAAATGTTTCTGCTCAGGCCCAAGCAATGTCTGAGCTGGCTGCCTGTGGCGTCCGAGCGAGCACATTATTAGTTCCTGGGTATTTGTCCCCTCTGGTATACCTGAGGTTAGAAAACACCTCTTCATCTGTAATCTGTACAGAGCCCATTATGTTTCTGCCACTTTGCCTCACTTCCATAGAATCCGTGCGCAAATCTTCATGAAAAACAAACATCCCCCATCTGTTTTGGCTCTACACATGGATTCTAATCTTCCAGCAGAGCAATTCTGGCCCTTGGCAATCCCTTTGCTCTTAACATTTCTATATAATTGCTAAGGGTTCACCTTGCCTACTCGTTATGCCTTCGTTTAGCCCTCCAGAATCCTTCCTCGTACAATTCCTGTACTGCATAATCACCTCATTGGTTCCTACCTGGCTATACTTGTGAAGTACATTTTTTAAATTTTTCTTAATAATGGCCTCAATAACTTTTGAAAACCAAGTTTCTCTACACGTGTTACTCTTCACTATTATTCTGACATGTGCATAGAAGTTTTGTAGTCTCAACATGTTGTTTTTGAAGTCCTTCCACCGACAGAGAAAAAAATTCACAATTGACGGCCTCCTGCATACTTCGATGCTATTACCGCCTCTCACGTAAAACACATGTCAGAGTTACTCCTCAAACATTTAAACCTTTAATGACCTTGCCTCATGTACTACCGCTTCCAGAAAGCATTCTGTGTGCGCGCAAATTCCTACTAGAGCACGGACCCACTAATTCAGTAAACATCCTAGTAAAGCTACTTCGTACCCTCTCCAAAAGACACATCTTTCTTATAGTCCTTAATTTACCCTTCACCCTTCCCTCCTTGCAAAAAGTGGGACCTGGTTGGGTAGTCAGTTGGCTGCAGTTCTCCAGCTGCGTCTGACTCCCCGGTGCTGATGGTTAAGCAGCTCCATTCAGAACCAATGAAGGAGGAGCAGAGATAATTCGTCCCTATGGCCTAAGGAAGAATGACATGGACGGGAATCTGCACGTGGCGCTGTCGGTTAAATAGAGGCTCAGGTGTCAACAGTGAACAATGATCTTTGACAGGGAGGTTCTCGGGAGAACGGATGTGGCTGAAAGAGAGACGGGACATCCGGAGGAAGGAGGAAGGGAAAAGTAATAGTCAGCGATCACATTACCTCATAATCCGCAGTGGTGCAGAGGACATCATATCCCAAGCAATGACTGGAAGCAAAAACACAATGAGAGAGTCAGAAACTCAATAGACAATGCAAACAAACATCCCACAATTTCCACAAAACAGTGGATTCTCTGATGTGTGCCATCAGAAGAGAAGGGCTCTCAGATCAAACCCGACAGTGTAACAAGGTGCAACATTAAGAGAGCCGTGCGCTAAACATGGGGGATGTTATCTGGTGGGAGGCTGGTTTGCAGAAAGACGCCGTGCTGGATAGGGGACTGCGAATGTATTTTTTGAAAGCAGCTCGGTTCTTCGCACTCATATTGCTGAGTGTCTACCGTTACTGATGTGGCTCGGTACAAATGTTTAATCCAACCACTCAGTTGTTGTTCTCGTCTCGGTTTCCGTCGCAGGGAGAATCAGGATTTAAGCAATATGGATTGAAGAGTCGGAGTTTGTGAATGGAAGCCGGGTTGGGGAGGGCGGCTGGTCCCGGAAAACTGATTGAAGGAGGGAGGCGAGGCAGGCAGTGCTTGGTCGGAGGGAGTGCAGCACACGGAGGCAGCAGGGGCAGGGAGACAAGGAATCGGGATAGAGGGGCAGATGGTGAGACTGCGGCAGGAAAGGAATTTGATTCTTGTCTTACTCTTTGCTCAAGCCTTGGCCATGCTGGCCAGCGAGGCGACAAGCAGAAGCACGGGCAGCATTGTTACCCTATGAGAAACAGAAACAGTCACTATCCAGTATTTGCCATGGACATAAAGCCATTCACAGGGTTATACAGCAAACAGCCCATCGGCCCGCCGAGCCAGTTCTAGTACTCAACATCATTGTATTGCGAAATTATTCGTACATTGGCTATAATCCCACAATTTTAACTGGCTCATCTCGGTACAGGGGATGGAGTGTCAGTGTATCTCTACCCAAGCACTCTCCTTCCCACTGCATCGCAGCGGATTCTGGTCAGCATCCTCGACAGCAGGAGAGCCAGCCCTAGTTTATTCCGGTCACTTCACAATCCTGGTGAGCCTCTCACTCCGCCTCTTCGATCTATATTGTGTGCGACTGAAGCCTCCGCTACATGGGATAACGTTCCCGCCGTGTGAACTATGCATGCCCTCCATCGGTTAGAACACCTCCTCCACTCCAGGAAAAAACAGAGTTTCTGTCAGAGAGATGGGGAAGGAGGGAGTGCGAGAGGATAGGCGGGAGAGGAAGAGTGATTAAGTGGAATTGGACAAACACGGTAAGGAAGATGTAAGAGTGGGTTGAGGGTAGGGCTGGTCGGACAGAAGGAGAGAGTTTGGTGTGGAGTGTACAAATAAGCTTTGCACTGTACTCATACATGAGATAAACAAATTCAGTCAAATCTCAGCTGAGCAGAGATGTTTCATTTCTAAAGCGCCTTCCCACCTTCTCTGCTGCCCAGACCAACTTACGTTTCTCTCCCTTCTCAGTTCTA
The DNA here is from genome assembly GCF_030144855.1 of Hypanus sabinus. Classification (NCBI taxonomy): domain Eukaryota; kingdom Metazoa; phylum Chordata; class Chondrichthyes; order Myliobatiformes; family Dasyatidae; genus Hypanus; species Hypanus sabinus. The sequence goes on along the minus strand of NW_026780539.1, from coordinate 428,782 downwards.
ATGAAGTGTACTTCATCTAATGTCTCTCCACTTCCTCACCTGACAGCTCCTGTCTGCCATAAGTATTTATTTATTGCAATTTACAATGTTTCACACTCACGCTGTGCTGTTGGAACAGAAGAAGAAATTGCACCAAATATGTTAACGATGATACACTTCGTTCCGAGATTGATTACCAATTTCATCCCTTGATGATGGAGCAGGTCCCTGATCCAAAACAACGGAGTCAGAGAAAACATCCTCGCCGACTCCATCCTGCTGAGACTTCGCCCATTGGAGCGTGTCTATCCGTTTATCTATTGATCTATTGATCTACACATCAGTTGGTCGGTTTATCCATCTATCTATCAATTTCCCTTTACTTATGTACTTATTGGGAATTTTCTGCCTTTGCACTGCATTGCAGCTACAAAAACACGTTTCACGTCACACAGTGAATGTCAGTGGTAATAAATATGATCCCGAATTCTCAAACAAGACAAAACGTGCATAAGCCGGAAATCAGAGCAACACACACAAAATGCTGGAGGAACACCACAAGACAGCAGCATCTATGGGGGGATAAAATGTTTGGTGCAAGAGACAGATGGCCGTAGAAGAAAGAAAACAAAATTGGGGAGGAGCAAAAGAGGGAGGTGACGGGCGGGCAAGGATATTGGGTGAGAGGGGGCAAGGGGGATGGGAAATGGTGAAAAGGGGAGGGGGCGTGGGGACATCGGTTTTGGTGCCGTCAGGTTGTTCTGGTAAATGCTTGTCCACGTTGTCTCCCAATCTCTGTTGAGTCTGGTCAATATACTGGAGGCCTCACCGGGAGTGACAATGGCCTTCATTCTGAGACAGATGTCCATGGAAGAAAGAAATAAATGGGGTGTTGGGGGGGGGACTACTAGAGAGAGGCGATTGGCGGCAAGCAGATAAGGTGAGGGGCGGGGAAGGGGATGGGAAATGGTGAAAAGGAATTAAGCGTGGTCTCATCACGACAACGATTGATGGACATGTCGAGACAGGAATTGGAACTGGAATTAAAATCGCTGGCCACTGGGAGATCCCGCTTCTTCTGGCGGACTGAGCGCAGGTCTTTTTCAAAGCCGTCTCTCAGTCTACGTCGAGCCTCGTTGATGTACATGAGGCCACACCGGGAGCACAGAGCACAATAAATGATCCCAACAGACTCACAAGTGAAGTGTCGTCTCATATGAAAAGGCTGTTTACAGCTCTGAATGTAAGTGAGGGAGGTATAGGGGCTGGTGTAGTACTTGTTCCGCTTACAAAGATAAGAGCCAGGAGGGAAATTCAGTGGGGAGGGACAAATGGACAAGGGAGTCATGTAGGGGCGATCCGTATGGAAAGTGGGGGGGGAGCTGCAGGAACTATACATCGTTCAACTCTGCTACATGTAAAAACTCCATCCCCTTCTCTCAATTCCTCTGTCCCCGCTGCATATGATCTCAGGATGAGGCTGTTCATTCCACTGGGCATCCATTTTAATTCCGCTTCCCATTCCCATTGTTGTATGTCCATCCATGGCCCCCTCCTCTGTTGATGCGGGCACACTTAGGATGGAGGAACAGCACCTTATATTCTGTACGGGTGGCCTCCAACCTGATAAACTGAATACCAATTTTTCAAATTTCCAGTAATGCCCTCTAAACCACCGACCCTACTCCCCCCCCCCCCACATTCTATGTCCCATCTCCTTTTCCCTCTCTCACCATATCTCCTTGACCGTCCATCGCCTCCCTCTGGTGCTCCTACAATTTTTTTTTCTGTTGTAAATGGTCCTGTCTCTTTCCCTTTCCAAGCTAATTATATCATCACCACTGCCTCCGCTCCAGGTTTCACCTAACACCTAGTGTTTCACTCTCCCCACCCAGTGCCTTTTAAATCTACTCCTCAGCTGTTATTTTTTCTCCAGTCCTGCCGAAGTGTTTTCGGCCTGAATCTCGGACTGCACTTCTTTTTTTCAGTGATGCTGTTTGGCCTGCTGAGATCCTAAAAGCATTTTTTGTGATTCTCTTTCTGGTTATCAATAGAGGAGAAACCAGTTTCCATCCCTCGGGAATTTTCACCAAAGCTGTCAACAATACGACAGGTACATTAGCAAAAATTAAACGCATTGACATGCCCGGGGAGAAGTACAAGGTATAGACTGGGTTAGTGACTGATCCCCTATGGTGATCTTTATTCTCTGGGTATGGTGCAACAGCTCCACTAACTGGGCATCAACAGCAACAGATCTCTTTTAATTTAATAATGACTATGTCTTCCACGCCAAAGACCCTTATAGTTATCCACAAGGTTTTCCATTGCCACCTTCCCACACACTCACTCAGACACTCCGTATCCCCTTTCATTATCCCACGCCCTGCCCTTCGCTCATACCGTCACTTTGGCTAGTGTGGTCAGAAACCTTGGTAATAGGACCTGGGACAGTTCATGGGCTGACATCACTGTGACCTGAGCACCACTGACGTGATTTCCCTCATAGACGGCGCGCATGATAGAGATGCACGTAGACCCACTGTTCGTTGTGTGGTTATTAACAGAGCCCCAGGTATAATATCACCAACGTCTCCCACACGCTGATTTGTCTGAAACAGAGTCTCTTTGGTTGGGATGAAGACGATATTGGAGAGTAAAGATCGAGGTGGATACATATATTCTAGTAGAAATGGATGGCTGGGGGTGGGTTATTGCATAATGGGGACAGAGACAGAGGGACGAATGGCGGCAAGATAGACAGTGAGAGAGAGATGAAATTGTAAGACGGATACTGGAGGAAGTGGGAAAAAAACTGAATATTAACAGACAGAGAGGTAGAAGGGTGTGAGTTAGATGGAGTGGGATAGACACAGAGGAGAGAGATATGAAATTGAGAGAGAGAGAGGGGACAATACGTACAGCATAATCCCTAGTCTTTATCATCCAGTGACTGTAGTTCCACTGCAGAGACTCTAAATGCTACGGCTAGCCTCAGAGCTGACTTGCTGTACTGGGAGTACATTTGTCCAGAGTCTCTAGATACAGAGAAATGACACAGGCTGCTGCTATCCGGAACAGCAAATGCAGGAGAAGGGAAAAAAATTGTGATTTTAAGTATCTTTCATCTCTGCGTATGGTGCAACAGTTCCTCAAACTGCGTATCACCACCAACATATCTCTTTTCATTTAATCATGTCTCTGTCTTCTCTACGAAAGTAGATACCCTTACATTAATCCACGGGATTTTCCATTCCCACCTTCCCACACACTCACTCAGCCTTTCCTCATCCCACGCCCTGCCCTTCGCTCATACCGTCACACAGGTGAGTGTGGTCAGAAACCTTGGTAATAGGACCTGTGACACCCCTCAGTTCATGGGCTGACATCGCTGTGACCTAAGCACCACTGACCGTGATTTCGCTCTTCTCATAGACTGCGCACATGATAGAGATGCATGTAGACCCAGTGTTCCTGATGTAATTATTAACCGAGCCCCAGGTTTAACCTCACATGCTGATTTGTCTGATACAGAGTCTCTGGATGGGATGAAGACGATATTAGAAGGTAAAGATCGAGGTGGATACATATATTCCAGTAGAAATGGAGGGCTGGGTGTGGGATGTTGCATAATGGGGACAGAGACGGAGGGACAAATGGCGGAGAGAGACAGAAAGAAAGAGAGATGAAATTGTAAGATGGATACTGGAGGAAGTAGGAGAGAAAGGAGCCGGAAAAGAGATAGAGAGGTAGGAGATGGTGTGAGTAAGAGAGAGAAAGAGAGGACAGAGAGACATAGAGAGAGAGAGGGAGGGAGAGGGAGAGGGGGTGAGAGGGAGAGAGAAACATGATACGTACAGCATAATCACTTGTCTACTGCCAGAAGCTAAGTGCTACTGCTTACCTCAGTGTCGACTTGCTGTACTGGGTGTGCACTTGTCCAGAGCCTCTATATATGGAGGGATGACACGTGCTGTTGCTATCCAGAACAGCCAATGCAGGAGAAGAAAAAACAACTCGTGATTTTAAGTATTCCAACCGCAAGTATTGCATCATCGAATGGAGCTACATTGTGCAAACCGAAGCTCATTAATTAACTAGGACACCACATCAATATCACAAACATGAGCGGATCCGGACAGCAGCTGAACCCGCCACCTACTTTGCCTACTGTGAGGACAGGATGTGAGACACCTCACCGTTCTCCACAAAGCTTCCAAATTAACCTGAATCACTTAAGCAAATGAGAGAAGGCATCAACAGGTTAGAGTCCCAGGTTGGTCGTCATTGCTTTTCCGCTGCACCCGTTCTGTTGTCCAGGTAATGACGCTCAGTGATGTTATTGGAGTAGAGTCCAGGGGAGAACTGTCCACCCACAGGTCGGATCCAGTGCAGGAGTTGAGGAAACGACCTCAGATAAAAACCCTCCGTGCAGCCATGCCGACTGCGAAACTGTGCGCTCATGTAGACTCACGGTGAAGAATGACCCCGGCATGTTCGACCGCACAAGAGACAGTGGCGCAGGTTCCCCATGCGTTTCAAATTAAACCAAAGCATTTTTCCCGGCGACACTCAATGCCGATTAGGGTTTGGACTGTCTGCGAACACGCTCTGTAATTGACTGAATCGGAGAAGCATAGGGTTTCAGATCAGAAACAACCAAGCGATCTTACCTTAACACACCTTCCTGGACGATTTGAAATTAAACGCTACATCACCAATAAAGCTAAAGCAATTAATACATTAGCAGATCTCTTTTCAAAAATTAGGAACATATGCGTCAGTGCGTGCAATGCCCTGCCGGCAATGGTGCTGGAGGCGGATACGGTAGGGTCTATTAAGATATGTAGGTAGGTTCATGGATCTTAGGAAAATAGAGGGCTATAGGTAAGCCTAGTAATGTCTCAGGTAGGGACATATTCGTGACAACTTTGTTGGCCGCAGGGCCTGTATTGTGCTGTTGGTTTTCTGTGTTTCCATGTTACTCTGAACAAGGTAAATGCAGAACATTAAACAGCGAGAAAGAAGTAATAGAGTTAGTCAAATTTAAAAATGATTAGCATGATACCAAACAACAGATAGATGACAATGAAGTATATAGGTATCTAAGAGTCAAAGCAAAAAAAAAAATCCGACTGCGACAGAGTCAAAACTTTCCACAAAATTTACCTCAGGCTTAAGAAAATCTGGCAAACAAAGCTCAATAGTAGACATAAAACAAGTGCAATAAACACTTACGGTATATTCGAAATAATGTCTTCGTTTGTCAACAAATTTCGGCTCGATATCAATCTGGAAAACTTACAAAGAAAAATAAGACCTCAAAGGAGAAACTTTTTGAAAGAAAAATGTACCCTCCAGCACAATTAGATTAACATTACTGAGGACAGAAGGGGAAGAATAATAACAGACATTAAACAATAACATGAAACCCCGCTGGTTTCCCAGGCTGCGTAAGTCTATTCGGTCTTGCCGAACCCGTGATACTCAGAGCTCTCCCACCGCAAACCCCGTTCAGTGTGGATGCTGTGTACTTTTCTGCCCTGTTTTAATGTCAGTGCTAAGAAATAATAAACAGCAGGCGGCATAAGATGAAAGGAATTATAATTATGAATCTTAACTAAAGGTTTAGAAAAGAAAATAAGGATAGAAAAAACACAAAAGGGCCAATTATAATTAAACTTTACTCTTCCAACTGACATATTGACCAATCCTCTGTCAACTGTGAACCCTTGCTCCATCTAATGACGATTAGCCTAACAAAAGATCCAGTTCACTTTCGAAAATACCCGTTATCGCTAACCGTAACCCAAATTCACTTGCTACAGAAAAACCATTACATTAGCAGTAGAAACACTTCCCGGGTGTTAAATACTAAACAGTCAGATAACACTTCTAATAATATAGTTCCATCAAAAAAAAACGGAATTCGTACCTCATGTGAACATATACATTCTGACAAGGAGTACACACCATTACACCTAAAGGAAAGAACAACCCAGAAAGCTTATGACATAGTCACTACAGGAGAAGCAGTTAACAAATGGGGGAACATGACTCTCCCTCGAACACTAGTCCGTCATCTGAGCAGACTAGATGTCTACAACGAAGCTTCCAAAGCCTGACTCACATCGGGAGACCTCATTCCAGAAACGGAAGGGCCCCTTGTGGCATTACAGGGCCACCTGGTGAATACAAAAATATCAAAAATACAAAATAAACGACCAGGAAATATGTCAGAAATTCGGGAGTGTCAAGGACAATGCATGTGAAGTTGCCATTGCAAGAGAGAAGGTTCTTTGGATATCGAAACCTGAAGTTTTAAAAGCCTCCTGGACAAGATATTATGCCCCAGCAGGGTCCTAATACGTGGAGCACGTGATTGTGGAAGCAACAATAGTGATCTTTCAAGTGTCAATTGAATCTGGCATGGATCCGGGAAAATGGAAAATTGCAAATGTCACTCAAACTGTCAGGAAGAGAGAGAGACAGAAGAAAGGACAGGACAATTAGGCTGATTTCAGTGTCTAGGAAGATGTTTAAATTGAGTATTACAGTCAACACATTTTCTGACAAGTGTCTGCAAGTTTTCATCAAGGGTAGGTTTTGCTTGACAAAGCTTTTGGAATTCCTTCAGAGATCATCAAGCAGAATAGATAATGTGGAATCGGTAGCTGTTCTGTTCTTGGATTCTTAGAAGACCTCTGATCAGGCATCAGACATGAGGCTGCTAAAAATGTCAAGATCCGCGGTATTACATGATCGATGCTAGCATTGAGAAAACAACGACTGTTTAGCAGGTAGGAAAGAGTGAGAATAACGAGAGCCTTTTCTGGTAGGCTGTCGGTGACTAGTGGTATTCCACAGCGGTCTACGTTGGGATCACTTACGTTATATGTAAGAACTTTACGGATACTGTTGGTCGGGATGACCTACCTGGGACAAGTTGCAGTGGTTGTGTCTCTGGCACCGAGCCTGGACCCTCAGCTCAGAAGGGAAGGAGAGAAAAGAGGAGAGCAGTTGTGATTGGGGATTCGATAGTTAGGGGGACAGATGAGAGGTTCTGTGGAAGAGATCGAGAATCCAGGATGGTCTGTTGCCTCCCAGGTGCCAGGGCCCATGATGTCTCGGATCGAGTTCTCAGTATTGTCAAGAGGGAGGGTGAGCAGCCGGATGTCGTGGTCTATGTCGGGACCAATGACGTGGATAAGAAGAAGGAGGAGGTTCTACAAAGAGGATTTAGGGAGTCAGGTGCACAGCTGAAGGACAGGACCAGCTACATGCTAGTAAGGCCAGAAATAAGAAGATAATGCAGCTAAATACGTGGCTAAGGAGTTGTTGCAGGAGGGAGGGCTTCATGTTTCTGGACAATTGGGCTTTGTTCCAGGGAATGTGAGACCTGTTCCGATGGACGGGTTGCAGCTGAACTGGAGGGGGAATAACTTCCTTGTGGGAAGGATTGCTAGTGAATCCCCGGGTGGTTTATTCTAGATATGTAGGGGGAGCAAAACTAGAATATTAGAGCAGATAGTGAGGTGGAGGAGGGTAAAGGTCATGTGAGATCTGCAATTATAGTGCATGGAGTAAAGGCAGATCTGACATATAAAGAGGCTTTGAAGAAAGAGAAGCAGAAAAATGCATGTAAATTTAGTAAGGAGGAAGGGAAAAAGTGCCTGTACTTCAAAGAAAGAAGCATCAGGAACAAAGGTGATGAACTGAGAGCTTGGATACATACATGGAATTATGATGTAGTGGCCATTACAGAGACATGGCTGGCACCAGGGCAAAAAGGGATTCTCAATATTTGTGGATTTCAGTGCTTTAAAATGGATGGGAGGAGGGATGAAGGGTGGTGTTACAGGTCAGGGATACTATTACAGCTACAGAGAGGGTGGGTAATGTTGCAGGATCATCTTCTCTGTCAGTATGGGTAGAAGTCAGGAACAGGAAGGGAGCAGTTACTCTACTGGGAGTATTCAATGGGCCCCCTGGGAGCAGATTGGGATTTTGGAAAGGTGCAAAAATAACAGGGTTGTTATCATGGGTGACTTTAACTTCATAAATATTGATTGGCACCTGATTAGTTCAAATAGTTCATAAAACATACAACAGTACAACACAGTACAGGAAATTCGGCCTACAATGTTGTGCCGAACTTTAAAGCCTGCCTCCCATATAACCCCCCACCTTAAATTCCTCCATATACCTGTTCAGAAGTCTCGTAAATTTCACTAGTGTATCTGCCTCCACCACTGACTCAGGCAGTGCATTCCACGCACCAACCACTCTCTGAGTAAAAAGCCTTCCTCTAATATCCTCCTTGACCTTCCCTCCCTTTACCTTAAAGCTATGTTCTCTTGTACCGAGCAGTGGTACCCTGTGGAAAAGGCGCTGGTTGTCCTCTATGTCTATTCCTCTTAATATCTTGTATATCTCTATCATGTCTCCTCTCATCCTCCATGTCTCCAGAGAGTAAAGCCCAGTCTCCCCAATCTCTGATCATAATGCATACTCTCTAAACCAGGCAGCATCCTGATAAATCTCCTCTGTACCCTTTCCAATGCATCCACATCCTTCCTGCAGTGAGGTGACCAGAACTGGACACAGTTCTCCAAGTGTGGCCTAACCAGAGTTTTACATAGTTGCATCATTACATCGCTACACTTAAACTCTATCCCTTGACTTATGAAACCTAATACTCCATAAGCTTTCTTAGCTACCGTGAACTGAACTAGAAGGGGACTACCATCTTGTGGGAAGTTTTGCTACTGATAGTGAGGTGGAGGAGGATAAATGTCATGCGAGAGCTGCAAGTATAGTGCTTGGAATAAAACCAGATCTAGCTTATGAAGAGGCTTTGAGGAAAGGGAACAGAATAAAGGGTGTAAAGGTAGTAAGATTGAAGGGCTAAAGTGCATGTATCTCAATGCAAGAAAAATCAGGAACAAAGGTGATCAACAGAGAGCTTGGATACATACATGGAATTATGATGTGGTGGCCATTACAGAGGCTTGGCTGGGACCAGGGCAGGAATGGCTTCTCAATATTCCTGGATTTCAGTGCTTTAAAAGAGATAGAGAAAGGGAAATGGAAAGGAAGGGTGGGCATTACAGGTCAGGGATACTATTACAGTTACAGAAATTGTGGGTAATGAAGCAGGATCCTCTTTTGCGTCAATATGTGTAGAAGTCAGGAACAGGAAGGTAGCAGTTACTCTATTGGGAGTATTCTATAGATCCCCTGGTAGCAGCAGAGATACAGAGGAGCAGATTGGGAGCCAGATTTTGGAAAGGAGCAAAAATAACAGGGTTGCTACCATGTGTGACTGTAACTTCCCTAATATTGATTGGCAACTGATTAGTTCCAGTGGTTTAGACGGGGCAGAGATTGTTAAGTGCATCCTGGATGGATTTCTGTCACAGTATGTTGACATTCCTACTAGGGGTAACGCCATAGTAGATCTAGTATTAGGTAATGAAACGGGTCAGGTCACAAATCTCTGTGTGTGAACATCTGGGGGATGGTGACCCTGGCCTTTAACTTTATCATGGAAAAGGATAGAATCAGGGAGGACAGGAAGATTTTTAATTTGGGAAGGGCAAATTATGAGGCTATAAGTCTAGAAATTGCAGGTGTGAATTAGGATGATGTTTTTGCAGGGAAATGTACTATGGACATGTGGTCGATGTTTAGGGATCTCTTGCAGGATGTTAGGGATAAATTTGTCCCAGTGAGGAAGGTAAAGAATGGGAGAGTGAAGGAGCCATGGGTGACAAGTGAGGTGGAGAATCTAGTCAGATGGAAGAAGGCTTAGGAAGCAAGGTTCAGTTGAGTCGATTCAGCAAATAGGATAGCAAGAAAGGAGGTTAAGAAGGGGCTGAGGAGAGCAAGAAAGGAGCATGAGAAGGACTTAGCGAGCTGGGTAAAGAAAAACCCCAAGGCATTCCTCAATTATGTGAAGATGAACAGGTTGACAGGAGTGAAGATAAGACCGGTTTGTGATAAAAGTGGGAAGATGTGCCTGGAGGCTGAGGAAGTGAGCAAGGTCCTCAATGAATACTTCTCTTCGGTATTCACCAATGAGAGGGAACTGGATGAAGGTGATGACAATATGAGTGAGGTTGATGTTCTGGAGCATGTTGATATTACGGCAGAAGAGATTTTGGAGTTGTTAAAATACATTAGGACGGATCAGTCCCCGAGGCCTGATGGAATATTCCGCAAGCTGCTCCACGAGGCGAGGGAAGTGATTGCTGAGCCTCTGGCTAGAATCTTTATGTCCTCGTCGTCCATGGGAATGCTACCGGAGGATTGGGGGGAGGCGAATGTTGTCCCCTTGTTCAGAAAAAAGTGGTAGGGATAGACTGGGTAATTATAGACCATTGAGCCTTACGCCTGTGGTGGGAAAGCTGTTGGAAAAAATTCTTAGAAATAGAATTTATGGACATTTAGAGAATCATGGACTGATCAGGGACAGTCAGCATGACTTTGTGAAGGGCAAATCATTCCTAACAAGCCTGATAGATTTCTTTGAGGTGGTGACCAGGCACATAGATAAGGGAAGTGCAGTGGATCTGATCTACATGGATTTTAGTAAGGCATTTGACAAGGTACCACACGGTAGGCTTATTCAGAAGGTCTGAAGGCATTGGATCCAGGGAAGTTTGGCCAGATGGATTCAGAATTGGCTTGCCTGCAGAAGGCAGAGGGTCATGGTGGAGGGAGTACATACTGATTGGAGGATTGTGGCTAGTGGTGACCCACAAAGATCGGTTCAAGGGATTTTTATTAATGACCTGGAAGTGGGTGTAGAAGGGTAGGTTGGCAAGTTTGCAGATGACACAAGGGTTGTTTGTGTTGTGGATCACATTGCGAATTGTCAAAGATTGCAGAGAGACATTGATAGGATGCAGAATTTGGCTGCGAAGTGGCAGATGGAGTTCAGACCGGTGAAGTATGAGGTGGTACACTTTGGAAGGACCAACTCCAAGATACGAAGTACTCTGGGTACTTGGGAGTGTGGATGAGCAGAGAGATACAAGTACAAGTCCACAGATCCCTGAAAGTTGCCTCAAAGGTAGATAGTGTAGTTACAAAAGCTTATGAAGTGTTAGCTTTCATAAGTCAAGGGATAGAGTTTAAGAGTCGCTGGGGAATGATGCTCTCTATAAAATTCTGGTTACTCCACAATTGCTGTACTGTGTCCAGTTCTGGTCGCCTCACTGTAGGAAAGATGTGGAAGCATTGGAAAGAATACAGAGGAGATTTACCAGGATGCTGCCTGGTTTAGAGAGTATGCATTATGATCAGAGATTAAGGGAGCTAGGGCTTTACTCTCTTGAGAGAAGGAGGATGAGAGGAGACATGATATACAAGATATTAAGAGGAATAGATAGAGTGGACAGTCAGCTGCTCTTCCAGAGTGCACCACTGTTCAGTACAAGAGGACATGACTTTATGGTAAGGGAAGGAAAGTTCAAGGGGGAATTCTAGAGGAACATGTTTTACTCAGATGGTGGTTGGTGCATGGAAGGCACTGCCTGAGTCAGTGGTGGAGTCAGATACACTAATGAATGTTAAGAGACTACTAGACAGACATATGGAGGAATTTAAGGTGGAGGGTTACATTGGAGGCAGGGTTTAGGGGTCGGCTCAGCATTGTGGGCCGAATGGCCTGTACTGTGCTGTGTTGTTCTATATTCTATGTTCTAACATTCTGCGGAAGTGGAATAGATGGCTTTGTGGTAAAATCTTCAGATGATGCGAACATAGGTAGAGGGGCAGATAGTTTTGAAAAAGCAGACAGGCTCCACAATGATTTAGACAGGTTGGGAAAATGGGCAAAGAGCAAGGAATTGAATTCAGTGTCTTCTCTTGTATGATTAAATAAAAGCACGGAATATTTTAGAATTACTTAAACGTTCATTGGCCGGTTGAGTCACTGCTGCGAAATGCCAATGCGGTGTTAGCATTCATTTCCAGAGGAATAGAATATAAAAGCAAGAAGTAAGGCTGAATAAAACTTCAGAAAACTCTGGGCAGGCTGCTTTTGGTGTACTGTGAGCCGTTTTGGTCTCATTAAGAAGGGATGTGCTATCATCGGAAAAGGTGAGAGCGGTATCATTTGTACAGGAGGGGAATTATAATTAATTAATTAATTTTGAAGGATTAAAATGCAGGAAGAGCTCAGAAGATTAGGCAGCAACTGTGGAACTGACTGCAAGCTGTATTTAGGGCCGCGGAGAAAAGGCAGCTCTGATCTGGAATGGAGGCCACATTCTTGGAGCAGATGCGGATGAGATGAAGGAAAGGAGAAAAGGGAATAGCAGTTTTACAGGAACTGCCAGGGAAGAGATATGGACCAGATAACTGTTGGAGCTGGTATGTTTCTAAAAGAAGAAGGTTGACTATTTATCTCCAGTGGTGGAGACACAGAAGGGAGTTGTTAAAATGGACCAAGTGTAGTTAAGGTCAGTGTGAATGTTAGTGGCAAATGTGATGAAATTCACGGCCTCAGAGCAGGTGCATGAAAAGCATCAATGCAGTCATCAGTGTTCTGGAGGACAAGATTGGGAACATTTCTGGGGAAAGTTTGGCACAGGGACGAAGCCCATAGACAGCCTTCGTGCCTGGATCAAGTAGAAGAAGCCAAAAGTAAAATATTGAGGGTGAGGATGAATTCTGCCAGACAGAGGAAAGTGATGACGGATCAGGGTAGAGGCGTATTGAGAATGGTCATTCACGCTGAAAATGAGGCAATCCTGGTCGGAAATTGAACGTTAGAGAAGAGATCACGAGCATGATAAGTTTCGCCGATGTAAGAGGTAAGAGCATTCGAGTACAGTGGGTCAGGAGCAGGCAGCAAATGGGCCTACCCTGAACAGTCGCGATTGTGGATCTTGGGTATTGGGTCAAAATAAACAGATCTGGGCGAAGGATCCGTGAATTTGGTGACAGTGGATGGGAGTTCTGCAGAACTGATGAGGTCAGTAACAGTGTCTTAGACAGTTTTGCGATGCTGCGGAGCTGGGCTTTCTTTATGTGGTAGGGATAAGGAGGTATTGGACTCCACAAATTCAGTCCGAAACATTACAGCAGCATAATCTTTGTCTGGGGGTTTGTTGGTAAGTTTGGGATAGGTGCAGAGAGAGCAGAGTTTAGAGTCGGTAAGACATGAGGAGGAATGCGGCATGGTAGTGTAGCTGACTGATGTCTCGTTGGGAATTAGGGATTAAAAGATCCAAAACAGGGCAGCGAACCAATGCGATATGTGGAAGGAGTTCTGCAGAAAGGAGAAATAGAAATCTGTGCGTCGGCTAGAAGGAGCAACACCTTGTATTTATTACTGTTAACACTGATTTAGACAATTTGGACGTTGTGTGTTAAAAAAAGTATGACTCTCCCTTCTCAGGCTCAAGTTGCACAATCAAATATATACAAAAAGCAAAGTTTGTTTGCACCATTCTACGGGAAGATTTTACTTTAGAATCTAGCAATATTGCACAGTCGACGTTTATAGCAGAGGCACTTGGTTCTCGGAACGAGGTGTTGACTGTAGGAAGGGTTGCATCATTTTGAAGAAGTTATTGTGTTTTTTTTAAATCCAAAAAAGTGGCCCAGAAACTCAAAATAATCGAAAAAGTTAAATATGTGGGCAAACTGCCAATGACATAAAGTAGGATACTAAAAGTCTTTTTTTCAGTTACGTAAAGAGTGAAAGGGAGGTGAGAGCTGAAAATAGACCACTGGAAGTGATGCTGGTTAAGTAGTGATAGGGGGAAAGGAAATGGCATATGAGCCGAATAAGAATTTGCATTAGACTTTACTGTGGAAGACATTATCACTGTGGCTAAGGACCGTGCGTGCCAGGCAGAACGAGTGAGAGCCTTTGCTATTACAAATGAAAAAGTGCCAGGGAAACGAAAAGGCATACATTGTATAACACGGAGCTCTTAAAAATGTTGCTGAAGAGATAGCAGATGCATTGGATATGTTCTTTCAAGAATCACTCGATTCTGGTATGGGTTCGGAGGACACTATGATTTCAAATGTCACTGCACATTTTAAGAAGGGAGGAAGGAAAATAAAGAAAAAAACATTTTAAGACTGATAGACTAACCTCAGTAGCTTTGAACGCTTTGGTGTCCAGTATTAACAATGATGTTTCTGGTAATTGGAGATTAATGATAAAGCTGTCAAAAATAGCATGATTTCTGTCAACGGACATCGAGCCTGACAAATCTGAAACAGTTCCTTAAGGACGTAACAAGTCGAATGGAGAAAAGGAAAAGCAGTGGATGTCCTTTACTTGGATTTTCGAAAGGCAGTTGATATGGTGCTACTCATGAGGCTTCATAACAAAATAAAATCACATGGCACTACGGGAAAGATACTGACATGGTTGGAGGGATAGTAGGATAGCAGGAGTCAGCAAGTGGAACAGAGGAGGCAGTTTCTGGTTGGCTGCCAGTAACTGGCAATCTTTCTCAGGGGCTTGTATTAGAATGATACCTCTCATATTGCTTGAGATTGAGATAATGGAATTGATAGCTTTCTTGCAAAGTTCAGAGATGTTCTGAAGATAGTTGGATGTGTCGGTAGTGCCGAGGAAGCAATACGATTGAGGAGGGAAATTTGAGCATCAGGGTATATGGTGAGAGGCCAGGTGTATGTGGTTGAATCAATCCGGGATCAGCCATTACGAACTGATTGAACATTGGTTTGAATGTCTTAATTCTACTCCTTTGTCTAAATGAAAATGCATTTTCACTAAAGGAACAAACGTGCAGAATATTATCTAAGACAATTCAAACATGAGTGGAGCAGAGGACAACTTGCTAGATTCCATGAAGGTTGATTTACAGATTGAGCTTGTTGTAAAGAAGGAAAGTGCAATGTTGTGATTCATTTCAAAGTGGAAAATAACATAAAAACAACAAGATGTTGCTGAGGTTTTATAAGATACTCTTCTGGGAAATATTGCCAATAAGTTTGGCCTTTTAAGTTCTTCCAGTATTTTAATCCTTCAAAGAAATGTTTCCCTTCCTCTGCGATTGATGCTGCACTGCCCTTCTCTGATGTTAGCACATCCGTTCATCGTGGGACCAAAACGGCTCACTGTACTGCATGAACGTCTTCCCCAGTGCTCGATAAAGCTTCATTCAAAATTACACCTTGCTTTTATATTCTATTCCTTCTGAATTGAAGGTTCCACTGCTAATGTAATGGCCATTCTGTAGAAGCTGGGTATGGGTTATGGTTAGAGATAACGGGTGTTTTGGAATGTGATCTCGGCCTTTTGTTCAGTGGGGATGGTGTTTCAGTGGAGCAAGGGTCCACAGTCGACTTAGCATCAGTGAATATGCTTTTTGGAATGGTTGGTTTTAAATATAGCGACCCTTCTTGTTCCTCCTTGTTTTATTTTCCCTTTCTTTTCTTCACTGACACTTTAGTTAAGTTAAGATTCCTAGATATTATTCATTTAATCGTATGCTGTGTGCTCTATGCAATTCCTTGGCATTGACTTTGTAACAGAGCAGCAAAGAACAAAACGTCCAGACAAAATGCGGTTTGCGGTGGGAGAGCCCTCTCAATATCACCCGTTAGGCAGGACCTGAGTGTGTATTAACCTAAACTTACGCAGGCAAGTAAACCAGTGGGGTTTCATGTAAATATTTAATGTCTGTATTTACTCTTCCCACTTCTGTCCTCGGTAGTGTTAATTGAAGAGTGCTGGAGGGCAAATATTTTATTTCTGAAAATTTATCTTTTTCAGTTCTTACTGTTCTTTCTAAATTTTCCAGAATGATTTCGGCCGAAATGTGTTGCTAAAACAAAGACGTTAACACGGATATCACAGAAGTGTTCTTTACATTTGTTATTAGCTTCTGAACTTTGGCAGATTTTTGAAAGCCTGAAGTAAATTATGCGGAAAGCTTTTTACATTTGTCGGAATATGTTTGTTTGTTGTAGACACCTAAATACCTACTGTATATGTTCATCCATCTGTTGTATCCTCCCATGGTACTCATTTTTGAATTCAACTAACTCTACTACATCTTCCCCTCTGCTTAATGTTCTGTGGTTATCTAGTCCAATCTATATGTCAGATTTTTTTTCGAAAAAAGTTCTATTATTTGCATTCATTGCTTTAGCTTTAAAGGTGAACTAGTGTTTAATTTCAAATAATCAGGAAGGTGTTTTAAGGTGTATTTGGTTTGGTTGCTTCTGACCTGAATCCCTATATTCCTCTGTTTCAGTTGAATTAGAGAGTGGGTTTGAAGACTGTCACAACCCCAGTAGTCTGAGAATGTCGCCCGAAATTGCATGGGTAACCTGCACTGCTGTCTTAGGGGGAGGAACAACGTGCAGGGGCAATCTCTTACAGTGACTCTACATGAGCACACAGTTCTGCAGTATGGATTGCTATGTGAAGTGATTTAACCTGAGGGCGGTGCCCAGGACTGCTGCCACTGGACCTGACCTGTGATTTGACAGTTGTATTTCAGACTCACCCTGCTCGGATTAGAGACAATGACAGTCAGTAGCTAGAAAACGGAATAGGTGCATTTCTGTGCAACGTCCAAAATGTGCTGACGCTCAAACTAGGATTCTAACGATACAGATGTCTTCATCTATTTGCATAAGTGGCTGAGGTTCATTCGGAAGCATTGTGGAGAACGGTGAGGTGTCTCACATACTGTCCTCCTCGTAGGCAATGTAGGTCAGCTGCTGTCTGGATCCACTCATGTTTGTGACATTGCGGCGGTGTCCTAGTTAATTACTGAACAGCTGTCTGCACAAAGTAGCTCCATACGATCATAAGAACATTAAAAAAAAGAAATAGGAGCAGGAGTAGGCCATCCGGCCCATCCAACCTGCCTCGCTATTCAATAAGTTTATGGACGATCTGTCTGTAAACTCAGCTCCATCGACCTGCCACTTCCCCATAACCCTTAATTGTCTTACAATGTAAAAAAAACTATCTAACTGTTTCTTAAATATAGTTAGTGAAGATGCCTCAACTGTTTCCCTGGGCAGAGAATTCCGTGCTAATTCTTCTCCCCTCAATCTTGAGGCAATGTCCCCAAGTTCGAGTCTCACCTACCAATGGATACAACATTCCTACTATCTTCTCCATCCCTTGCAAACTGTTGCATGTTTCTATAAGATCCCCTCTCATTCTTCTGAACTCCAGAGAATATAATCCCAGGCTACTCAATCTCTCCTCAGGTTAACCCCTTCATCCCGATGCAATATTTGCGGGCGGAGCACTTAAAATCACGAGTTTCTTTTTTTTCCCGTCTCCTGCACTGGCTGTTCTGCACAGCAACAGCCTGTGTCATCTCGCCGTATATAGAGGCTCTGGACGAACACACAACCAGTACAGCAAGACAACACTGAGCTAAGCCTTAGTACTTAGTGCCTCAGCATTGGAACAGTAGTCAGTGGATGTTAGAAACATGGGGTTATTCTGCACTTATCACCCCCAATTTCCACCTCTCTCTCTCTCTATCTCTCTCTCTCATTTTCTCTCACTCTTTCTCCTTCTCTCTCGCTCTCTCTTTCTGTCAGTCTCTCCCCCTCCCCTTGCCTCGCTGCCTCCAACTAAACTTTCTCTCTCTAATTCACACACTCTTACATCTCTATCTCTGTTACAGCTGCTCTCTCGCAACTCCTGCAGTCTCTATTGAGCAATTTCATCTCTCTCCCCCATCCGCCCCTCTGCCCCATCCCCATTTCGCCATGTTCCATACCATTCCCTCCGTCTCCGTCTGGAATATCAGCATCCACCTCGCTCTCTACCCTGCCATATCATCTTCAACCCACCCGAACAAAACAGTCTCAGACAAAACACCGTGCCAGAGATGTTGTTGAAGTTAAGCCTGGGTGTGGATTATTGATCACACAAGAAACACTGGGTCTAAATGCACCTCCAGCATGTTGGCAGTCTGTAAGAGCGGGAAATGATGGTCAATGGTGTTCAGGACTCAGCGACGTCACCCATGAACTGAGGAGTGTCACAGATCCAAGGACCAATGTTTCTGACGACATTCACCATGTGTAGGAGTGAGCGCAGGGCAGGGCTTGGGACGATGAAAGGGAATTTGCAGGGGCCGGGGATGTGTGTGGGAAGGTGGCAATAGAATATCGTGTGGTTGGCTGTAAGGGCATCTACTTTGTGCTGAAGAAAATGTCTTTATTAAATAGAAAGTGATCTGTCGGTGCTTATGCCCAGGAGCAGGGCCACCACACCAGAGACTAAAAACCAGCCTGGGAGAACAGTCGCTAATTCACTGCACTGACGGTGCTGGGCTTTCTCCACAAAGAGCTTGCTCAGTGAAGAGTGGTAAGTTCGTTCGAATGGTGCGCGACGTCTTTGCAGATGTACCAAGAGTATTGTGGACAGTGTTAGTCTCAGATAGGGCAGTGAAGATTACCTAGAGAGGGGTACAGGTCTGTCCTCTGGAGTAGTTATTAACAATTACAATCAGAATCACAAAAAATGCTTGAGGGACTCAGCAGGCCAGGCAGCATGTATGAAAAAAAAAGTACAGTCATAGTTTCGGGATGAAACACTACTCTAAAACTGGAGAAAAAGAAAAAGCTGAGGCATCGACATGTGTCCTGAGGTTAGAGCGTAACGCCAGGTGATAGGTGAAACCTGAAGGGGAGGGATGAAGTAAATAGCTGGGAAGATGGTTGGTGAAAGAGAGAGAATGACATAGAGGAAACATATAACGAGGAGCAGCACCGGAGGGAGGCGATGGGCGGTCAAGTAGATAAAGTGAGAGAGGGAAAACGGGATAAGAAATAGATAGGGGGTGTTGCTGGAGGGAATTACTGGAAGTAAGTAAAGTCAATGTTTGTGCCATCAGTTGGATGCAACCCAAAAGGACTATAAGGTGTAATTTCTCCACCTAAGTGTGTCCTCAACACTACAGTGGAGGGGGCTATGGATGGATACACCCCAGTGGGAATGGGAAGTGGAATTAAAATGTATGACCATAGTATGAAAAACCTCATCCTGAGAGCATATGCGGCGCTGCTGGAGGAATTGAGAGAATGGGATGGTGTTTTACAAGTAGCCGTGTCAGACGAGGTATAGAACAAGTACAAGCGTAGAGCGCCATCCCCTTCTCTCAGTTCCTCCTTCTTCCACAACCAAGCACACCTCTCCCTCTCTCCTTATCCACATTCTGCTCTCCATACGGATCTCCCAGTGTGCGACTTTCTTATCTTTACAAGCTGAAGAAGTGCCACTGATCCTTACCTAAACAGTCCTCCCATGTGAGCCGACACTTTCCCTGTGAGTCTGTTGGGGTCACTTATTGTGCCCGTTGCTCCCGGCGTGGCCGGCTGTATATCGATGAGACGCGACGCAGATTGGGAGACCGCTTTGCCGTGCATCTACTATCCATCCGCCAGAACCAGCGGGATCTTGCAGTGGCCACCGACATTAATTCCAATTCCCATTCCCATTCAGATTTGTCCATCCATGGCCTCCTCCACTGTGGTGACGAGGCCACACTCAGGTTTGAGGAAGAACACTTTATATTCCACTTGGATACCCTGCAACCTGATAGCATGAACATCGATGTCTAAAACTTCCTGCAATGCGCCCAGGCCCTTTCCCCTTTTCGCCAATTCCCATCGCCTTTCCCCTCTGTCATTTCTTTTGCTTGTCCGCATGTTGCCTCCCTCTGGTGTTCCCCCACCTTTTATTTTTCTTTCTACCGTAGCCTCCATCCTCTTTCACCAATCAACTTCCCATCTATTTACTTCATCACTCCCCTTCCAGGTTTCACCTATCACACAGCGTTTCTATCTCCCCTCCACCCAACTTTTTATTCTACTCCTCAGGTTTCTGTTTTCCTGTCCCGCCGAAGGGTTTCAGTCGGAAAACTTTCTCCATCCGAAGAGTGGCTTCATAACGACAGAGTGGAGATCAGGGATGGACAGACCTCAATGGGAATGGAAGTGGAAGACCACTAGAATGAACAGCCTCACCCTGAGAGCATGTGCGGCGGCGACTGAGGACCTGAGAGCAGGGGATGGCGGTTTAACATGCAGCAGGGTTGAACAAGTTATAGTTACTTCAGCCCTCCGCCCCTTTCCATACCAATCGTATATTCGTCTCTGCCCACCGATCTTCCTCCTTGCAAGTGGAGCAGTTGCTACACCTGCCCCTACACCTCTCCCCCTTACTGATATTTGGTGGTCCTAGCGTGGCCTGTCGTAAATCGATGAGACTCAACATACATTGGGAGCCGGAATTGCCAAGTATCTACGTTCTGTCCGCGAGAACAAGCGTGGTCGGAAACTTGCCACCGAGTTTACTTCCATTTCTCATTCCGATTCTGATATGTCCATTCATGGGCACCTCAACTACCGTGAGGAGGCCACGCTGAGGTTGGAAAACAACACCTTATATTCCTGTTGATTAGATGCAACCTGATACCACGAAAATTGATGTATCAATCTTCCTGTAATATCCCTTTCATGATTTCCCATCCCGTTTCACCCCTCTCACTTTACCAGAGAAAGGGAAACAATTTTCGATTAAGTACATTTCATTAGAACTGAGGAGAGAGAGAAATGTAAGTTGGTCTGGGCAGAGAAGTTGGGAAGGTGCTGTCGTAACCAAATAAATATCCCTGTTTGGGTGAGATTTGAGCACTCCATGTGGTAGATAATTTGTTTTATCTGATGTACAAAGTCGAGTGTTTTAAGCACTGTAACAAACACTCCTCTTCTTGGGGGGTTTTAAACTAAATTTGCAGGGGGCAGGGATCCAGAATGTGAGAGAGGATAGCGAGATGAAGAATAAAGGACAGGTGGGGACTACATGGTTCCGGAATATTAAGTGTGTAGTAGAAAAAGGTGAGGCGGAACAAGTGATAAGGAGGACACATGTACAGAGGGATGGTCTGACGGAACATGGAGTTAAATGTGCAGAAAGAATCAGTAAATTTAGGAAGGACAACAAAATTCTAGGGGCGTATAGCCCGATGGGTGTTCGGGGAGCTGGGTTAAGCACAATAGGCAGAGATTCAAACAGAGAGAGGAGAAATGGGCTAAAAATTCTATATCTGAATGCACGGTGTCAGAAAAAAGGTCGATGAGCTTGAAGTTCAGGTGCGAATGGGTAACTACGATGTTGTTGGGGTAATGGAGACATGGCTACAGGAAGATCAGACCTGGGAAATGAATGTACAAGGGTATACGTGCTATCGTAGGGACAGAAATGTGGGCAGTGGAGGTGGGGTGGCTCTGTTGGTGAGGAATGAGATTCAGTCCTTTGCAAGGAGGGACATAGGATCAGGAGAAGTGGAGTCTGTGTGGATAGAACTGAGGAACCGCAAGGGCAAAAGGACCCTAATGGGTGTTGTCTACCGGGCACCAAACAGTAGCATGGATATTGGGTGCAATTTGAATAGGGAGTTAACATTGGCATGTGGCAAAGGTAATGTTGCAGTAGTTATGGGGGATTTCAACATGCAGGTGAACTGGGAGAATGAGGTTGGTGCTGGACCCCAGGATAGGGAGTTTGTAGAGTGCCTACTGGATGCATTCTTGGAACAGCTTGTAAGAGAGCCGACCAGGGACAAGGCTATTCTGGATTTAGTGTTATGTAATGAACAGGATTTGATAAGCGATCTTGAAGTAAAGCAGCCATTAGGAGGAATGATCATAATATTATAAGTTTTTATCGGCAATTTGAGAAGGATAAGGGCAGCTCGGAGGTGTCAGTGTTGCAGTCGAACAAAGGAGACTATGGAGCCATGAGGGAGGAGCTGGTCAAAGTTAACTGGATGGATATCCTAGCAGAAAAGACAGTGAAACAGCAATGGCAGGTATTCTTGGGAATAATGCACAAGGTGCAAAATCAGTTCATTCCCCGGAGAAGGGAGAATTCAAAGGGGGGAAAGGGGCCACAGTGGTTGACAAAGGAAGTCAGAGATTGCATAGCATTAAAAAAAAGTTAGTGTGACAGAGCTGAGGTGATTGGGAGGAGAGATGATTGGGAAATTTTTAAGGAACAACAGAACTTAACTAAAAAGGCAATATGGGGAGAAAAAGTGAGGTACAAACACAAGCTAGCCAGGAATATAAAGGAGGATAGCAAAAGAGTTTTTAATTATGTGAAGAGACAGAAGATAGTTAAGAACAATGTTGGTCCCTTGAAGAATGAATTGGGTGCAATTTTTATTGGAAACAGAGAAATGGCAGAAGAATTTATTAAGTACTTTAGATCTGTCTTCACTAAGGAAAACACAAGCAATCTCGCAGATGTATGGATGGGCCAAGGACATAGGGTAACAGAGGAAATGAAACATATTGACATTAGGAAGGAAATGGTGATGAGTAGACTGATGGGACTGAAGGCTGACACATCCCCAGGTCCAGATGGTCTGCATCCTAGGGTGCTAAAGGAAGTGGCCCTGGAAATTGCGGATGCATTGGTAATCATTTTCCAATGTTCCTTAGATTCAGGATCATTTCCTGAGGATTGGAGAATGGCTAATGTTATCCCACTTTTAAAGAAAAGAGGGAGGGAGAAAACAGAGAACTATCGACCTGTCAGCCTAAAATCAGTAGTGGGAAAGATGCTAGAGTCCATTATTAAAGATGAATTAGTGGCATATCTAGATAGCAGTGATAGGATTGGGCCAAGACAGCATGGATTTACCAAGGGTATTGGAGTTTTTCGAGGATGTAACCAGGAAGTTAGACAAGTGATATCCAGTGGATGTAGTGTACCTTGATTTTCAGAAGGCATTTGATAAGGTCCCACATAGGAGATTGGTGGGTAAAATCAAATCTCATGGCATTGGAGGAAAGACATTGACATGGATAGTAAACTGGGTGACAGGTAGAAAGCAAAGGGTAGCGGTGAATGGGTGTTTCTTGGAATGGCAGGTGGTGACTAGTGGGGTGCCACAGTGCTTGGTATTGGGATCACAGCTGTTTACGATCAATGATTTAGATGATGGCATTGAGAATAACATCAGCAAGTTTGCTGATGATTCTAATCTGGGTGGCAGTGTGACATGAGATGAGGATGTTAGGAGAATTCAGGGTGACTTGGACAGGCTGGGTGAGTGGACAGATACGTGGCAGATGACGTTTAATGTGAATAAGTGTGAGGTTATACAGTTTGGGAGTAAGAACAGGAAGGCTGATTATTATCAGAACGGTGTAAAGTTAGGTAAGGGAGAAATACAAAGAGATCTAGGAGTCCTTGTTCATCAGTCACTGAAGGTGAATGAGCAAGTGCAACAGGCAGTGAAGAAGGCTAATGGAATGTTGGCCTTTATTACAAAGGGAATTGAGTACACGAGCAAGGAAATCCTCTTCAATTTGTACAGGGCCCTGGTGAGACCACACCTGGAGTATTGTGTACAGTTTTGATCTCCAGGGTTAAGGAAGGACATCCTGGCTGTAGAGGAAGTGTAGCGTAGATTCACGAGGTTAATTCCTGGGATGTCCAGACTGTCTTACGCAGAGGTTAGAGAGACTGGGCTTGTACACACTGGAATTAAGGAGATTGAGAGGGGATCTGATTGCAACATATAAGATTATTAAGGGATTGGACAAGATAGAGGCAGGAAATATGTTCCAGATGCTGGGAGAGTCCAGTACCAGAGGGCATGGTTTGAGAATAAGGGGTAGGTCATTTAGGACAGAGATAAGGAAAAACTTCTTCTCCCAGAGAGTTGTGGGGGTCTGGAATGCACTGCCTCGGAAGGTAGTGGAGGCCAATTCTCTGGATGCTTTCAAGAAGGAGCTAGATAGGTATCTTATGGATAGGGGAATCAAGGGATATGGTGACAAGGCAGGAACCGGGTATTGATAGTAGATGATCAGCCATGATCTCAAAATGGCAGTGCAGACTCGAAGGGCCGAATGGTCTACTTTTGCTCCTATTGTCTATTATCTATTGTCTGTTGTTTTAAGCACTGTACCAAACACTCCACTTTCTGTCCGAACACCCCATCCCTCTATCCGCCCTTAAACCTTGCAAATCTTGCTCGTCGACTTACACCCAGTCACTCTTCCTCTCCCACCTAATCTCCAGGAACTCTCCTTCCCCTTCTCTCTGAGAGAGTTCCCTGCAGGTTTTCTGTCTTTTTCTGGAATGAAGGAGGCTGGCTGGGGTGTTCTAACCGTTGGAGGGCATGGATAGTTCACACAGTGGGAACGTTATCCCATGTTGCAGATGTGTTTAAAAGTACACCACACAGATTTAAGAGGAGGGGTGAGAGGTTCACACGTTCACTAGCCGTAGGGCTAGCTGTGGTGGTGCTGGGGTTTCTGCAGCCGGATTGCGGTGCCCTGGTGGGGGAGGATGGATAAACTCTTGCCTGCAATCCGTAGTATCGAGATGAACAAACAAAAATTGTGGCTTTTTTGCCACTATACAAAATCAATACGAAGCTGTAGGGTAGTAGAATTGACCCAATGGGCCGAAGGGCTGCCTGCTGTATGACCCTATCAATGGCCCTTTGCTAATGGCAAATACTGGGTAGTGACTGCTTCTGTTTACACAGGGTGACTATGCTGTCCGTGTTTCTGCTTACAGCCTCACTGGTCTTCGAAGCTGGCTTGAGCGAACGGTAAGCTGTGAGCGAAATCACTTCCCTTCCGCAGTCCCACATCTGCCGCTCAATCCGATGCCTGCCTAGCCTGGCCTCCCTGCCCTGTACCGCCTCCGACACGACCCTGCCTGCCTCGCCCCCCTCCTTCCATTCCGTCCTCCTGCACCAGCCTGTCTCCTCAACCCTGCTTCCCTGCACCAACTCGCATCTCCAATACACAGCGCTGAAACCCTGATTCTCCCTGCTACGTAGACCGGGGCAAGGACGACAACGGAATAGTCGTTTTCCACAAATGTATTCAGTCACGTCAGTAACGGTAGACACTCGGCAACAGCCAATACAAGAGCAACGAAGCGAGCTCCTTTCACAAAATACATTCACGCTCCAAAACCAAGTCAAAACATGCCTGACTCCTGCAGGTCAAAGCATTGGTTTCACCCGCATGCGCACTCACCACATCATCACAATCGATATGATGTAGTACGCTATCCGGTCCCACCACTCATCAGCCCATTTCCTTCTTGGCTTGTGCTCATTTCTGTGCTAATACTCAGCCCATCTTACCAACTTTCTACACCCAGCGCACCTCCCCTTTCATACCTACTCTCGAGACCAACCAGAACACCTTCCATTTCTACTCACCAATCTTATCTCCCAGCCCACCTTCTGCGTTTCTCTCTCCAGGACCCTCTCCTCCCGATTGCTCTATGTACAATGTCCCGTGTTTCTTACAGGCCTTGCTTACAGCATTGAGTTCTGCATCGCTACCCATCGGGACTGCATACCAGCCCTACGTCCCTCTACAAATGAGGCTCAGTACAAATGTTTAATTGGACTGTTCCCTTGGCGTTTTTGGCCGGGGATATTTAACAGGGAGAATCCGGAAATAATAAGTGTGGATCGGAGAGGGGGAGTTTGTGAAACGAATCATGTTTGGGTAAGGAGACTGGTCCAAAAAGACGGGACAGGAGAAGGGAGGCAATGGAGACAGGGCTGGTTGTGGGATGGGGCAAGCCAGGGCAGGGAATAAGGAATCACGTCTTTCTGACATTCTGTGACTACAGTTCCACTGCAGAGACGCTAAGTGTGACAGTTTACCTAAGTGTTGATTTGCTGTACTGGGTATGCGCTTATCCATAGTCTCTATATACAGAGAAATGACAGAGGCTACGGGTATGCAGAACTCCCTGTGCAGGGGGACAAAGACAACTCATGATTCTGAATACATCTGCCGCAAGTGTCGCATCATCTAATGGAGCTACCTGTGCAAACCAAAGCTCATTATTTAACTAGGACACAACATCAATATCACAAACATGAGCGGATCCAGACAGCAGCTGAAACTGCCACCTAATTTGCCTACTGTGAGGACAGGATGTGAGACACCTCACCGTTCTCCACAAAGCTTCCAAATTAACCAGAATCACTTCAGCAAATAAGAGAAGGCATCAGCATCGTTAGAGTCCCAGGTTGGTCGTCATTGCTTTTCAGTGGTTACACGGAGCTGCACCCATTCTGTTGTTCCGGTAATGACGCTCAGTGATGTTATTGGAGTAGAGTCCAGGGTAGAACTGTTCATCCACAGGTCGGATCCAGTGGTAAGAGGTGAGGAAACGACCTCAGGTTACAAACCTCCGTAGAGCCATGACTACTGCAAAACCGTGCGCTCATGTAGACTCACAGTAAAGAATGATAACGGCAAGATCGACCCCACAAGAGACGATGGCGCAGGTTCCCCATGCATTTGAAATTAAACCAAGACATTTTTCCGTGCGGCACTCAATGCTTGCTCGGGTTTGGACTTTCTTTGAACACGGTCTGTAATTGACTGAATCAGAGAAACATAGGGTTTCAGATCAGAAACAACCAAACAATTTATACCTTAACAAACTTTCCTGACCGATTTGAAATTAAACGCTACTTCACCAGTAAAGCTAAAGCAATTAAAACAATTGTTGTACTCTTTTCGAAAATTAGGAACATATAATCTAGAAGAATAAGTACAGAGCATTAAGCAGAGAGAAAGATGTTACACAGTTTGTCGAGTTTAAAACCGATTAGCATGATAAGATACAACAGATAGATGACTATGAACTATATAGGCATTTAGGTGTCAAAGCAAAGACAGATCAGACTACTACAAAGGCAAGCTTTCCAAATAATATACTTCAGGCTTAAGGAAATCTGCCAAATAAATCTCTTCAGTATACACAAAAGATGTGCAGTAAACACTTCCGATATAACCAATGTATCACAATGCCATTAGTTCCAATATAATTATGGAGAAGGATAGGTCTGGACCCAGGATTGAGACTTTTGATTGGAGAAAGGCTAACTTTGAGGATTTAGAAGGAGTGGATTAGGACAATTTGTTTTATGGGAAGAATGTAATTGAGAAATGGAGGTCATTTAAAGGTGATATTTTGAGGGTAGAGATTCTTTATGTTCCTGTTAGGTTGAAAAGAAAGGTTAAAAATTTAAGAGAGCCATGGTTTTCAAGGGATATTGGAAACCTGGTTCGGAAAATGAGAAAGATCTACAATAAATATAGGCAGCATGGAGTAAATGAGGTGCTTGAGGAATATAAAGAAAGTAAAAAGAATATTAAGGAAGAAATTAGAAAAGCTAAAAAAAGATTTGAGGTTGCTTTGGCAAGTAAGGTGAAAATAAATCCAAAGGGTTTCTACACTTATATTAATAGCAAAAGGATAGTGAGGGATAAAAGTGGTACCTTAGAGAATCAGTGTGGAGCCAAAAGAGATGGGGGAGATTTTGAACAATTTCTTTTCTTCGGTATTCAATAAGGAGAAGGATATTAAATTGTGTACGATAAGGGAAGCAAGTAGGGTAGTTATGGAAACTATGATGATTAAAGAAGAGGAATATAAAGGTGGATAAGTCTCACGGTCCTGACAGGATGATCCCGAGGACCTTGAGGGAAGTTAGCGTGGAAACAGCAGGGGCTCTGACAGAAATATTTCAAATGTCATTAGAAAGGGGGATGGCGCTGGATTATTGGCGTATTGCTCATGTGGTCCTATTGTTTAAAAAGGGCTCTAAGAGTAAACCTAGCAATAGTTGCCCTGTAAGTTTGATGGCAGTGGTGGGCAAATTAATGGAAAGTATTCTTGGAAACGGAATATATAATTATCTGGATAGACAGGGTCTGATTAGGAACAGTCAACACTGATTCGTGCGAGGAAGGGCATGTTTGACAAATCCTATTGAATTTTTTGAAGTGGTTACTAGGAAAGTTGATGACGGGTAAAGCAGTGGATGTTTTCTATATGGACTTCAGTAAGGCCTTTGACAAGGCTCCACACGGAAGGATAGTTAGGAAGGTTCAATCGTTAGGTATTAATATTGAAGTTGTAAAATGGATTCAACAGTGGCTAGATGGGAGATGCCGGAGAGCAGTGGTGGTAACTGTTTGTCAGGTTGGAGGCCAGTGACAAGTGGTGTGCCTCAGGGATCTGTACTGGGTTCAATGTTGTTTTTCATATACATTAATGATCTGGATGTTGGTGTGGTAAATTGGATTAGTAAGTATGCAGAAGATACTAAGATAAATGGGGTTGTTGTTAATGAAGTAGGTTTTCAAAGCATGCAGAGAGATTTAGGCCAGTTAGAAGAGTGGGCTGAAAGATGGCAGATGGAGTTTAATGTTGAGTGTGAGGTCTACATTTTGGTAGGACTAATCAAAATAGGACATATATGGTAAATGGTAGGGCATTGAGGAATGCAGTAGAACAGAGTGATCTATGAATAATGGTGCATAGTTCCCTGAAGGTGGAATCTCATGTGGATAGGGTGGTGAAGAATGTGTTTGGAGGCTGGACTTTATAAATAAGAGCATTGTGTATAGGATTTGGGATGCAATGTTAAAATTCTACAAGTCATTGGAGAGGACAAATTTGGAGTATTGTGTACAGTTCTGTTCATTGAACTAAAGGAAAAATGTCAACAAAGTAGAAAGAGTACAGAGGAGATTTATTAGAATGTTACCTGGGTTTCAGCACCTAAGTTACAGAGAAGAACATGTTAGTTCTTTATTCTTTGGAGCATAGAAGGTTCAGGGGCGACTTGATAGAGGTATTTAAAATTATGTGGGTTACAGATAGATAGAGTTAACGTGGATAGACTTTTTCCATTGAGAGAAGGGGAGATTCAAACAAGAGGACATGATTTGAGAGTTAGGGTGCAAAAGCTTAGGGGTAACACGAGGGGGAACTTCTTTACTCAGAGAATGGTATCTGTGTGGAATGAGCTTCTAGTAGAAGTGGTAGAGCCAGGTTGGTTTATGTCATTTAAAAAAAATGGATAGGTATATGGACAGGAAAGGAATGGAGGGTTATGGGCTGAGTGCAAGTCAGTGGGATTAGGTGAGAGTATGCGTTCGACATGGCCTAGGAGGGCCAAGATTGCCTGTTTCCATGCTCTAATTGTTATATGATTCTATGGTCATATCTGAATTAACGTCTTCATTTGACAAAATATTTTGGCTCGATATCAATCTGGAAAAATTTACAAAGAAAAATAAGACCTCACAGGACAAATTTTCTAAGAAAAAATACCCTCCAGCACAGTTAGATTAACATTACTGAGGAGCGAAGGGGGAAGAAAATTAACATACATTAAACAATAACATGAAACCCCGCTGGTTTCCCTGGGTGAGGAAGTCTAGGTTAATATACACTTTGTCTGGCCTAACCAGTGATATTGAAAGGGCTCTGCCACCGCAAACCCCGTTTTGTGTGGTTGCTATGCACCTTGCTGCCCTTTACAAAGTCACTGCCATGGAATAATAGCACGCGGCATAAGATAAAAGGATTTATATTTATGAATTTTAACTAAAGGTTTAGAAAAGAAAATAAGGATACAAAAAAACAAGAGGGGCCCATTATCATTAAACTTAACTCTTGCAAGAGGCATATTGACCTATCCTCTCTGAACTACAAACCCTTGCTCCATCTAATCACGATTACTCCGAACAAAAGATGCAGTTCACATTAGTAAACTCCCGTTATCGCTAACCATAATTCAAACACAGCTGCTACAGGAGGTTGCTCCAGTAAGCTGCTACATTACCTTAGCAGTGAAACCTTTCCCTAGGTGTTACATACTGAGAGGTTCGGTAAACCTTCTAATAATATAATTTCATCAAAGAAAGCTGAATTCATAGCCTATGTGAGCATATGCAAGCCTTTACCTAAAGGAAAGAACAACCCAAGAGCTTATGAAATAATCACTAGAGGAGAAGAAGTTAACAAAAGGGGGAACATGACGTCTCTGGAACAAAACCCTTTCAGCTGAGCAGTCTAGATGTCTGCAAGGAGGCTTCGAAAGCCTGGCGCAGATCGGGAGACCTCATCCCAGAAACAGGGGTGTCTCCTGTAGCATTACAAGGCCACCGGGTGAATACAGAAATATCAAAAATACAGTATAAATGACCGAGAAATATGTCAGAAACTCCAGAGTGTCAAGGACAATGTGTGTGAAGTTGCTATTGAAAGGGAGAATGTTCCTTGGATATCAAAGTCCGAATTTTGAAAAGTCTCCTGGACAAGATATTATGCCCTGCAGGGTCCTAATATGTGGAGCACGTGATTGTGGAAGCAACAATAGTTATCTTTCATGTGTCATTTGATTCCAGCATTCTTCCGGAGAAATGGAAAATTGCAAATGTCACTCAAAGCTTCATGAAGCGAGAGAGCCAGAAGAAAGTACAGGACAATTAGGCTGATCTCAGTGTCTAAGAAGATGAGTAACTTGATTATTAGAGTCAACATGATTTCTGACAAATGTCAGCATGTTTTTTTCTCAGGGATCGGTCTTGCTTGACAAAACTACTGGAATTCCTTGAGAGATTATCAAACCGAATAGACAATGTAGAATCAGTAGCTGGTGTGCACTTGGATTTTTAGAAAACCTCTGATAGGGCATCAGTCATGAGTCTGCTTAAAAAGTAAAGATCTACAGTATTGCATGACAGATGCTAGCATAGAGAAAGTAACGACTGTTTAGCAGGAAGGAAAGAGTGAGAATAAAGAGAGCCTTTTCTGGTAGGTTGTCGGTGACTAGTGGTGTTCCACAGCGGTCTGTGTTGGGTCCACTTACGTTATACGTAAGAACTATCTGTGAAAGTGGAATAGATGGCTTTGTGACAAAGTGTTCAGATGATGCAAAGATACGTAGAGGGGTAGATAGTTTTTAGAAAGTAGACAGACTACATAATGAATTGAATGAATATTTTTTAATGGAGTGAAAACAAAATTAAAAAAATCTGAAGTGCAAGGTGACTTTTGCGATCTCTGCAGAATCCCCTAAACGTTTATTGGCAGGTTGAGTCAGTGCTGTCAAATGTCAATGCGATGTTAGCATTCATTTAAAGAGAAATAGAATATAAAAACAAGAAATAAGGTAGAATGAAACTTTTTAAAGCGCTGGGCAGGCCAATTTTGGAGTACTGTGAGCCATTTGTTCTCACTAAGAGGGGATGTGTTAACATTGGGGAAGATGAGTGCAATATCAATTGATGAATAAGGGAACATATTTTAATCATTTTTGATAGATTGAAATGCAGGAAGAACTCAGAAGATCAAGCAGCAACTGTGGAAAGGAGTGCAATCGATGTTCAGGGCCGCAGAGAGAAGGCAGCTCTGATCGCCTGGAATGGAGGCCACATTCTTGCAGCAGATGCTGATGAGATGAAGGAAAGGGGAAAAGGGAATAGCATTTTTACAGGAAACTGCGAGAGAAGAGGTATGGACCAGATAACTGTTGGAGCCGGTATGTTTCTAATGAAGAGGGTCGGCAATTTGTTTCCTTTGTTTGAGACAAAGAGATCGAGCGAGGTGAGGTAGTTGTTAAAACGGACCAAGTGTACTTAAGGTCAGTGTGGACATTGGTGGCCAATGTGATGAAATTCACGGCCTCAGAGCAGGTGCCTGAAAGAGCATCAATGCAGGCTTCAATGTCATAAGGGGACAGGTGGCTGGACACAAGTGCAGGACGCAGTACTGGGGGCAGGATGGGAACAACTAAACAATAGACAAGATGTGGGGACCGTGGTGTGCGATTCTGGGGTTCCAAGAGAGACTTTGAGTTCAGGCAAGGCAGGATCCCGGAGTTCAGAGGAGGTTCTTGGAGGTCCGGCAGGATCTTGGTTCACTGGGGGAGCCGCATAACTGGGCTGGGCCCAGACCTCCGAGGAAAGAACACGGGGGCCTACGCAGGTCGCAGGGCACCTGGGTAGGTTGCGGAGCACGACTCGACGGCAGCAAGGGGTAGGAAGGGGCAGAGTCCCCCGTCGGGCAACAGCAGTCCGGCCAGGCTTGCCCAACGGAGGCAAGGGATAGAAAGGAGACTTCGTCCAGGGTGATTACTCGAAAGACTTGTCTTTAATGATGGTACTCCAAGCCAGGGCAAACCGGAGGAGCAGGATAAGCAGGACAACCAAGGGTGAGCAGGGTAAGCAGGACAATCCCCCAACTCCACTCAGTCCCACAGGCCCCTCGATACACCGCCAGCCGGTGGGCAGCAGGTGCGCCACCTTGACCAACAAGCCAAGATGATCCACAGGTGTGACTAATTAGGCTCAAGGGTGAAAGGCGGATGGCTACAAGACCCGGAGGCCGCGGCCCAGACCAAGAACCGGAACGCCGGCTCCAGACCGTTAGCACAAAACATCAATGTTCTGGAGGAACAAGACAGGGAACATTTCTGGTGAAGGCTTGGAATAAGGACGTAGCCAATGGCCAACACACGGTCTTGTATAATGCGGACGGAGTCAAAGGAAACATTGTTGAGGGTGAGGACCAATTCTAACAGACAGAGGAAAGTGCTAGTGGATCGGGGAGTAGAAGTGTATTAGGAATGATCATTCATGGTGTAAATGAGGTGATCTTGTCCAGGGAGTTGAACGCTAGAAAGATTGTGAGCATGAGAACTTTGACCGATACAGATTGGAAAGGACTGACCGAGGAAGACAGAATCGAGTCGAGCTATGAGCATAAGAGTGCAGTGGGTCAGGAGCAGGCAGAGATAATATGCCTACCCAGCACAGTCGGAATTGTGGATCTTGGGTATTGGGTCAATGTAAGCAGTTGTGGGTGAAGGATCCATGAGCGGATGGGAGATGAGGTCAGTAATGGTATCAGAGACAGTTTTATGTAATTCTGGAGCGGGGTCCTGCTCCTGTGGTACGGATAAGGAGATGCTGGATTTCACAAGTTCACTCAGAAACAGTCCAACAGCACATCCTTTGTCTGGGGGTTTGATTGTAAATTTGGGATACGCACAGAGAGAGCGGAGTTCAGAGTCAGTAAGATTTGAGGAGGAATGAGCTCTGCCAGTGTGGCTGATTGATGTTTCGTCGGGAATTCTGGATTAAAACATCCAGAGCAGGGCAGCAAACCAGAGCGATATGTCGAAGGAGGAGGTTTGAGGAAGGGAGAAGGGGACATCAGTGCGTTGAGTGGGAAGGGAAACGCATTGTATATTTTTTTACTGTTACCACTGCTTTAGACAATTTGGAACTTGTGTGATAAAAATGACTCTACCTTCTTTGGCGCAAATTGTACAATCAAATAAATAGATAAAACAAAGTCATTTGCATCATGTTAATAGATGATTTTACATCAGAAATTAGAAATAGTGTGCAGTCGACATTCTGGGCGAGGAACTGCAGTTTGAGAATTTTTTTTAAATCCAACATAGGCAACTAAGAAAGCCGTACAAATCCAAAGGAATAAACATGAGGGCAAACTGGCCAATAATATAAAGTGGAATGCTGAAAGTTTGTTTTACAGTTAAATAAAGAGTAAAAGGGCGGAGAGAGGTGAAACTGGACTACTGGAAATAAAGCTGGTGAAGTAGTGATGGGGGATAAAGAAATGGCCTATGAAGCTCAGGAGTACATTACATCAGTTCTCCCTGTGAAAGACTTTAACAGTGTTCCTGAAGACCGTGAGTGCCAGGGAGCATGAGTGAGTGCCTTTTCTATTACAAAGGAAAAAGCGCCAAAGAAACGCAAAGGTCTTAAAATAGGACAAGTGGACCATATGGCTGACATCCCACAGTTCTGAAAGAGTTTGCCGAAGAGATAGCAGATGCAGTGGATATCATTTTCCAAGAATCACTGGATTCTGTCATGGTTCTGGAGGAATGTCAAATTGCAAATGTCTCTGCACTCTTTAAAAAGGGAGGAAGGCAAATAAGGAAGGAAATGATAGGCCCGTTCGGCTACCCTGCCTGACAAATCTGACAGGGTTCCTCAAGGACGTAACAATTAGCATGGAAAAAATGAAGGGAGGTGGACGACTTTGGCACAAGTGTAACCCTCAGGCTCGCCCAGCTCCTGTTCATCGAGGGGAGTCGGCCTTCTGCCCCGCCAAACTGGGTAATCTCGTTGTGTGGATGTTGTGCAATGTATCCCCAGCTACAAACCCACAACGCAAAATACCAGATAGTACACCATATGCAATTACATGATAGAACATTATGAATCTTAATCTGAATATAGTACTGAAAATTTAAAAAAGTGCCCAGGTTAAGTCAAAGTCACGTTTGAGCTCACTCAGTAGTCATTCTTCCACCATCGGTCTCCTCCGAGCATCGCCGAACTTCAGACTTCCACATCCCAGTCCACTCCGCATGGTGGTCTACCCACTCTCTCCACACGCGTCCTCCCTCTTCATCTCTCCTCCACAAAAAACCGCAAAGACAACGTCCTCCCTGATACACAAGACAAAGCAACAATCTCCAATGGGCTAACAGGCATAACCCAAACATTGCTGCTACAGAAAAACATTTATCACAGCAGGGAACATTACTTAGAAGCCATTACTTTAGCCTTAGCAATGAAACATTTGAAAGAAGCTATTACATAGAAAGATAGAAAGCCTATAGCACAATAGAGGCCCTTCAGCCTACAATGCTGCACCGAACATTTCCTTACCTTAGATCTACCTAGGGTTACCCATATCCCTCTAATTTTCTAAACTCCATATACCTATCCAGAAGTCTCTATCCAGAAGACACTATCGTTTTCGCCTCCGCGACCGTCGTCGACTGCTCATTCCGCGAACTCACCTTCACTGTGTAAATAAACGTACACCTGGCATCTCCTCTGTACCTACCTCCAAACACATTACAACTGTGCCCTGTCGTGTTACCCATTTCAACCCTGGGAAAAAAGCCTTGGCTATTCACACAATAAATGCCCCTCATTATCTTATACACCTCTATCAGATCACCTCTCATCCTCCATCCCTCCAAGGCCAAGTTCACTCAAACAATTCTCATAAGGCATGCTGTCCAATCCAGGTGACATCCTTGTAAAGCTCCTCTGCACCCTTCCTATGGTTTCCACATCCTTCCTGCACTGAGTCTATCAGAACTGAGCACAGTACTCCAAGTGGAGTTTGAAGAGGTTCCTATATAGCTGCAGCATTACCTCTCGGCTCCTAGACTTAATCCCACGATTGATGAAGGCCAATACACAGTCTGCCTTCTTAACCACAGAGTAAACCTGCGCAGCAGCTTTGAGTGCCCTATGGACTCGGACCCCAAGATCTCTCTGATCCTCCACACTGCCAAGAATCTTACGATTAATACTATATACTGCCATCCTATTTGACCTACCAAAATGAACCACCTCACACTTATCTGGGATGAACTCCATCTGTCATTTTGCAGCTCAGTTTTGCATCCTATCAATCTCCCACTGTAATCTTTGATGGCCCTCCAAACTATCCACAACACCACCAAACTTTGTGTTATCAGCAAATTTACTAACCCAACCTTCCACTTCCTCATCCAGATCATCTATAAAGATCACGAAGAGTAGTGGTCCCACAACAGATCACTGAGACACACCACTGGTCACCAGCCTCCTCGTAGAATGTGACCCACCCGCAACCACTCATTGCCTTCTGTGGGCAAGCCAACTCTGGATGCACAACGCAATGTCCCCTTGTATCCCATGCATCCTTATTCTCTCAATAAGCCTTGCATGGGGTATCTTGCTGAAATCCATATACACTACATCTACTGCCTTGCTTTCATCAATGTCACATGGTCAAAAATTTCAATCAGGTTCATAAGGCATGACCTGCCTTTGACAAAGTCATGCTGACTCTTCCCAATCATATTATAGAAAACATCAAGGATGTTTTCTATCAACTTGCCAACCACTGAACGGAGACTCACTGGTCTATAATTTCCTCGTCTATGACTACTCCCTTTCTTTAATAAAGGAACAACATTCACAACCCTCCAATCCTTTACTTGTATTTCCAGAAGGCATTTCACACGGTGCCATGCATGAGGCCGCTTAACGTAATAAAATCACATGGAAATACAGGAAAGATGCTGACATAGTTAGAGGGATGGCTAACAGGCAGGGGCCAGCGACTGGAATAAAGGGGGGCATTTCCTGGTTGTCTGCCAGTGACTAGTAGTGTTCTCCAGAGTCCAGTATTAGAAACCTACTTTTTATACTTTTGTCAATGATTTAGATAAAGAAATTGATGGCTTTGCAGCAATGTTGTCAGAAGTTATGAAGATAATTGGAGGGGTATGTAGCTCTGAAGAAGCTTTGGGATTACCGAAAGAAACTGGGGCATCAAGGGAATTGATGAGAGGGCAGGTGTATGGGGTTGAATCGATCTGGGATCAGCCATTATGAAATTGCAGACGGGCTTACTGATTTGAATGGCTTAATTCTACTCCTTGGTCTAATGGTTTTATGGTCTAAGGATATACAAATTGGAATGAGGAAAAATTGGCAGGTTGAATACAATGTTCAGAAATGAGCTGGTCATAAAGAAGGCAGATGTTGGTATTCATTTCAATGTGGAACATAATATAAAAACAGCGATATTCGCTGAGTAGTTTTAAGCAACAGTCCGCACTTGGCATATTGTCAACTGTTTTATGCCCGGTATCTCAGGAAGCAGGTGCTCACATCGTGGGGGGGGGGGGGGGGGGCTGGGGGTAGTCCAGATTAGGAGGAGGATTCCGGAAAAGAAGGATTAAGATGTAAGAGGGTTGGCCCTGTACGCACTGGAATTTAGAAGAATGCGAGTAGATTGTATTGAAACATACCAAATGTTGAAAAGACTTGTTTAGGTGGATGTGGAGACGATGTTTCATATACAGAGTCTCCAGAAATTGCAGACACAACCTCAGATTTGAGAGGGATCACTTTAGAACAAAGTTAAGTAGGATATTGTTTTTCCAGAGAGCGGTGAATCTGCGGAATGCTCGGCCACGGACAGGTGTGCAAGCCAAGTCTGTGGAAATATTGAAAGCAAAAAAAAAGATAATTTCCTGATTCGCCTGGGCATCAAAGGTGATCCGGGATTAAACATAATTGATTGACAGAGCAGCTCTGTTGGGTTGAATGGACTGTCTTTATGTACCACACAGTGACTGCCATTTCGTTGCCAGCAAGCCAGGTGCAGCTCTCCGTAATCTCATAACTGGGAGGGTGATTGAATCACCGAGTTAGCAGATGCTTTGCCAGCTTTGCCTATGTGACTCATGCTGAGTTGGAAGCTTTGAGCAGAATGGCCAGGTGCTTCAGAAACTGTCTTCCCAATAGGCAAAGTAGGTGGTGGCTTCAGCTGCTCTCTGGATCCACTAGTACAGGTGCTACTGATGCACTGTCTCCCGGTGAATTATTGAGCTTCTGTTTGCACCAGGTAGCTCCATTGGATGATGCAAAACCTGCATCTGGAGACACTAAAATCATGAATTGTTTTTCTGCTCATTTATATCAATATTCCGTGTCATCTCTCGGTATGTACAGGCGCCGGACAAGCACACAACTTGTACAGCAAGGGGACACCGAGGGAATGCGGACCACTCATGGTCTTTGCAGTGAAACTGTGAACTCTGGATATGAGAGCTTAGAGAAATTGTAATCATTAGGTATGAGGGACAAGAAATCATACTACATCTATTGTTCTTTTCCCCTTTCTCTCAGGGTTTCACGCTTCACTGTATCTGTCTAACGCACACTGCAATATCTCGCTCTCAGCTCTTCCTCCCTTCTCTTTCCCACTGTCCCTCCAGCCTCTATTTCATCAATGCTCCCTCACTTTTCCCTATTCTCTCTCTCTTCCCCTCCCTCCCCCTCCGTCTCTCTCACACATATCCCTCGGCATTAGTCTGTTAATATGGATATCTGTCGCGCTCTTTGCCCTCCCACATCGCCTTCATGTCACCCACAGGGATGCAATATTTGACAAAACACTGTGCTGGAGATGTTGGTGAGGTTAAAAGCGGACACTCGGTTAATGATTACACAACAGACAGCGGGATTAATTTAATATCTGGAAAGGTGACAGGCTGAGAGTCGTGGGAAATCAAGGCGGTTGTGATTAGTTTCCAGCGAAGACAGCCATTGAACTGTGGAGGGCATATGTCCAGTTCCCGTGGTATGGAGGGTGAGTGAAAAGTTTGATTTGATCATGGCCCCCTTCCTGCACAGTCTCTCCCACCAGCTCTTTCCCCTCCACCTCCTTTACTCCCGATCAGCTTCTCCCCATTCCACACGCTTCCTTTTCCTCTCCAGAACCTCTTTTGAGATTGTTCATTTCCCTTCTCTTTAAGACAGACTGCGCAGGCTGGATTGATCCTCGTAGACTAACTGGGGTGTTCTGACCGATAGGTGTGGAGGAGTATGGATGGGTTACACAGTGTGACACAGGTAGCACAGTTCTCAATAGACCACAGGACAGATTGACGTGGCCCTGCAAGAGGTTCAGAGGGACTGTGAGCAATGTCACGCAGAGGTGGTGGTATGGTGGTGAGGGCTGCTGGAACCAGGAATACGCTGCCGTGGGGCGTAGATAGTGGTTGTATGCAGTGATTCTGACTGTCCATCCCCATTATCCAGGTGAACATACAGAAACATAGGCACTGCCGCCTGCGGACGAAGTATTTGTAAGTAGAATGGTGTTGGGTACTAGAATGGGCATGGTGGCCCGAAGGGGAGCTTGATCAACAAACTGTGAATCATCCTATGCCTATGGAAAATATAGGGTAATGGCCGGCACAGCACAATTTTGTGTGCTTAACACTGCTCTACCTTCTCATGACTATGTGGCTCAGGACATCTCAAATATCAACTATAAACTGCTGTGAATGTAATTATTGTTGGCAGAATTTAGGTCTGTGAGGAAAGGGCGTACAGGAGCAAGATATAGCAGTTAGGTGAGTGGTCCCGCAACAACAACCTTGCATGCAACTTCAGCAAGAACAAAGAGCTAATTGTGAAGTTCAGGAAGGACTGAAAAGAGGGAGCAAAGTCAAACGGCATCGAGAGCTCAGGAGTGGAAATAGTGAGCAATTTAAAGTTCCTGGTTGTCAATATCTCTGACGCCCTAACATGGACACAAAATATTGTACAGGTATAAAGAATGCAATTCAGGGACTTTATTACATTCCGGGTTTGAGGAGATTTGGGTTGTTAACTAAAATACTCGAAAATTTCTAAAAATGCATCGTGGAGAGAATTGTCACTGGCTGCATCACTATCTGGTATTGGGGCGGGGCAAGGTACAAGATAGAAGTAAGTTGCAGGATCTTGTACCATTCGTCGATTCTATCATTGGTACCAGCCTCCATAGTATGCAAGACATCTTCTCAAGGAGTGATGCCTTAGGAAGTTTCTGTCCGTCATTAAGAATCTCCGATCTCTAATAATGGATTGGTCATTATAGTTTTTAGGACTCGCACTGTAAAGTGGATCAGGTGTGTATTTCGGCAAGGTATGGTGGATTATGAAACAACTTTGCACTGGAAGCTTCTGGAAATGCGGCTCGTTAGTCCCTTGCTAACAACCACTGGACACTGTGAGGAGAAACCCACCAGTCAGGCTTTGTACGTCTAGCGTGATACAACTGTGGTACTGCGAAGTCCATGAGTTTGGGATGGCTCGCTCGCCCACCCACACCCCGGTTTGTGTGAATGCTGTGTGATTTTCTACCCCCGGCAATAGTCCTTTGGAAAGACATAACATTTCTTACACCAAATACAAATTATAAAGAAGTATATATATGAATGTTAACTTAAGCACCTTGGTACCAAAGGAAGGAAGGGAAAATATGACCTATTATACTTAAGCAGTCACCTGTGCACAGTGGAGATCAAATCATCCAGAAACATTTGTCTCTGCTTGAAATCCACGACGAACAAAAGGGCTCTACTTCCAGAGTATTGGCCCCTCCTCCTGAAGAGATTCATTTGCATAAAGCACCTTGTGCAAGAGGGACGGCATCTTCATCCGTCTTCCCTGCTGCATTCTCCCAGCTCCCACCATCAAAGAGCTGCCCTCACAGCATTCTGTAGAAGCCTTTGTCAATTCCACTATCCTGATTGGCTGACACCGCATTCCGAAGTTGTATATTAAGTCCCCTTATCTCAGATCAAACCCTACAAGCTTATAATAAAATCGACTTCTCTCACAAAATTGATAAACTGAGATGCCTACAGCACAGCAGACAGAATGTTAATCAGGGTGTTACACTTACATGACTTTATTTCTTAGAACAAGATTTTGATTAATAATTGCCACTTAATTTTACCAATGTAAATTGTCATATTGAGTTAACCTACAGCAGTATCTGGCGATGTGCTGTATGGTCGGGGCGGCGGTGGGGGGCGGGGGTTGATTGATAAATTCCTGGCCTGAGGTAGAAAAAGTCAATTTTAGAAAACCTAACACATTTAATTTTCAACATAGTCCCGTTCTACATTTACACTCTTTGCCCAATGGCCGTTGTGCATACAGACCTGGGGCATCTGCAGGAGTGATTGATAGGTTTGTCGCCTAAGAAACGTAGAAACATAGAACAATACAGCAGAATACAGGCCATTCGGCCCACAATGCTGTGACGACCCATAAACCCTGCCTCCCATATAAACTACCCCACACACACTCACATTAAATTCCTCCATGTACCTGCCTTTTAAGTTTCACCAGGGTATCTGCCTCCACCACTGACTCAGGCAGTGCATTCCACACACCAACCACGCTCTGTGTAAAAAACCTTAATTTAATATCCCCCTTGAACTTTAGACCCCTTACCTTATTGCCATGTCCTCTTGAATTGAGTGGTGCCCTGGGGAAGTGGTGCTGGCTGTCCACTCTCTATTCCTCTTCATATCTTGTATCCCCCTATCATGTCTCCTCTCATCCTGCATCTCTCCAGAGAGTAAAGCCCTGGCCCTCTTAATCTCTGATCATAATGCATTCTCTCGAAACCAGGCAGCATCCGGGTAAATCTCGTCTGTACCCTTTTCCAATGCTTCCACATCCTTCCTGTACTGAGGCGACCAAAAGTGGACACAGTACTCCAAGTGTGGCCTAACCAGAGTTTTATAGAGTTGCATCATTACCCCGCGACTCTTAAACTCTCTACCTTGACTTATGAAAGCTAACACTGCATAATCTTTCTTAACTACCCTATCTACCTGCGAGACAGCTTTCAGGGATCTCTGGACATGTACCCCAGATCCCTGTGCTCCTCTACACTCCCAAGTATCCTGCCATTTACTTTGTACTCTGCCTTGGAGTTTGGCTTTGCGAAGTGAACCACCTCCACTTCTCTGGTTTGAAATCCATCTGCCACTGCTCAGCTCACTTCTTCATCCTCTCAATGTCTCTCTGCAATATTCGACAATCCTCAGCACTATACACAGCACCACCAACCTTTGTGTATCTGCATACTTGTCAACCCACCTTTCCACCCCAACATCCAGGTCTTTAATAAAAATCATTGTGGGACAACACTAGTCACAATCCTCCAATCCGAATATACTCTCTCCACCACGAACCTCTGCTTTCTGTAGGCAAGCCAATTCTGAATCCACCTGGTCAAACTTCACTGGATCCCATACCTTCTGACTTTCTGAATAAGCCTACCGTGTGGTACCTTGTCAAATGCCTTACTAAAATCCATGTAGATAATATCTACTGCACTACCGTCATCTATATGCCTGGTCACCTACTCAAAGAACTCTATCAGACTTGTTAGACTCGATCTCCCCTGCACAAAGCCATGCTGACAGTCCCTGATCAGACCATGAATCTCTAAATGCCCATAGACTCTATCTCTAAGAAGCTTTACCAAGAGCTTTCCCACCACAGGCGTAAGGCTCACTGGTCGATAATTACCTGGACTAATTCTACTAACTTTTTTGAACATGGGGACAACTTCCCCCCCACCCCCCAATCTTCGAGTACCATTCCTCAGCCTCCAGGAACATCCTCAACTTTATCTCTAATTGGTCCTGTCTTCACTCCTGTAAACTTTTTCTTCTTCGGATAATTGGAGAATGCCTTGGGGTTTTCCTTTGGCCTACTCGCCAAGGTCTTTTCATACACCATTCTTGATCTTCTCAGCCCCTTCGTAAACTCCTTTCTTACTACCCTATATTCTTGAATAGACTCATCTTATCCTTGCTTCCTAAATCTCACGTATGCTTCCTTCCATCTGACTAGATTTTCCATCTCACTTGTCAACCATGGTTCCTTTTCTCTACAATTCTTTATCTTCCTCACTGGGACAAATTTATCACTAACATCCTGCAAGAGCTCCCTAAACATCGACCACATGTCTATAGTACATTTCCCTGCAAAAACATCATCCCAATTCACACCTGCAAGTTCTAGCCTTAAAGGCATAATTTGCCCTTCCCCAATAAAAAAAATTCCTGTCTTGTCTGATTCTACCCTTTTCCATGATAATGGTAAAGGCCAGGGTGTGGTGGTCAATGTCCCGCAGATGCTCATCCACTGAGAGATCTGTGACCTGACCTGGTTTGTTTCCTAATACTAGATCCAGTATGGTATTACCCCTAGTCAGCCTGTCAACATATAACGACAAGAACCCGTTCTGGACACACTCAATAAAATCTGCCCCTTCTAAACCCTAATGCATTCTTCAATTACGTGATGACAGGGCCGACTAGAGATAAAGGAGGGAAGATGTGCCTGGAGTCTGTGGAAGTGAACAAGGTCCTCAATGAATACTTCTCTTCGGTATTCACCAATGAGAGGGAATTTGATGACGGTGAGGACAATATGAGTGAGGTTGATGTTCTGGAGCATGTAGATATCAAAGGAGAAGAGGTGTTGGAGTTGTTAAAATACCTTAGGACGTATAAGTCCCCGGGGCCTGACGGAATATTCCCCAGGCTGCTCCACGAGGCGAGAGAAGAGATTGCTGAGC
This sequence comes from Hypanus sabinus, assembly GCF_030144855.1. Lineage (NCBI taxonomy): Eukaryota > Metazoa > Chordata > Chondrichthyes > Myliobatiformes > Dasyatidae > Hypanus > Hypanus sabinus. The sequence continues at coordinate 385,956 of NW_026780539.1, read as the reverse complement.
CTCTAGCTGGGATTTTTATGTCCTCGTTGTACACGGGAATGGTACCGGAGGATTGGAGGAAGGCAAATGTTGCCCCCATGTTCAAAAAAGTTAGTAGAGATAGTCTGGGCAATTATAGACCAATGAGTCTTACATCTGTAAAAGGTTCTTAGAGATAGAATCTAAGGGCATTTAGAGAATCATGTTCTGCTCAGAGACAGTCAGCATGGCTTTGTGAAGGGCAGATTGTGTCTAACAAGCCTGATAGAGTTCTTTGAGGAGGTGACCAGCACTTAGATGAGGATAGTGCAGTGGATGTGATTTACATTGTTTTAATAAGGCATTTGACAAGATACCACATGGTAGCTTATTCCAAAAGTTAGTCGGCATGGGATCCAGGGTATGTGGCCAGGTGGATTCAGAATTGGCTTGCCTGCAGAAAGCAGAGTGTCGTGGTGGATGAAGTACATTCAGATTGGTGGGTTGTGAATAGTTGTGTCCCACAGGATCGATTCTGGGATCTCTACCATCGCGATTTTTCTTACCGACCTGGATATGTGGGGAGAGGTTGGGTTGGCAAGTTTGCAGACGAAACAAAGGTTGGTAGTCGTGGATAGTATTTAGGATTGTCGATGATTGCAGAGGCGCTTTAATAGGATGCAGAAGTAGGCTGAGAAGTGGCAGATGGAGTTCAACCCGGAGAAGTTTGAGGTGGTACACTTTGGAAAGCCAAACTCCAGGGCAGAATACAAAGTAAATGGTAGGATACAGGGGAGTGTGGAGGAGCAGATGGATCTGGGGGTACATATCCACTGAACACTGAAAGTTGACTCAAGGTAGATCGGGTAGTTAAGAAAGCTTATGGAGTGTTAGCCTTCGTACGTCGAGGGATAGAGCTTATGAGTCGCGGGATAATGATGCAGCTCTATAAAACTCTAGTTAGACCACAGTTGGAGTACTGTGTCCAGTTCTGGTCTCCGCACGATAGGAAGGATGTGGAAGCAGTGGAAAGGGTACAGATGTGATTTACCAGAATGCTGCCTGTTTTACAGTGTATGCATTATGATCACAGATTAAGGGAGCTAGGGCTTTACTCTTTGGAGAGAAGGAGGATGAGAGGAGACATGATGAAGGTATACAAGATATTAAGAGTAATAGATACAGTGGCTAGCTAGCGCCTCTTCCCCAGGGCACCACTGCACAATACAAGAGGACATTACTCGAAGGTAAGGGGACAAAAGTTCAAGGGAGATATTAGATGAAGGGTTTTTTACACAGAGTGTGGTTGGTGCGTGGAATGGACTGCCTGAGTCAGTGGCGGAGGCAGATACACTAGTGAAATTTAAGAGACTACTGGACAGGTATATAGAGGAATTTAAGGTGGTGGGTTATATGGAGGTATGGTTTAAGGGTCGGCACAGCATTATGGGCCGATTGTCCTGTACTGTGCTGTATTGTTCCATGTTCTATGTACTATGTCCTTTCCCAGCTTCCCAGCTTGTACGGTTTCAGCAGGAAGTGATGGGAGGAGCAGTTTGAAGGACAGCTGATGTCCAGCATGCGGAGATAAGAAGCAGATCCGCTGGGCCACAGACAGACACACCACGAGACACACACAGTGGCGGACACTGAACGAGCTTTGTGCACCCACGGGAAGGTGGGGTTTTGGAGGGTCATCTCGGGAAATATCGATCAGTGGCTCACAGTGTGAAACGGTGCGACCGGTGGGGAAGAAATTTTGTGATAATTTCACCACTGAAGAAAGGCCGAACGTATGGTGGTGATCTTCGGGGACCATGCCAAGGACTGTTGTGAGTTGTGAGTGTGTGTCTCTCTCTCTGTCCCCCCTCTCTCTCTCCCCCTCTCTCTCTCTCTCTCCACTCTCTCCCCCTCCCCCTCTCCCTCCCTCCCTCCCTCCCTCCAACATTACTCAACTAAATACGACAAACTGAACTGAACTCTCTTCATCATAGTAAGATTGTATCCAATTGTATCCAATTACCCCTGGGTTTGAAAGAGCCTAGTTTTGTTCCTATTTCCATGCATCAATATATATTTATATCTATATCATTGCTAACCTGATTGATATATTTGCATTTATATTACTGTATTGCATAGTTTACTAATAAACATTATTAGTTTATAGCAATACCAGACTCCAGAGTGTTTTCCATTTCTGCTGGTTCTTTAACCCCGACCCGCTGGACGTGTCCAAAACTGGGGGCTACGTCCGGATTTTTGAACAAAATTGTGTGGGGGCTTATTTGAATTAATTGGGGTGCATTCCCTTATTTTGATTTGATTACGTGGTAAAATAGCAGAAATGGAGATTGAGGTTACCAGGTGTATGGCGGAGACAATCCCTGATGGGTTGGATGAGGTTAAGAGGGATGTACTGATGGTAATTGCTTATAAGCTAAAGATTAAATTGACCACTCGCACGTGGAGTGCTCAGGTACGGCTGCTAATAACACAGCATTATGCAGCCGAGGGGAAATACAATGAGGAGGCGTGGAGATGCTTGTTGATGGTAAAGCACTTACTGAGGCTGAGGTTCAACTTCAGGCAGATAAAATGAAGTTTCAGCATGAGTTCCGAGTTAAAAAAAAAAGAAACTGGTGGCTGAGGAAGCAGAAAGGCAGAGAGAGGAGCAAAATAAAAATCCGGAAATTGTGACTTTAAAAGAGACAGCTCTGACAGAAGAGGAGGTTCAGAGAGAGTCAATAGGATATTATCTTAGAGGTGGGATGTTGATGAGGAATGGAGACCACCTACTGTGCTTGCAGATGAGAATCGGGCTATTGAACATCAAGTGGTGCTCCCGGAAGTTTACAGGGCTGAAATTTTAAACATGGTTCATTGTATGTCTTTAGCTGGACAGTTTGAAGTGGAAAAGCCAGAAAACGGAATTGTTGAAGGAATTCTTCTGGCCTAATTTAAGGAAGGATGTTGTGAACTTGTCCAGGACTTGCCATGCCTTTCAGGGTGCAGGAAAACCTAATCAGGTGATCCCAAAAGTACCATTTAGGCTGATACCCATTTTGGGTGAACCATTTTCCAGGGTCACAGTGGATTGTGTGGGCTCATTGCCAAAGACTGCTGCTGGCTATGAGTATCTGTTAACCATCATGTGTGCTGTGTCTCGGTTCCATGGAATGGTTCCCCTCTGGAACATCAAGGTAAAAGCACTTATCAAATTCTTCACACAGTTAGGTCTACCGAAAGAAATCCAATCTGACCAGGGTAGTAACTTTACATCGAGAACATTCTGGGGGAAAGTTAAGGAGTTGAGAGTTAAGTGTATTATGTCACCTTTGACCTTTCTCAGAGAGCAATGGTCAGGTCAGAATGTAAATGTGATCAAGTGTTATCATGACTCCGACCCTGCACCAGTGAGCACCGCCTTGACAACGGAGGAGTTTGTCGTGTCTTGTACAGGAACACAAAATCATTTTACTGAACTCCCTGTAGTTTTCACACGACTCAGAAAGTCTGATGTTTTGAAAAATATTGATAGGAAAATGCAACATTTGCAGTCAAAGCGGCAAAAACAACTGATTTTAATTATCCGGCAAAAAATTTTATTCCCTGATATTCTAAGACCGTGCACGACGGTGGTGCATGACATCACTGTAAAGTCAGCCCAGCCCATTAAAAAGCATCTCTACAGAATAAACATTTAGAACAGCAAGCTGGTGGAAAAAGAAATTGAGTACATGCTAGCAGCCGGTATCATTAGGCGATCTACCTCGGGCTAGGCAGCGCCTTGTGTTCTTGTACCGAAATCGGACGGTAGCATGAGATTCTGTACTGACTACAGGAAAGTCAAAGCCATCACAAAGACAGATGCTGAAACTATCCCAAGAGTAGATGACTGCATTGATAAAAGTCGGGACAGCTACGTACCTTACAAAAATTGACTTGCTGAAAGGTTATTGGTGTTTTCATTTGACTGAAATGGCTAGAAAAATTTCAGCATTTGTTTCACATTCAGGGCTTAATGAATATAATGTTTTACCTTTCGGAATGAAAGATGCTCCAGGAACATCTCGAAGAATGATTGACTCGGTAAATAGAGGTTTAGAAAACACAGGGGCTTATATCGATGGTTTAGTGATCTGGAGTGACACATGGGAAGAGCACACTGTGGCTGTGGGAAAATTGTTTCAGCTTCTGTATTGTGCTATAATCCCATAGTCAGAGCACCTGACTTTTCAGAACCATTCTCCGTAGCAACAGATGCTAGTGACGAGGGTGCTGGAGCAGTATTATTGCAAAAAATTGCGGATGACATTGAATACCCAGTGGCTTACTTCTCTAAGAAATTTAATGTATACCAGAAAAATTATTCCACTGTGGAAGAAGAGTCACTGTCACTTACTCTGTCTTTGCAACATTTCAACGTTTATAGTTGTCCTTCCCAGAAGCCACTGATAGTTTACAGAGATCATAATCCGTAAGTATCTCTGACTAATATGAAAAATAAGAACAGAAGGTTGTTGAATTGGAGTCTGATATTGCAAGAATATGACCTCGAAATTAGGCATGTCAAAGGTATGGACAACATTATAGCCGATTGTTTATCTAGATGTTAAGTTTGAAACTCTACCCGTTTTACTCTATTATCTGATGATTACTCATGCATTGTTTTAAACTCTGTAATGCACATTTAATCTGATTTTTTTCCCTCCGTAAAAAATTCTTAAAAGGAGGGGGAGTTAGGGGACACCCTGGTTTGGAAAGGGGTCCAGAAGAGATCATATGAACTGTGCTGCTTTTAAGAGAGAAGGGGGAGGTGTCCAGAGGGGAGGGGGAGAGGGAGAGGGAGAGGGGGAGGGGGAGAGAGAGAGGGGGAGGGGGAGAGAGAGAGGGAGAGGGGGAGAGGGAGAGGGAGAGGGGGAGAGAGAGAGAGGGGGGAGAGAGAGAGAGAGAGAGGGGGGAGAGGGGGAGGGGAGGGAGAGGGGGAGAGAGAGGGGAGAGGGAGAGGGAGAGGGGGAGAGAGAGAGGGAGAGGGGGAGAGGGAGAGGGGGAGAGAGAGAGGGGGAGAGAGGGAGAGGGGGAGAGAGAGAGGGAGAGGGAGAGGGAGGGAGAGAGAGAGAGATGTTATGGTTCCCCTGCTGATTGTTCACCTTTCACAAGTTTACTGGTTATTTGCCTGCTTGTACGTTTTCTGCAGAAAGTGATGGGAGCAGCAGGTTGATGGATAGTTGCTGTCCAGCATGTGGAGATAAGGAGCAGATCCACTGTTACACAGACAGACACAGCAGGAGACACCCACTGTGTCAGACACTGGATGAGCTTTGTGCACCCACGTGCAGGTTTTGGAGAATCGATTCTGGGAAATCGATCAGTAGCTCACAGTGTGAAAAGGAGCACCCGGTGGGGAATTATTTGTGCATCCACCCTTGCCTGTCGTTCGTATCATGGTCATAGTCGGTGACCACAACAGGACTTCAGAAGACAACGGGAAGATCGACGGCATCACCTCTCACCTCTCTCTTCCAACGTTATTCAACTAAATACCACAAACTGAACTGAACTCTCTTCATCACCGTAAGAATGTATCCAGTTACCCCTGTGTTTGAAAGAGCCTAGTTTTAGTTTATAGCAATACCAGACTCCAGTGTTTTCCATTTCTGCTGGTTCTTTAACAGTGTCATGGGGTACGTGACAGTAGAAAGAGATGAGTTATTAACTTCAAACTTTCTGCATAACTACTCAAAGAGATGAACTGCACGTATATGTAACGAGGGCCATATAACTGATCTCTTTCCACCTCAGGCCACGAACTTATCTCCTTCTCCTTGTTGACAGGTTACAGGGGGGAAGTCTGTGGAGTCGGGGCTGAGGCAGAGGGGGGAAAGATCAACCAGGATTGAATTCCGGAGCAGAGTTGATGGGGCCAGATGGTCAAATTCTGCGGCACTGTTTTATGCGCTTATAGATAGGTGTGTGGATCTGAGACGATGAAGGGCTATGGTCCAGATTCTGTCCACACAGAGTAACTTCCCTGGAAATGTTTCACTGCTAACGTAATGTTCTCTCTGTGGAAGCAGTGTTTGTGTTATGGGGAAAAATAACAGATGCTTTGGAATGAGAGCTGGCTCCTTTGCTTGGAGGGAGGTGAAGAGGGAAGACGCTGGAGAGAAGCCGTGGTAGGACTGGACGCATTGGGGAAATTGTAATTAGATGGAGACAGGCGCCGAGATCGATGGAGGATCAATGAACTGAGCTCCAACTTGTGCACATTGACTGTATAATTATAAGCGGCCCTTTTTTTTATCTTTGTTATCTTTACCAATCTTTCAGTTAAGATTCACAAATATAATTTCTTTAATCTCAGTGTGCTGTCTGTTATTTCTGGGCATTGAGCTGTAACAGGGTAGCAAATTACACAGCATTCACACAAACCAGGTCCGGGGTGGGTGCGCCGCATCAGTCTCGTGGGTTTGGAGGGACCAGAGTGTGTCTTCCCTGGACTTACGCAGCCCAGGAAAGCAGCCGGGGCCTAGGCACGTGGTCGAGTGAGTTTTCAAATAAAAGACATTTCCACGACATTTCGGTGGACTGATGACCATTAGGTCTCTGGGGTTTATCAGCTCTCAGGAGTCCAGTTCTGTAGTTTTGATCTTACAGTTGTAAAATTTATCATCTCTTTCTCGCTTATTTAGTTTTCTAATGTTTTTGGAATCTATTTCCTTATGACACCTGTTGTGTTATTCATGGTTATGGAGTATCAATGGGCTAACATCTATCCTCCTGTTTTCCAAAGGAATGCATGTTTTAAATTTGAGCAAGAAGTTTTGAAAGCAAACAGAGATAAGAAACTGAGTCTGATGAACGTTTTCGGGCCGAATCGCTAACTGTTTACGAATTTCCAAAGGTGCTGCCTGGCTTCCTGAGTTCCTACTGCAATTTGGGCGTGCTGCATGCGGATTTCCAGCATCTGCAGGTTTTCTCTCGTTTCTGATAAGAAATGAATCTTTCCTTTAGTGGATGCGACCAAAGGGGTTCACCAAAGCACTGAACTGACGGGTATATTGTTTCACACACAAAATGCTGGAGGAACTCAGCAGGCCAGCCAGCAACTGTGGGAAAAAAAATATAGTCGACAGATCGGGCGAGACCCTTCGGAGAAAAAAAAACTGAGGAGTAGATTTATAAATTGGAGGATGAGTGAGGAAGGAGAGAAAATCCAGATGATAGGTGAATCCTGAAGTGGGAGGGATGAAGTACAGATGCCGGGAGGTTGATTGATGAAAGAGACAGAAGGCCAAGGGAAAAAGGGGGAGGGGCAGATTTTCTCTTGTTTGTAAATTTAATTGTTTCTAAAGCTTTTCGTGGTTCGCACGCGGTCCTTCAAAGACAACAAACAACTTGTGTTCCTACTCTCTCCCCGGGATGATATTAACACCTCCCTGACACACCACAATGCATCTTTGATCTTGAATAAACCAATGGGAAATCCTAACCGTGCCAATGATTTCAAACAAAAAAAACAGCAGCCGAACACATCATATCGTCGGCAGAAGAGAGCCGGTGACTCCTGGATCCCTGACTCCAAAACAAAGACACCTTAACACAAATGCTGCTTGAATGAATACCGTGAAACAAACATCAGAAGCGGCAGTATTCTCGCCGAGATCCCACTTAAAATTTCTACCACTTGTTCGATGTATTTTCCGAATCGATTCATGCAGCCAACCAGCCGAGGGGCCTTTGGCTGACCTGAGCGGTGCCGGCTGTTATCCTGCGGGACTCAGAATCTCTGAGCGAGCAGCTGCCTGCCCGCAGGGCGAATTCCAACACATACATTCCTCAGGAGAGGGAGAGGGAGAGGGAGAGGGAGAGAGAGAGAGAGACCGGACCTGAGCGGTGCCGGCTGTTATCCTGCGGGACTCAGAATCTCTGAGCGAGCAGCTGCCTGCCCGCAGGGCGAATTCCAACACACACATTCCTCAGGAGAGGGAGCGGGAGAGGGAGAGGGAGAGAGAGAGAGAGACCGGACCTGAGCGGTGCCGGCTGTTATCCTGCGGGACTCAGAATCTCTGAGCGACCAGCTGCCTGCCCGCAGGGCGAATTCCAACACACACATTCCTCAGGAGAGGGAGCGGCCTCTCTGCTGAAATCGGAGCAGCCGGCTCGGTAGCTTGCTGTCAATCAATACTGAAGGACGTGGTTTAATATATTGTTTAACAATTCCTTCTCCACGGAATGGAAACAAAATAGATACAGAGATAACATTTATGTGATATCAAATCCCAGAGTGAATTAGTACCGTTAGAGTTGCTGCCCAACATGCTGAGCGTTTATATTGTTTTTCTTTTTTTTTCGTGGTCGGTGCACAGCCCTGATTCCTTCAGGTTGTTACATCCAAGGGTAGTAATTGGAACAAGGTCCCTCTGCCTATTAAATGCTCCCAATTGTGTTCACCTAAATAGCCTTTGACAACAAAGTCCGGCTCCTGGCCTGCACGTGTGGCTTAGCTACTCACCCCGACGGAACAGTTTCTACTGACAGGAGACGGGGCAAGAGTCTTCATAATTGCCGTTTCGGGCAGATGTGGCTCGTCAGCCGCGGTTGACAGCTCGACTGGAAGGAATACTCTGATCTCAAACCTCCGCTACCTTATGGCTGGAACAACTGATGAGAAAGGATTCGATAGTAAACTCAGAGGGAAAACTCCGGAGCTGCAGTTCCTAAGTTGACTTCAACGCTGACTGGCAACTCCTGCGACGCTGCCGGTAGGGATCTCTGCCGCTCCTCGCTGTTCATTGTGCGCTGGAGCGGGGCAGCCCGCTACTGACATCCTCGGCCTGGGGAAGAGGTGGACACCGCAGCCATGGTTCCACCCACCGGACACAGCTGTCGGGTCTGGCTTTGGTGGCGCTGCAGAGGAGGTTCACCGGGTTGATTCCTGAGATTGGGGGGGGGGGGGGAAGGGGTTAAACTACGGGGTACTATTGATTCACCTGGGACTGTACTCGCTGGAATTCAGAAGATTGAGAAGAGATCTGATAGGTACATATAAAAATATGAAAGGAGTGGAAAAATAGAGGCAGGAGAGTTTTTTTTTCCCCCAGTGGTAGGAAAGACTAGAACGAGGGTGCCTAGTCTCAAGACTCGGGGAGTGGATTTCGGATGGAGTTCTTCTTTCCAAGAGAGGGGAGAGTCTGTGCAATTCTCCGCCCGATAAAACAGTTGAGCATACCTCAGTAAATATATTTAAGAGAAAGTTTTGATAGAATTTTGCATACTGGGGGAATTCAGGGTGATGGGGAAAAGGCAGGCAGGTGGAGATGAGTTCATGGTCAGGTCAGCCATGACCTTACTGAATGGCAGAACCGGCACGACGGGGCAGATGGCCGACTTCTGCTCCTATTACCTGTGTTCTTACTTCTTATCGTCGACCGGAGCGGGTCGGACCGTGGGCTGAGGAGGAGGAGTACAGCGAACAGGGGAACCCCTGAGGGGAACAAGGAGACACACATGCAGAAATATAAAAAGCTGCGTTAACCTTACCTCACGTCCGCATTTATCTTCTCAGTTGATTCCTGGGCCGATTTCACAGGTTCTCTCCTTATTATTCAATCCCAGCTGTCCCCAGCCTGGCGCCCACGGATAATGGTAAGGGTCCATCGCATCTAATCGGTCCGGAAAGCTTGCTCGACCCCAAACGTGGGACGGACGTCCTCTCGTTAAAGTCTGCAGATCCCAGGCTGTGAATTCGAGCCGCCCACGCACAGCGGGATTCGAAGCTCCGCCCAGCAGGTACCGGCCTGCCCGGGGCAAGTGTTTCACCTTAAACGTCCCAGCACAGAGTCACCTGCTCCTTCGGAATGAAATCAAAGCCCTTCCCCAGCTCCCTCCCACTTCAACTGTCAACAAGGTATGTCAAGCCCTTTGCTAAACAATTCCATTTGCAGGGAATTAGGCACAAACTAATCTGGAAATCAATTTCCCTGTTTCTTTTTGTGTTTAATTTCAGAAGTTTGGCTATAAAATTCATGTTATTTTGCATGCTTTTTTTTTGCTGTAAAAGTGGTCGCGGAACCCCCGCCCCTTAAGTCACCCCCGTGTAAGATAAGTCATACGAAAGAGGAACTGTCCAATACAACGAATCGGGAAGGTTGCATTTGTGGCTCGCTGGGTATTTGCTCCTCTCGCCGGATCACTTCCAGTCGGGTGTCGGGAGCCTGATGTTGCCTCTCTAACTGCTCAGCGGCATGAGTCTCTCAAATATTCGCCGGCCTCCATGGGTATTCAATATTGGGTTTCTCCTGCAGCTAATAAAGTGGTCACTGAGTGTATGCGCTCGTGGTCTTCTGCTGCTGTAGCCCATTCACTGCCAGGCCCCTCAAGGCTTATTCTAAATGCTTTCACGTTAGGATTTTTTTTTTGAATAACGCTCGCTTTCCAGAGATCCCGCTTGCAGAATCGTCCCCGGCGGGAAACGTCCTGCAAGATCGGGGATGCTGACTGATGTAGCTCAGGTAAATTTCCGTTCGAATTCCCAGCGGATAGACAAGGCCCCATTTCACTTGTATTTAAATCCAGCGGTCATTAGCGGGGCAATTGAACTCTTTGCCTCAGGCAGCTGTGCTGAATGGAGATGAGAAGGAATTCATTTCGCCAGAGTGTGGTGAATCTGTGGAATTCATTGCCACTGGTGGCTGTGGAGACCAAGGCAAAGTTTATTTAAGGCAGAGTTTCATAGATTCTTGATGGGCTAGGATACGAAGTGATACTGGAGAACAGCGAACATAGAAATCTACAGCACATCACAGGTCCTTCGGCCCACAATGCTGAGCCGACCATGTAACCGCCTCTGGAAAATGACTAGAATTTCCCTACGATGTAGCCTTCTATCTTTTTCTAAGCTCCATGTTTCTATCTGAGACTCTCTTAGGAGACCCTATTTTATCCGCCTTTTCCACCGTCGCTGGCAGTTCAGTCCACTCACTCACCAGTTTCTGTGTGAAAGACATCCCTTCCATACCTACCTACAAGCACATTATAACTATGGAACACCTCCCACCATCGCCTCCCTCCTTCTGTTAGGTTGAACAATCATGCATTTCCTTTGTGATGTCAGGGGCTGAGGGGAAACTTTATTGAATGGTAAAATTATGGGGCATTGATACTGCAGATCAGGGGTTTCCAAACTTTTTGATTCTAAATGACCAATATCATTTGTCAAGGGGAGAGTAGACATGCGGGGGATGGAAATGAGAGTTTGTGGCGACCCATTTCCTAGCGTATCCGAACCGACTCACAATTAGATAGCCTACGGGGGTTTGCGAGCACAGAGCTTTGGAGCCTCTGCGCCGGTTGACAGAGGCTTAAAAGTGAGGCTGAAGTTTTCGAATAAAGTATTTTCCTTCGACTGCATTTACCGACTCCGTGTCGTAATTTTAGCGCTGCGTGTAGCACACCGCTACAATTGGTGACCCCGACGGTCCAAACGATTTTTGGACCAGAAATGACCGACGCCGCCTCTGTTCATGCGGTTTCGTTGAAACTGCCGGGTTTCTGGACACAGCGACCGAACCTATGGTTCCAGCAAGCCGAAGCCCAATTCCACGTTCGCCAGATCACCTCAGAAGACACCCGCTACTACTACGTGGTGAGCTCCCTCGACCAGGACAAAGCGGCCCAGGTCGCGGAGTCCGTACAGTCGCCCTCAGCAGACGGCAAGTACACGGAATTCAAAGCCCTGCTCCTCAGGACTTTCGGACTCTCTCGGCGCGAGCGGGCTGCCCGTTTATTGCACCTGGATGGCTTGGGCGACAGACCTCCATCGGCTTTAATGAATGAGATGTTGTCTCTCGCCGACGAACACACACCCTGCCTCATGTTTGAGCAGGCATTCCTGGAGCAGCTGCCCGAGGACATACGCCTGCTGCTGTTCGATGCGGATTTCAGTGACCCCCGGAAAGTGGCAGCCCGGGCGGACTTGCTGTGGAACGCCAATAACGTGAGCGGGGCGTCCATCGCACAGATCACCCAGCCACGCTCCCGGCAGCAAACAAGTCCAGGCCCGGCCACAGAGCCCGCCAACCCCCGGCCCTATGAACACTGGTGCTTCTACCACCAGCGGTGGGGCGCAGAAGCCCGCCGTTGTCGCCCGCCCTGCAAGTTCCCGGGAAACGCCAGGGCCAGCCGCCGCTGATGGCTACGGCGGCTGGCCATCGGGATAGCCTCCTGTATGTGTGGGATAGAAGGTCGGGACGCCGGGTTTTGGTCGATACTGGGGCTGAGATCAGCGTTTTACCTCCGACGAGTTACGACACCCGCAGCAGGGCACCGGGTCCCCCCCTGAGGGCCGTGAATGGCAGCACCGTAAGGACCTATGGCACCCGTCAGGTGCAGCTACAGTTCGGCTCCAGCCAGTTCACGTGGGACTTCACACTGGCCGCCGTAGCCCAACCGCTTCTGGGTGCGGATTTTTTGCGGGCTCACAGCCTACTGGTCGACCTGCCCAGGAAGAGACTGGTACACGCCGAGACCTTTCAGACGTTCTCCCTGGGTGCAACCCAGTTGCCAGCCCCTCACCTCGGCTCCATCACGCTGTCCGACAACGACTTCACCAGGGTCCTGGCGGAGTTCCCATCGGTTCTGGCACCGCAGTTCACAGCGGCCATGCCCAGGCATGGCGTACAGCACCACATCCCGACCCAGGGACCACCTCTCCACGCCCGTGCTCGGCGGCTTCCCCCGGACAAGCTCCGACTGGCGAAGGAGGAGTTCCAGAGGATGGAGGAATTGGGGATCATCCGGCGGTCCGACAGCCCATGGGCCTCCCCCCTGCACATGGTGCCCAAAGCGACGGGGGGCTGGAGACCGTGCGGCGACTACCGCAGGCTGAACGAGGCTACCACACCGGACCGCTACTCTGTGCCGCACATTTAGGACTTTGCAGCAAACCTGCACGGCGCACGGATCTTCTCCAAGGTAGATCTCGTCCGGGGATACCATCAAATCCCGATGCATCCTGACGACGTCCCCAAAACGGCTCTCATCACCCCTTTCGGCCTTTTCGAGTTCCTCCGCATGCCGTTCGGCCTGAAGAATGCCGCACAGACGTTCCAGCGGTTAATGGACGCGGTAGGACGGTACCTGGACTTCGCGTTCATCTATTTGAATGACATCCTCATAGCCAGCGGCAGTTGTCAGGAGCATCTGTCCCACCTCCGTCAACTCTGCGCCCGACTGAGTGAGTACGGTCTTACAATCAACCCCGCCAAATGCCAGTTCGGACTCGATACCATTGACTGCCTGGGCCATAGGATTACTAAAGACGGGGCAACTCCTCTGCCCGCTAAGGTAGATGCGGTCCGCCACTTCCCCCGACCCACCACGATCAAAGGCCTTCAGGAATTCGTAGGTATGGTCAATTCGTAGGTATGGCCGCTTCCTCCCTTCAGCTGCCCGGATCATGCGCCCCCTGTTCGCCCTGATGTCGGGTCCGAGCAAGGACATTACCTGGGACGAGGAGTCCGCCGCCGCTTTCGTTCAAACGAAGGAAGCTTTGACGGACGCCGCAATGCTAGTACATCCCAGAATGGACACCCCTACCGCCCTCACAGTGGACGCATCAAATACGGCAGTCGGTGGGATGCTGGAGCAGCTCATCGCAGGTCGCTGGCAACCCCTGGCGTTTTTCAGCAAACACCTGCGACCACCCGAGCTTAAGTACCGTGCTTTCGACCCGGAACTGTTGGCGCTCGACCTGGCAATCGGGCATTTCAGGTACTTCCTAGAAGGTCGGCCCTTCACCGCGTTCACGGACCACAAACCGCTTACCTTTGCGTTTACGAAAGCATCCGACCCCTGGTCGTCCCGCCAGCAACGCCACCTGTCCTACATCTCTGAATACACGACGGATGTCCGGCACGTCTCGGGTAAGGACAATGTCGTGGCGGATGCGCTCTCTCGCCCTACCGTTCATGCCCTTTCCCAAGGGGTAGACTTTGAGGCACTGGCAGAGGCGCAACAGGCGGATGAGGAGATTCCGAGTTACAGAACCGCAGTCTCCGGTCTGCAGCTCCAGGACCTCCCCGTGGGCCCGGGTGAGAGGACCCTACTCTGTGACGTCGCCACCGGCCAGCCCCGTCCAGTCGTCCCGACAGCATGGCGGCGCCGCGTTTTCGACTCCATTCATAACTTGGCGCATCCCTCCATCCGGACAACTGTCCGGATGGTTTCCAGCAGGTTCGTTTGGCACGGACTCCGCAAACAGGTCAGTGAATGGTCCAGAACGTGCATGCACTGCCAGACGGCCAAGGTGCAGCGGCACACCAAAGCCCACCGCAGCAGTTCCATCCCGCCCACCGGCGTTTCGATCACATTCATGTGGATATCGTGGGGCCCCTGCCAGTGTCGCGCGGAGCGCGTTACCACCTGACTATCGTGGACCGGTTCACAAGTTGGCCAGAGGCGGTCCCGCTCACCGACACCACCTCCGAATCTTGCGCCCGAGCCCTGATCGCCACCTGGATATCTTGCTTTGGTGTCCCGGCCCACATTACCTCCGACAGAGGCGCCCAGTTCACCTCCAGCCTGTGGTCAGCTATGGCCAGCTTTTTGGGGACTCAGCTGCACCACACAACTGCCTACCACCCACAGTCGAACGGGCTAGTGGAGCGTTTCCACCGTCACCTGAAGTCGGCCCTCATGGCCCACCTGCGAGGAGCCAACTGGGCGGACGAGCTTCCCTGGGTCCTACTCGGCATCCGCACAGCGCCCAAGGACGACCAGCACGCCTCATCGGCCGAGTTGGTATACGGCGCGCCCCTGGTCTTCCCCGGGGAGTTTCTACCAGCTCCAAGGGGGCAAGAGGAAGAACCCGCAGCAGTCCTGGGCAGACTACGCGAGAAGCTCGGTAACCTGGCCCCCATACCCACTTCACAGCACGGGCGGCACCCGACCTGCGTACCCAAAGACCTACAGAACTGTAAGTTTCTGTTTGTACGAAGGGGCGGGCATCGGCCACCGCTGCAGCGGCCATACGAGGGGCCATTTATGGTGCTCCGGAACAACGGGTCCACGTTCGTGCTGGACGTTGGGGGGAAAGAGGAGGTTTTCACGGTGGACCGCCTCAAACTGCCCATGTGGACCTGGCGCAACCGGCCGAGTTTCTGGCGCCTCGGCGCAGAGGCCGACCTCCCAAGCAGGTTCTGGCCCAGACTGTGGAAATTGGGGGGTGTATCGCTGGTTCTGGGGGGTGGGGGTGTATGTGGCGACCCATTTCCTAGCGTATCCGAACCGACTCACAATCAGATAGCCTACGGGGGTTTGCGAGCACAGAGCTTTGGAGCCTCTGCGCCATGGGTTTTCGAATAAAGTTTTTTCCTTCGACTGCAGTTACCGACTCCGTGTCGTAATTTTAGCGCTGCTTGTAGAACACCGCTACAAGTTCATGGAGAGTGGGGCAAGTTTTCTCTGTTGTTTTTCCCCGGTTATCAATTTTATCCTGTATCCTAAGGCTACCACCAGCATATTTTGTGTTATCTACAATCTGTTTGGATTTATTCTCTCTGCCTGCCACTGTGGTCGAATAATATGGCCCAAGTGTAGAGTGACAGACAATGCAACAAGTCGATAGTTCACAGACATTAATGTGATTAGTATAAAAAGGAGAAGAAAACAATAAATACTAGGCTAAACAGGGCCGCTAGCTAAAACTAAAGTCATCTAGGGATATTTGTGCATTATTGTGTGTCTTTAGTGTGTTGAAGTTCACAACGGAGATAAATGAGCATAATAGCACTACTGAAATAAAAGGGGAACACATGCCACCTATGATCAGATGCAGAACCAATTACAGAAACATGAGAATATCATGAATGTATCTTTCGTTGATAAGATTTAGCCACTGCATTCAATCATTGACAATTAATTGGCAGTGGCATAATGGAAACACCAATGCTATTGAACAGAATATCCTACCAAAAGTAGTGGTTACTGCCCGGTTCAGCAGGGGTAAAGGCCTCCCAAATGTTCTGCACATCTACATGAAGAGCTGTGGCAGGAAAGCAGAATGCATCATCAGGAAATCCCCAATACCCAGGACACGCTCTCTTCTCGCTGCTGCCATCAAGCTTGTGGTACAGGAGCCCTCAGACTCACACCACTAGTTTCAGGTACAGTTACCACTCTTCATTCATCAGGCTCTGAACTCAAAGGGGATAACTTGACTTGACTTCATCCGTCATTGAAATGTTTCCAGATCCAATGGACTCACTTTCAAGAACTCTTCATCTCATGTTTTTGATATGTTGGACTTTTATTTATTATCATCCCTTCATTTTGTATTTGCTTAGGTCGTTGTCTTCTACACTCTGGTTGAACGCCTTATTGGGCAATCTATCATTGATTCTGCTGTGAATATTCCTCTATAGATGACAAGAGAATTAATCTCAGGGTTGTTTATGGTGATGTATAATTGCTTTAATAATATGTAACCCCCGGTTAGCCTCAGGCTCGCTCAGGTCACTTCCATCTAGGGTGAGCAGCCATACTGGGTAATCTGGGTGGATGATGTGTGATGTCCCCAACACACCAAATAACAGACAGTACACCATATGAGTTTAAATGAGTTCACTTCATAGATCTTACTGGAGCTATGTACTTAACAGAGATACAATATAAAAGGAAAAGGAAAAGGCACCAAACTTATGAAAGTCCAAACCACTTGGTGCACAACTGTTGAAGCTCAATTAACCAAGTCTTCTGGCCACCATTCGATCCCCTCAGACCTACTCGACTCGTAGCACAGGCCCACCCGTAAGCAACCCCTGTCTTTGTCTCCTCTCCTCGCCAATAACCCAGGCGTCAGACCCCACTCGGGTCTGTTCCGTTGCCCAGCTTACAGCATCATGTCCTCCCTCTCTCTCACCCCCTCGCGCCGAATCCCCCAAAGCCCACCAACAATAGCTGACAGATCCCGAAGAGAAAATAACATCTATCCCAATTGGTTAACAAATGAACACAATTCTCGTTATCAGTAATTTTAACCCAAACAAGCTGTGAGAGAAAACACTTATCATAACCATATAAACATATAACAATTGCAGCATGGAAACTGGCCTTCTCGGCCCTTCTCGTCTGTTCTGAAGACTTACTCTCAACTAATCCCACTGACCTGCACTCAGCCCATAATCCTCCATTCCTTTCTTGTCCATTAAAAGAAGCATTATTTTTTTTAACAAAACAAAGATGACATTTTGATTAATGTACGCAGTAACAATAAAAGAAGAAACCCCCTTACAAATCAAATGTACTTTAAACTTTGAAAATGGAAAAGTGTAACTTGTTTATCAATAATATTTAGGAAATGCAGATAAATATGTGTTTGTTTTTGCTTAGATCTACCCCCACTGTCTCAGATTCCCCACCAAAACACCCCACCACCATTGCCATTCTGCCAATAGATTAAATACAGTAATACATTGAATGACCATAATCCAGGATCTTCTGTGTCAATTCTTTACACTCCTCCTGCATTCTCTATTCTGTTTGTTTTCTGTACTTCGACAGGACATACTTGCAGGGGGTCTTGTCTATCAGTAACTCACGTATCTGTGGAATAGAACAGTCAATAATCAGGAATAGGTGAAAAAACACGGTCAATTTGCAATGTCAAACAAGAGGAAATCTGCAGATGCTGCAAATCACAGAAGATCCTCGAGGATCTCAGCAGTCCAGGTAGCACCAATGGAAAATGTTCTGGGCTGAAACCCTTCAGCAAGACATAGGACATCTAGGATCCCCACCATCCAAGCCATGCTCTCTTCTCACTGCTGCCATTGAACATAAGGTAGAGGAGTCTGAGGTCTCACATGACCAGTTCAAGGATAATTGTTACCCTGCAACCTTTGGGCTGCTGAAGCAGCGTGGATAACTTCACTCACCGCCATACTGAACTGATGCCACAACCTATGGACTCGGTTTCATGGAGTCTACAGCTCAGGTTCTCATTATTATATATTGATCTATCAATTTACAATGGCCCCCTAAAGTGTTCAGCCTCCAACACTTTGTTCCCCTAAATATTATAACCAGCGATTTTGGTCAATTAAACTGAGCATTATTATTTGTGAATCACATGCTCCTTTTTTCCATAGTGGAGCCCAAAAACAGTGAGAATTGACAGCATTAATAATAGTCTTTTGCATGGAGACTGCCTGGCCTGCCGAGTTCCCTCAGTAATTTGTGTGGAATTTGCACTATGTTGGGTTCATGACCCCTAGCAGGACAGCAGGACACTTGCCTCATCCCAGCATCATCCACAGAAATCTATCAGTGTACGCAGAAGAATCCCTCTCCTTTGCAACAGGAAGCGCATCACCAAAACAAGGGAGACTTAATCCCTTCCAAAACAGATCATTAATTTTCCTCATTAATCAACAACCAACCCTAAACTCATCAGGGAAAATCACCTTCAAACATAGAGATCAAGGATATCTCCCCATGAGGACACCAGGGGAATCATCGTTCACATCACACCGGGAATCTTTTCCAAACCTACAAAGATCACCCACTCTGCATGCAAGACTACCCATTTCCCCTGGTTCCTGCCTGAACCAGAAATAACTCCTTCGTACAGAATAAGGATTCCCCGTTTCCTTGGTTGTGGATAAAACCAATTATTCAGACCCCAACCCTCCCCCACAGGAAAAAGAAACCCAACTGTGCTGTATACGGCACTTCCAAAAAGAAAGCTAGGGACCATTCCCAACTCCCTCAGTCTAGGGTATTCCATAAGCCCCCTTATAACAGTTAACTTCTTTTTCCTACATCAGAAAAAAATAACTATCTTACAGACTGCCTTCCCAGTGCAATATATCCCTGTCTCTTAAACAGAGCAACACTTTTCTCCCCCAGACTCCACCCTCTTCCCCATCTAGTTCCAACAAAGGTTCTCTCAGCTGAAACAAAGTCTGGTTCGCCTTCCCAGTGCTGCCTGTCCTGAAGGGCATTTACAACCACTTTTGTGTGTGCATTCTTCACCCACTCCTCTACACCACTGGAAACCCAAACCTCAGACCGGTGGAATGCCCACATACCGCCCAGCCACAAACACATATACAATCTCACAAAACAAGTGAGACTGCCACTTCCTGTACACAACTTGGGAGATACTCTTCTCTCCAAATCTGAGGGAAGCACTTCAACTAGGACCATGGAAAACCTTCTATTCTACAAATCAAGGGAGCCTGAACAGCTCAAAGTGAAGGATAACCAATCTCATCAATCACCAGTAAAGTCAGAAAGTGATCATCAGCACCAGGAAACCCTGGCAACTGTAGCTGAGTGGAGATGCCAGTCATTGGGAAATGTGATGGGAAACTGACATCTGGGAAGGAGGGAGCATTACTGACTGTGGAACAAACTATGAAAATGTGGGATGATGATGATGATGGAGAACTGAAGTAATATTGATTATGGAAGGGAAATATTGTTAACCACATTAACTGGGGTTAACTGGTCACTGGGCATTCTCTCTAATTGGCAGAATGAGAGATTAACTGGTTTTCCACTAATTTGTATAACATGTATAATCATACAATTATAGCTTTGATTTTTGACCATCATCCCAGATTCCCCATCACAGTAACTCATCACCAGGAACCCCACCCATTATGCAGTGAGACATTGAATGATCGTAATTCAGGATCCAGAGAATCAGTTCCTTTCCTTCTTCCTGCATTCTTGGTTATGTGTACCCATAACACCTGAACAAGCCTTACTTGCTCTCTCGGCTTCACACCTATTGAATGGACAGTTGATGGTGAGAGACAACTGAAGAAACACGAAACAGCACTGTGTGGGGATGATGACTCAGACCAGGACAGCAGATCTATTGGCACACCTCCTACATCACCCACAGAATCCATCACTGGACATCAAGAGATTGACTGTCCTTCACATCAAGAATCACACCTTCTACACACTGAGAGAATCCCATTCCTTTGGAATCAGACTATTTGCATTCCTCATAAATCACCCTGCAACCCTACACCTACCAGGGGAAATCACCTTTCAACACACTAGAGAAAACCCTGTGCTGAAAGTTCATGGAAATCTGTGTGTGTGGACACGAGAGGAATGATCATTCCCATCGCACCTGGCCATCTCCTCTTTCAAAACAATGAAGCCCCCTACACTTCACACATGCAGGACTTTTCCCCTCCTCCAAACCATGACAGTCTCTGCTCCATAATAAATGTAGCTCCTTCCTCCAAAATAAGGATTACATTGTCTTTAAATGGGCAGGACAACATTTTCATCTCAGGCCACATATTCCAGCCCCCATAATAAAATGGAATACTACCCACAACCTCAAAAAAAAAATAAACAGGGAATTCATTTCATCTCCCTCAATCCAGATCAGGGGTTCCCAACCTGCAGTCCACAGTCCCTCAATTAATGGTAAAGTTCCATGGCATAAAACATTTGGAAAACTGTGAGCTACATGATTCCACTCATCTTCATCATGTCTATCCCATGAGTGTTCAATGGTTCAATATCTGAGAAGGTACACAATACACTATCTGAAATCTGCACTTTTCGCAGATAATCCCTCCCATTAATAAACCAAGGAAAGCATCAGCCCCCCACCACCACCCACCATGCAAGCAATACAAACTTTTCTACAAATGTGATTTGCCATTGCCTTCTTCTGGACTGTGTCTTTACAAGATGTGTGATCCCATCCATAGTCAATAAACTTCAGATTCTGGATGCAATCAAGATTTGTGATCTGCACCAGCTGTTCATACGACCAGTCACCACCTGCACCCATGGTTTCACATGACCCTAATCTAGGGGCTGTGCAGTGCAATACGTCAGTGTTCCCCAACCTCCAGGCTGCGGACCAATAAATTTCCACGAAGAATGCAGCGGTAGCCGAAACACATCCAGCACATATTTAAGAAAAAGACATGCTAATTAATCAGGTGCCTACCGGCACGTAAATGTCAGCACAGATCAGAGGCGATTGCCGCTTGAATTGCTGGGCAAGCTTATTAATTAGCTTGTTTATTTCGGCTTTTTTCTTAAAGATATGCTGAGTACTATTCTGGCTACCGCTGCATTCTTCGCAGCAATGTATCAGTCTGCAGACCATTGCTATACGTTACCAGAGGAAAGGAGCAACCCACCACCTCATTTGACTGAGACACATCTCCGACCCACCACCTAAAGATGATTGCACTAAACCCCTCAAACCAGTTAAATCCCTTTCCCTACATCAGAAATATGAATGGCATCTGGGAATGAAGGAGCAAAGCTGATGGGGAAGTGCAAACTATGAAAAGGTAGGATGTTCAATTTGTGTTGATGAAGAGTTTAAATTGGCAAACAATGTTAACTATGAATGGCAAATTGGGAGCAGCCACTGTTCCTCACAGTGGATGGATAACCACCATTCAATGAGAAACAGTGGTCACCGGACATGGGCGGGGAAATGGGGAGACACAACCACAGCTACATTAGCCAGGTTCTTCAAACCGGAGTAAATGAGGAATAAATGTCTCACCTGCTGGAGAAACTTGTCGGAGTTTTCAGGGATTTTCCGTCCAATGTGTAACACTAGGGCCGTGTTAATCATCTCCTCACACTCCTTCGTTGTTGGGAGCCCCTTGACTGGAAGATTAATGCAGTTTTGAGTCACATTTCAATCTGGCCCGACCCAGAGACAGCAACACCAACGGGTTTGGCGATAGTGAAGGTAAGATCAGACACTATGTCACCAGGGAATGCAGAAAATCTTCACTGTGCCATCTGAGCTGTGGCACAAAGAGGGCTCAGCAGGGAAAGAAGGTTTGATGGACTGGGATGCCTGAGGAGGAGTAAAAACAGGTGACAGGGATGGGTCTGATCTGCATCTAATTCGGAATACAACTGATGGGATTAAGCGATCTTCACAGATGAGACGTATGGACTGTATAGTGTGAGGTGTGTGGTGTGAAGGGTGGGGGCATACAGAGAGAAGATGCAGAGACTGTCAGAGAGCAAAGGTGAGGGTGGAGCATAGAAGAAAAGTGCTGAGGAACTGTAAGCACAGGGTGTGCTGTGATGTTGAAACAAGAAATGCAATATTTTCAGAGGGATTCCTCCAACAATGTGCTGATATGGTATTTATTCCTGCTTCCTGAGGGTGGATCACACTTTATGACCATTAACTGAGGATGCAGCATTGACTGAGGACCTTACACTACACCAGGTTGCGTCCCCACAGCAGGCACACACACACACACACACACACACACACACACACACGCACACACACACACACGCACGCACGCACGTACACGTGCACACACGGAATACCTGAGCACGTTTCTTCCTCTTGGGCAGAGGATGTTCCCTGAATGGGTCCTTTAGTTGATGACTCACTTGTTCCTTCAGCTTTGGAAATTAGCAGATGGAGACAATAAAATAAAGAGCATAAGAGGTTGACAAGTTGCAATCACTGAAATACATCATTAGGGTGAGACAGAGGTTTGGAGATAAGCATGAATTCCTACCCCGGTGAAATCTCTAAGACAGTTAATCCTGCATGACCAAATTGGTCTCCTAAACAGCTGTCACTGCCTTCAGCATGAGATAGAATGAACTTACAGGGAATATTCCTTCCAGTAATTCCAGCTATTGGTGCAGTGCTCAAATCCAGACCACCACCTTGAGTGATCTCAGATGATGCTGAAATGTGACAGAGATGGGAAAGATGCCAGTCACCTCTACAATTAGACCATAAGCCATCGGGACAGATTAGGCCATTCACCCCTTTGAATCTGTTCTGCCATTCGTCATGGCTGATCCTAGATCCCATTCAACTCTTTACATCTGTCTTCACACCATAGACTATGATGCTCTGACAAGTCAGGAAACTCCACGTCCAACTTTTGTAGTCCTATCAACCCCCTGTAGGTTTCAATTATATCCCCCTGCATTCTTCTGTATTCCAGGGAGTACCAAAGGCCCAACATGCCAATTGCCCCTCATATGTTAATCCTTTCATTCCTGGAATCATCCTCATAAACCTCCTCTGTGTGTCCACCCTTGCCTGGGTGATAATTCCATCACTGAAGAATGGTCGCATGTATTATGGTCACAGTCGGTAACTTCAACAGGATTTCTGATGACAATGGGAAAATGGACGGCATCAGCTCACCTCTCTCTCTCTCTCTCTCTCTCTCTCTCCAATGATTCCTCCCAAGATTCCAAGATGGCAGCGCGATGCAGCCGCCACTCCGGAGCTGATTATCTGTTATTTGTAAAGTGGAGTACTGTCCGCAGTCATAATTGATTGAAAATGGACGTGGGAGCACGGGGGAGCACTGGGAAGTCTCCAGGAAGACCTTCTTCGTTGCTGTTGCTGTGAGGTCTGGAACTCACTGGGAAGAACAGGCCCCCAGTCCTCGGGGTTGCATTGCCGATGGCCACTGGCGGGGCATCTTAATACGCTCGGCAGAGGATGGTGCTCGGAGAAGCTGTTCGTCGGCTCGGAGGTTCGACGGACTTGGAGTCCGCTGCGGTCCGGTTGCTTTCTGTGTGTGCTGTATCAGCGAGGCTGGTTTTGATGGAGCTCTCATTGTGTGCTGCATCTGCGAGGCTGAGTCGGGCGGCGCTGTGGAAGTCCATAGCGGGGGTATTCTCTTCTGCGCCGGTGTGGGATGATGAGTCTGTCGCGACCCTCGGGATCTGTGGAAACTGTGTGGTGATTTCTTTTGAACTTATAGTCCTTTAACATCTTTGGACTATTTTTACTGTGCCCATAGTCTGTTTTTTTTTTAACAATTATGCTATTGTTTGCACTGTTGTAACTATGTGGTTTTGTGCAGGTCTTGTAGCTTTAGTTTTTGGTCTTGTTCGTCTGGTAGATTTGGAGCTCCTTTCCGGGGAAAGTGCTAAGACGGTAGCGCAACATTAATACGCAGCAACCTCTCTGGGCCCTGGACTGGGGATTGTCAAACGTTATGTGGATCTTCTGGTGTAGTCTGTTTTGTCATATGCTTTTGTGATATCATTCTGGGGAAACGTTGTCTCATTTGTTAACTGCATTGCATTTGTGGTTTCGAAATGACAATAAACTGAATCTGAACCTAAATGTTACTCAACTAACTACCTCAAACTGAACTGAACTCTCTTTATCATCATCAGACTATATCCATCCACCACTACATTTGAAGAAGCCTAGTTTTTTTCCTATTTCCACACTTATGTACATATATATCATTGCTAACCTGTGTAATATATCTGCATTTAAGGTACTGTATTGCATAGTTACTAATAAATACTATTAGTTCATAGCAATACCAGACTCCAAAGTGTTTTCCATTTCTGCTGATTCTTTAACCCGTCACAGGGTACGTGTCAAAGGAATTAACACTTTTGGCAATACTCTGCACTGTACTGGATATCTAGCAAGTGAATTAATCCATGATCTATTTGTG
Source organism: Hypanus sabinus (assembly GCF_030144855.1). Classification (NCBI taxonomy): domain Eukaryota; kingdom Metazoa; phylum Chordata; class Chondrichthyes; order Myliobatiformes; family Dasyatidae; genus Hypanus; species Hypanus sabinus. Next base: position 361,513 of record NW_026780539.1, on the reverse strand, counting down.
TTCATAGAGTGGGAGAGACGGAATTAGCCCCACAGAAACAGAATTTGGTACCTGTGGACGTATCTCCCACTGGGACAGATGATGGTTCCTGGGTGTATTCTCCAGATGATGAATTTCTGGCTTTTTCACTTGTGGATATATGGGGATCTAGAATAAAATAACAGGGAGAGTTGAAAGTGTGAACTTTGAGAAAAATCATTGGGCTGGGACAGATGTTTGTGGAGCAGAGGGAGGATTCCATGTTGAAGGCAACATTATCCCTCTTACCTTCACCATCTTTCCCCCACAAACAATTGATATTACCCTCCTTCTGACTGGGGATAAATTTCATGGACGTAATGTGCGACTAATATTTCTTTTCAGTAATCCTCACTACTCACATCTGAGCTTGAAGACACCACTGTGCACGTGGACAATACCAGACCTGGGTTTTTCCTTTACTCCTGCAATCTCCACCCTGCATCCTGGCATGGGACCCATCTCCCTTTCCTTATTCCTCTCCTCTGGAGGTAACCATTATTCTTCCCATTGATATCTGCTGAGTGGGAGATCGCGGAGTGAATTGGAGCTTTTTTTGTGGATTCCACATGTCAGGACATGCCTGCCGAGCAGAAGGTCACGGGGTGAGTTGAAGATGGTTCCTTGTGGACTTTTTGCACCAGCTATTAAAAGTGACCGACACCTGACAGTAATCACTTGGGTAGTTAGTGACTTATCAAGGGTCAATAATGAAAAATGATGTGTAGGTGGAGTGGCCGTTGTTGGATTAAGTCAGTGATAGAATGGTCAGGCTTTCACTCAAAAGTCTTTGGCAAGAACAGGCAGAGACCCAGATGCTGTATTGTTTGCAATCATTTAGTTGATTGTGGAATCTAAGCTTAAGATTTTAGAGCCAAAGACATATCTGTTGTAGCCAGGATGTTAGCTAAGGCCAGTGGAATGCCCTTCCTCTATTATATGGGATCTTAGGGTACCCAAGAGTCTCCCTGATGACTACATCTGCAGGACGGCCAACTTCAGCTCCTGACTGAGGAGATCAGGGAAATTGAGCTGGACATACTCAGAATATCCTAGAGGCTGAAAACTTCCTGGATGAATCTTTTACTGAAGGGCTCACACCCAGAGTGCAGGCTCCAGAGAGTAATATGCTGATCACCTGGAGGACTACGGAGTGTAAGCAGATAGTGCAGGGTTCCCCGATGACCGCTGCATTCAGCAAGCAAACCCCTTTGGATACTGCTGGGGGGACGACCTATCAAAGCACAGTAGCATCCACCAGGCCGTGGCAATATGGCTGACTTTAAGGCTCAGATGGTAAGGGTGAATTCAAGTTGTGTGATGGTGGAAGGATACGCAGTAGTTCAGAGGACTGACAGCAGATTCTCCGGCTGAGAAGGAAACAACAGGATGGTATGTTGCCTCCAAGGTGCTAGGATCAAGGATGTCGCAGAGAGACTGCAAAATATTCTTGAGAAAGGATGAGCAGCCAGAGGCCATGGTGCACATCGGCACCTGTAGCATGGGTAGAAATGGGGAAGTGGGGCTGCACAGTCAGTATAGGGAGTTATGGAAGAGGCAGAAGAGCAACACTTCCAAGCAGTAATCTTTGGACTGCCCCCACTGTCACATGCTAGTCAAGGCAGGAATAGGGTGATGGTACAGATGCATGGTTGGCTGAGGGTAAACAATTCTTAGGATGCACTGTTCATAATATGAAAGAATTTACCCTACAAGTTCAGAGGGAGAATGAAGTCAGATGCATCCATGTTTCATTAGAGTAAAGGGAATTACAGAGGCATGAGAGAGGAGCTGGTGAATTTTGATTGGAAAAGGACAGTAGCAAGGAAAGAAGAGAGATAAAACAATGGCAAGAGTTTCTGGAGGCACTTTTGAAGGCAAAGATAGATACCCCAAAGATGAAGTACTACTCTCAAGGCAACTGTGGCTGACAATGGAAGTTAAAGATTCACAAAAGGAAAAGAGAGGGCACACAATGTAGCAAAAAATCATGGGAAGATGCATGATTGGGAAGCTTTGAAAACCAACAGAAGGCAACTAAGAAGGAAAACTATCAAATAATATTTTAAAAATCTCAAAAAGTTTTAGATATATAAAGAGGAAACATGAAATGAGTGTAGGCATCAAACTTTTGGAAACTGACACTGGCAGGTATTAATGTGGGAGGAAGAAAAGGTGCAAAACAAAGTAATTATTTTGTGTCAATCTTCACTGTGGCAGACAGAAGCAGGATGCCATAAATTCAATAGTGTCGGGGTAAGAGGTTGCTTGAAGAGAAAATGCCTGATGCTAGATAATTCACCTGATCCAGTTGATCTACACGCAGAGGGATCTGAAACAATCAGCCTAAGGGATTGAGGAAGCACTAGTAATGACCTTTCAAGCATCTGACTTCAGGAAGGTCCATTTAGAACAGAGATGGGGACCACAGTATCGTAGTGGTGAGCACGACACTATTAAAGCATACAGCATTCTGGAGTTTGGAGATCAATTCCGGTTCCATTTTGTATGTCTCCATGCAAAATAAATGGGTTTTCCCTGGGTGATCAGGATTTCTCCCGGAGTCCAAAGACACACAAGGTTAGTCAACTGGTCACTGTAAATTGTCCCATGATTAGTTTAGGGTTAATCGGGGTTATCGGTGGTAGCTGAGGCAGCGTAGCTCAAAAGTCTGAAAGAGCCTCCTCTGCTCAATATCGCTAAATAAACAATAAATAACACAAATAAGGAGGATTTTCTTCAACCTGTGGGTGGGACTTTCTGTGGAACTCATTGCCATGGACAGTTGTGGAAACCAAGTCATTTGAAAAGGAGGATAATATTTTCCTGATTATTCCAGTGTCAAAGGTTACAGGAAGTAGGTAAAGACTGCAGTTAAGAGCCATGGAATGGGGAGTACACACGGTAGACCAGGTGGCCTAATTATGCTCCTATACGATCATAAGATATAAGAGTAGAATGAAGCCTGTTGGCCCATTTTCTGCCCCACTATTTCATTATGACTGACACAGTTCCCTCTCAGTCACAGTCGTCTGGCTTCTCCCTTCATGCCCTGACCAACCATAGCCTTAACTATATCCAATGACTTGACATGCTCAGCCACCTGTAGCAAATGTCCCATGGATTTACCATTCTCTGCCAAAAGAAATTCCTTCTCATCTATGTTCTAATTGGACACCCCTCTATTCCGAGGTTGTGCCACTGGTCGTAGACTCCCCCACCAGAGGAAACACATCCACTCTTTAGAGCCCTTTCACGACTTGATAGGTTGCAATGAGATATCCCCTCTTTCTGCAGAATTCCAGGGAGTACAGGCCCAGATGCCTCATGGTTTTATGGACATGACGGGCAATTACTCAGCCATCATTCAAGTAGTGTGAATCTGAAGACTTGAATATCTACAGCATATTTATGTGAGTAAATTGCACAGACTGACAGAGAAAATCTTCGAAAAGATATATTTATATAAAACCACCACCTGACTCAGAATGATGAGAATCAGCCGGGTAACTTAAGTGATCCTGAATGTGTAAACAGCACCAGATGGATGTTCAGATTAATAACTATAGCTCATTCAGCTCTGAGCTCTGGTGAGGGAGAAAACAGCTATCAGCTCTACAGAGCTTTAAAAACTCAAAATTATTTGATATTAGACTGGCTTCTAGTGAGCTTCCATGCAGTGTGAAGAGATTTCCATACTTTCCTTTCCAAGAATGGACATTTCCTCAAATACAGTACATTCAGTTTGCTAGATGGTTCACCTGTTCATTTTAAGTGCATACTATGCTGCCCCTCATCTGTCAGGGCATTAACTATAGAATGTGACAAGTTATGTTGTGGTGCTATGAGGCGGTGATGAGGCTGCACTCAGAATACCAGACACACAGCTTCATTCATCAGCTTTGGGAAAGATGTCACCAAATCAGAAAGACTGTGGAAAATATTCACAAGACACTTGCCTGGATTTCAGTACCTAAGTTATAAGGAGAGGTTGTGTAACCTGGGATATTATTCCCTTCATCCCACAGACCAGTCCACAGCTTCACCACAGAGACTTGGGTGAGGGTCCATATCTAAAACAGCTACCACTGACAAATGTGCTTATAGATGGTTCTGTGATTGTGGACAAATTCTTGGTCTGTACCCTACTGTTCCCAAGAGACCAGGAATATGTTTTAAATCAGAGACATATGCTGAGTTTAGGAGAGGGTGTATTGTGCTAGATTGTGACTGTAGAAATCACTACAAACTGCCTTCCATTGTACCAACACATGCCCATCACGCCCGGACATGTAAGGATATACAACCCCCAGTCTCTGCAGTCCGGATCTTCCTCCCATGACAGATCCTGAGTCATCCCAAATATATCACCTCCAACATTCTACCAATTGGGTCAAAGCCTCTTTGATAATTACTCCATTCCCAATCTAAGTCCCATCTTCCAAATACGTCAGACACTCCAGCTCATTTGCCTAGGGTGCAACATCCAGGGAAACTCAGATCTGACCCTGAATGCTGCAGCCACTCAATTATCACAAACAGCTTTACATTCTTCATAAACACTTCATGTTTAACAGAGCACATGCACTTTCCTTCAACCTGTTGTGCCACGTACCAGAGCAAATGGCCTCCAAACAGACACTGCACACCACAATCCTAGATATTTGCGTCCACTCTAATTGATTTGACCAACATAAAACAATTTTACTTGTTTCCACACCCCTCTGGCTTAGTCTTTCCCATACCATTTTGGCCTTCGCACACACAATACACCAATCTCCCAAACAACCCCCTCAAACATCTCCCTGGATCACTCCATCACCCAAACCCCTTAACTCACTGACACACATCCTCCTTGGCCACTCCGTCACCCTTCTCTTCTCAGTCAGTCGCTTGATGCTGTTTGAGTCTGTTGAATGCGAATTGCACAGAGGAGTCTCTGTAAAACACATCCCCATAACTGATACCTGAGATTGTTTCTGGGCCCTTGATCAACAGGAGAGAGAAAATGCACATCAGGAGGGCAATGTTACGAGTGATTCCAATATGCAGGTACATTGGGAAAAACAAATTGGTGCCGGAACCCAAGAGAGGGAATTTTTAGAATGCTCACTATGTGGCATTGTGTGGCCTATCTACCTTCTTGAAGAATGGAGTTACAATCGTAATTTTCCAGTCACCCAGAATGAGACATCTGAATGAGATGGTGCACCACCAGTGTTCTGGAAGAATAGGCTGAAGAGATTGTGGAGGGATTCGTAATGATTCTTGAAAGACTCGTTCAGATGTCTTATCTACATTCAGACCTCCTCGCTCATTATGGTAACACAGACCAATCAAGGCTCCATCTTTGCGATTTGCAGAAGCTCCATTTCTACCACTAACAAAGGGCATGTTGATGTTTCTGGGACAGTGCACTAGGTTGTGATCTGTACGCGACTGCTCTTAAGAGTCCCAGAATGTGTTTTAAATGAGGGATACATGGTGAGTGTTGGGGAAGATGTATAGTGGAAGCTGGTGATGGAACGAGACTACAGGAATAACCACAACCAACCTTCAATCATGCTATCGCTGGCCCATTGTGTTCCACCATGTAAGGTTATACAGCACTCACCCAATCAGAAATTACTGCATTCCACTTGCCCCTTGCATGAGAGGTCCCCTCAGCTGAACTATGTTGTCCATTGCAAATCACCTCCAGCTTTCTAAGAGATGGCTGTTTCACAATTCCCCCTATTCACATTCTGAGTCAATCCTTGCCTGTATGTCAGACACCCCAGAACAATTCTCCAGGATTTAACATCCAGGAATGCTGGGATCTGACTATGTATGCTATGGTTACACAACTATCCCCAGCATCTGTACATTCACTTCACTTCATGTTTATCACAACGCATGACCTTCAGTCCATCCTGCAGTTCCACGTACCAGTCCCAGTGGCCTCCACAACACACACTGCTCAGTATACCTAGATGTTTGTGTCCATTCCAATTGGTCAGTCCCGTCATACAACCCTCTTTTACTTGCTTCCTCACGATTCTACCTTTGGTCACTCTGACATCTTCTGGACCTTCCCACGCTTCTCTGTCCTCAGCACTTCATCACCTATCTCCCTCAGCCACTCATCTGCTTCAGTAACCCTTACATCTCCCTTGGCCACTCTGTCAGCCATACCCTTCAGCAACTCTGTCACCCATCCGAATGTGCCACTCCATCACTCATCTCCATTGTGTCGTCCATTACCCATCTCCTCTCATTTAGTTGCTTGATGCTGGTTTTATCTGTTGAACAATAATTGCATAGAGGAGTCTCTGTGAAACACATCCCCACAACTGATACCTGAGGTTGTTTCTGGGTTATTGATTGTGGACAAATCATCGCTTGGCTTGGAAGTTGTCCCCTTGGGTTGAGGAACAGACAATTACCCATCCCATTGGTAATCCAACATCTGGACCCTGAGGCCAGAATAACTAGCCTGTAGTATTCTCCCTTCTGCGTCTCTGCCTTCTCGAAGAATGGAGTTAAATTTGTGATTTTTCACAACCAGACCCAATACAGAATCTAATGATTCTTGAAATATCATAACCAATCCTTCCACAATCTCTTCAGCCAGCTCTTCCAGAACTCTGGGTGTACATCATCTCATTCAGATGTCTCATCAACATTCAGACCTTTCGGTTTCCCAAGAATCACCTCTCTCATTATGGTGACACAGTCCAGATAAAGCTCCACCATTGCAATTTGCAAAAGGATCCATTTCAACCACTGACATTGCCGTTCTAGATGGTTATGCGAATGTGGACAAGGTCATGCTCTGTACCCTACTGCTCGCAAGAGACACTATGTGTTGGAGACAACGTACTGTGCTAGCTTGTGATGGGACGAGCCTACCGGAATCACCACAATCAGACTTCCAACTTACCAACAAAGGCACATCTATATGTTACAGTCATTCCTCCCATGGACACATATGCCAGGCACAGTGACCAATACAATCCCCGCTGCGCATGGCAAACCGCAAGCCCATCCCCATTGTTCAGAACCATCATCCAAGAGATTTACTTGCTCTCTCAACACTCTCCCCTCTGTCTCTCACACACCACTTCAGCCATCCAACACCCCCTGTCCTTGGTTGGTCTGTCGCCCGTCCCCCTTGGCTGCACCGTCACTGATCTCCCTCAGTTGCTCCGACACACGTCTCATTCGGACGCTCCGACACAGTTCTCATTCATCCACTCCGACACCAATCTCCCTCGGGCACACTGACACCCAACTCCAAACAGTCACCAGTTTCCCTCGGCCGCTACGGCAACTGTGTCACTCGGCAGCTACGTTAACCATCTGCCCTGATCTGTCCATCACCCATGTCCATTCAGTCTGTCCCTTGATTCTGGTTGAATCCATTGGATGATAATTTCAGAGTGAAGTCTGCGTAAAACACATCCCCACAACTGAGCTTGTATCTGGGTCTGTGATCGTGGACAAATCATCACTTGGCTCAGGTGTTGTCCCCTTGGGTTGTGGAGTTGGTACAGATGTTGGATCTGTAATAAACAGGGGTACATGGTGGGTACAAAGGAACAGGTAACAGACCACCAGTCTGGGACTCCGACATCCTCCCAAACACTGAGGTTATTGTAACAGGCCGATAGTTTCCTTGTTTCTGACTCACGACCTTCTTCAAGAGTGGGGTGATATGTGTAATTTTCTTGTCTTCCAGAAACATATAAAATCTAGTCATTCTTGAAGAATTATTAGTAATGCCTCCATAATCTTTTCAGCCACCTCTTCTAGATCTCTTGCATGTACACTATCTGGTCCAGGTGACTAGTCCACATTCGGATCTTTGTTTCCCAAGAACCTCCTCTGTTGTCATATAAACACAGACATTCGAATTACCACTGCAGAGTCATGGGAGAGCCTCCATTTCTACCACCCCTACCACTGACTTCCAGATGGTTATGGGGCTGTGCACAAAGTCATAGTCTATACTGTTCTGCACCCAAAAGAAACTGAATGTGTTTCTTTCAGGGACACATGACGAGTGTTGGATAGGGAGTATTGAATAAGTTTGTAATGGGACTAGACTACAGGAATCACCAAAATCAGCATTCCATCATACTATCACAAGCCTATCGCACTCGACCATGTAAGATTATACAGTACTCACCCAGCCACCAGTCACTGAATTCCACATCCTCCAACAATGAGAGGTCCGCTCAGCTGATCTAAGTTGTTCATAGCTAATTATGTCCATCTTTCTACTAGATGGATCTGACAAGTCCCTCCATTCCTACTCTGAGTCAATCCTTCCCTTTTTGTGAGACACTCCAGAACAATTCTCAACGATTTAACATCTAGGAATGCTGGAATATGACCATGTATGCTATGGTCACACAATTATCTCCATCATCTACATGTTTATGAGAAGGCATGGCCTTCTGTTCATCCTGCAATTCCACGAACCAGTCCCAGTGGTCTCCCCAACACACACTGTTCAGTAAACCTAGATGTTTGTGTCCATTCCAATTGGTCAGACACATCATGCAACCCTCTTTTACTTGCTTCCTCAGCACTCAACCTTTGATCACTCCTACACCTTCTGGACCGTTCCACACTCCTCTGTCCTCAGGACCTCATCACCTATCTCCCTCAGCCACTTGTTCACTGACCTGTTTCAGTAACCCTTTCACCTGTCTCCCTCGGTCACTCTGTCAGCCATACCCCTTCATCCACTGTCACCCAGCTCCCACGGCCACTCCTTCACCCATCTCCCTTGTGCTGTCCATTACCCATCTCCTCTCATTTAGTTGCTTGATGTTGGTTGAATCTGTTGAATGATAATTGCAGAGAGGAGTCTCTGTAAAACACATCCCCACAACTGATACCTGAGCTTGTTTCTGGGTCATTGATCGTGGTCAAATCATTGCTTGGCTCAGGAGTTGTCCCCTCGGATTGCGGAGTTGGTACAGATGATGAATCTGTAATAAACGGGCACATGGTGAGGATAGAGGAACAGACAATTGTCCACCCCATTAGGAATCCAACATCTGGACCCTGAGACCAGAATAACTGGCCTGTAGTATCCTTCCTTCTGCGTCTCTGCCTTCTCGAAGAATGGAGTTACATTTGTAATTTTTCGGTCATCCAGAACCAATCCAGGATCCAGTGATTCTTGAAATATCATTACCAATCCTTCCACAATCTCTTCAGCCTGATCTTCTAGAACTCTGGGAGTACATCATCTCATTTAGATGTCTCATCGACATTCAAACCTTTCAGTTTCCCAAGAACCTCATCTTTCATTATGGTAATACAGTCCAGACAAAGCTCCACCATTGCAATTTGCAATATGATCCATTGCAACCACCCCTACCACTGACAATGAGCTTGTATGTGGGTTTTGAAATTGTGGACAAGGTCATGCTCTGTACCCTACTGCTCCCAAAAGACACGATGTGTTGGAGAGGAGGTACTGTGCTAGCCTGTGATGGGACAAGCCTACAGGAGTCACCACAACCAGACGTCCGACGTACCAACAAAAACACATCGCATCCGATTATGTAATGTTATACAGAACTCGCCTAACCACCGGACTCAGCATTTTGAATCCTCCTCCCATCTAGCCATAAAACAGATAGCTAGAACCCTTTTTGTCAATTGTTGCAATGCCACACTCTTATTCCATGCCAAAACATCATACCCTTCCGAACAATTCCTGGTTATGCAGCATCCAGGGATACTGAGATTTGACTCTGTATTTTACAGTCAATCCTCTCACGCACCCACGGGCCAGGCACAGGGTCCGACACAATCCCTGCTGCGTATGGCAAACCCCAAGCCCATCTCCATTGTTCAAAACCATCATACAACACATTTACTGGCTCCCTCAAAACTCTCCCCTTGGTCTCTCCCACACCACTTGAGCCATCCCAAACCTTTCTGTCCTTGGTCCGTCTGTTGCCCATCACCATCGGCTGCACCATCACTCGTCTCTCCCGGCCGCTCAGACACGTCTCCCTCGGCCGCTCAGACACGTCTCCCTCGGCCGCTACGTTAACCATCTGCCCCGATCCGTCCATCACACATGTCCAGTCAGTTAGTCCCATGATTCTGGTTGAAACCACTGGATGCTAATTTCAGAGTGAAGTCTATGTAAAATGTATATTCACAACCGATACCCGAGCTTGTATTTTGGTCTGTGATTGTGGACAAATCTTCCGGAGTTCCGGAGTTGTCCCCTCGGGTTGTGGAGTTGGTACAGATGTTGGATCTGTAATAAACGGCAGTACATGATGGGTACAAAGGAACAGGTAAAAGAACACCGGTTTGGGACTCCAACAACTTCCCAACCATTGAGATTAGTATAACAGGCCGATAGTTTCTTTTTTTCTGATTCATTACCTTCTTCAAGAGCGGTGCAATATCTGTAATTTTCTTGTCTTCCAGAAACATATAAAATTTTAGAACTTTGGGTGTACACTATCTGGTCCAGGTGACTTGTCCACATTCAGATCTTTGTTTCCCAAGAACCCCCTCTCTTGTTATAGAAACACAGACATTCAAATTTCCACCACAGAGACATGGGACAGCCTCCATTTCTACCACCCCTACCACTGAGAATGCACTTGCAGATGGTTATGGGGTTGTGGACAATGTCATACTCTGTACTGTTCTGTTCCCAAAAGACACTGAATGTATCTCTTTCAGGGACACATGATGAGTGTTCGATAGGAAATGTTGAAAAAGTTTCTGATGGGACGAGACTCCAGGAATCACCAAAATCAGCATACCATCATACCATCACAAGCCTATCGCACTCCACCTTGTAAGGTTATACAGTACTCACTCAACCAGCAGTCACTGAATTCCACATCCACCACGCATGAGAGATTCGCTCAGCTGAACTAAGTTGTCCATATCTAATCATGTCCATCTTTCTACTAAATAGCTCTTTGACAATTCCCTCCATTCTTACTCTGAGTCAATCCTTCCCTATATGTCATGCACTCCAGAACAATTCTCCAGGATGTAACATCCAGGAATACTGGGATCTGACCCTGTATGCTGCTGTCACTCAGTTATCAACAGAACCTGTACAATCATTTCACTACATGTTTCTCACAACACATGACCTTCTGTTCATCCTGTAGTTCTACATCTAGCACCAGTCCCAATGGCCTCCCCAACATCCGCTGCTCAGTATACCTAGATATCTGTGTCCATTCCAAATGGTCAGACGCGTTATGCAGCACTCTTTTACTTGGTTCCTCACGACTCTCTCCTCAGTCTCTCCCACATCTTCTTGGCCCACACAACACCTCTGGCTTCAGCACACCTGGCACCTAACTCACTCAGCCACTCGTTCACCCACCTCCTTTGGTAACACTGACACCCATCTCCGTTGGCCACTGTGAAATCAAACAGTCAGTACCATGATTCTACTTGAATCCCACTGCTCAGAACACTGAGATAATTCTGTCCATTCCACTTGGTCAGACTTGTCTTGCAATGTGCTTTAATTAACTTCCTCACTACTCTCCCCTTGGACTCTCCTACACCCCCCTGTACTCGGTACCCACGTCACCTGTCTGCTTCAGCCGCTGGGACGACCTTCTCCCTCAGACGCTCCACCTCCCGTCTCCCTCATTCGCTGCGTCACTCAGCTCCCTCAGCCCATCTATCACTCATCTCCCATGGTGGCTCTATCACCAATCTCCCTCGATCCCTCCATCACCCCTCAGTCAGTTGCTGCTAGTTCAATATGTTGAATGATAATCTCAGAGTGGATCCTATGTAAAACGTTTCCCCACAACTGATACCTAAGCTTGTATCCTGTCCCATGATCATGTAAAAATCATTGTTTGACTCAGGAGTTACTCCTGGGTTGGCGGATTTGGTACAGATGTTGGATCTGTAATAAACAGGGCTACATGGTGAGAACGAAGGAACAGACAATACACCACCGGATTGGGACTCCAACATCTTCCCAACCACGGAGATTAGGATAACAGGCCGATAGTTTCCTTCTTTCTGACTCTCTACCATCTTCAACAGTGAAGCAACATCTGTAATTTTCTTGTCTCAGGAATATATAGAACTTATATTAATTCTTGAAAGGTCATTACCAATGCCTCCACAATTTTTCAGCCACCTCTTCTAGAGCTCAGGGGTGTACACAATATGGTCCAGGTGACTTGTCTATGTTCAAAACTTTCTGTTTCCCGAGCATCCCCCTCTTGTTATGGAAACACATGTGTTCAAATCTCCACCACAGAGACATGGGACAGCCTCAATTTGTACCACCACTACTACTGACAATGTGTTTGTAGATGGTTACGGGATTGTGGACAAAGTCATATTCTGTAGCCTACTGTCCCCAGAAATGCTGTATGTGTTTTAAATCAGGAAAACATGGTGAGTGTTGGAGAGGAAATGTCGGACAAAGTTTGCAATGGGTTGACCTACAGGAATCAGCAAAAACAGCATTCCATCATGCTCCAACGTGTAAGGTTATATAGCACTGACACAACCACCAGTCACTGCGTTACTCATCCTCCTCGCAGGAGAGGTCCGCTCAGCTGAACTAAGACGTCCATAGTAAATCACGTCCATCTTTCTACGAGATGGGTCTTTGGCAATTCCCTCCATTCCCACTCTGAGTCAATCCCTGCCTGCACTTCAGACTCTCCAGAACAATACTCTAGGATGTAAATCCAGGGACATTGAGATCTGACCCTGAATGCTACAGTCACTCAATTATTCCCAGCATCGGTACATTCATTTCACGTCATGTTCATCCCGCAGATCCACGTACCAGGCACAGTGACTTCCCCAACATCCTCTGCTCGGAATACCGAGATATTTGTGTCAATTCCCATTGGTCAGTCACAATCTTTACTTACTTCCTCACCACTAGATTCTGGTTGAATCCATTAGATGATAATTTCAGAATGAAGCATCTGTAAAACGTGTCCCCACAACTGGTACCTGAGCTAGTATCTGGGTCCGTGATCGTGGACAAATCATCGCCTGGCTCAGGAGTTGTTCCCTCGGGTGGTGGAGTTGGTACAGATGTTTGATCTGTAATAAACAGGGGTACATGGTGGGAACAAAGGAACAAACAATATACCAGCGGTTTGGGACTCCAACATCTTCCCAAACACTGAGATGAGGATAACAGGCCGATAGTTTCCTTCTTTCTGACTCACTACCTTCCTCAAGAGTGCAGCGATATCTGTAATTGTCTTGTCTTCCAGAACCATATAGAGTCTAGAGATTATTGAAAGATCATTACTAATGCCTCCACAATCTTTTCAGCCTCCTCTTTTAGAACTCTTGGGTGCACACTACCTGCTCCAGGTGACTTGCCTACACTAAGATCTTTCTTTTTCCCAGGAACATCCTGTCTTGTTATGGAAAAACATATTCAAATTTACACCACAGTCACGTGGGAGAGCTGCAATTGCTAGTACCTCTACCACTGACAATGCGCTTGTAGAAGGTCTGTGGACAAAGCCATACTCTGTACCATACTGTAGCCAAGAGATGCTGAATGTTTTAAATTAGGGACACATGGTAGGTGTTGTAGATGAAGTACTGATCAAATTTGCTTCACCATGTAAGTTTTCACATCACTCATCGATATACCAGTCACTGACTTCCACATCCTCCTCGCATGAGAGGTCCGCACAGCTGAACTAAGTTGTCCATAACAAACCACCTCCATCTTCCTACCAGATGGCTCTTTGACAATTCCCTCCCCTCACAGTGAGAGTCAATCCTGCCTGTATGTCAGACACTCCAGAACAATTCCCTTAGACGTAACATCCAGGCATACTCAGATCTGACCCTGTATGCTCAGTAACTAAAATATCCCCAGCATCTATACATTAATTTCACTTCAGATTTCTCACAACACATGACCTTCTGTTCATGTTGCTGTTCCACATTAGTCCCAGTGTCCTCATCAACATTCACTGCTTGGAATACCTCGATATTTGTGTCCATTCATATTGATCAGACCCATCATGCAACATTATTTCACTTGCTTCCTTAATAATCTCCATTCTTCTTGGCCCTCCAAAATCCCTCTGTTCTCAGCACCTCCATCACCAATCTTCCTCGGCCACTCTGTCACACAGATCCCTCAGCTACTCCACTCCCCTTTGTCCTTGGACCCTCCACTACCCATTTCCCCTCAGTTAGTCGCTTGTTTCTGGTTGAATACATTACATGACATTTTAGTGAAGAGTCTGTGTAAAACACATCACCACAACTGATACCCGAGCTTGTATCTGGGTCCGTGATCGTGGACAAATCATTGCTTGGATCAGGAGATGTCCTTTCAGTTTGTGGAGTTGTTATAGATGTTGCATCTGTAATAAACAGGGATACATTCTGGGGACAGAGTAGTAGACAATTGACAACCCATTTGGGACTCCAAATTGTTTCCAATGGCTGAGGTCAGAATAAATGCCCTACAGTTTCCTTTCTCCGACCTGCTACCTTGTTGAAGAGTGGTATGACGTTTGTAATTTTCCAGTTTACTGGAACCATTCCAGAAACTAATGATTCTTGAAAGGTCATTCCAAATATCTCCACAATCTCATCAACCACCTCTTCCAGAACTCCTGGGTTACACTATCTAGTTCAGGTGACTTATCTACATTCAGATCTTTCAGATTCCCAACTGATTTCTCTCCAGTATGGCAACACAGGCATTCCAAGTACCACCACAGAGACTCGCAAAGCTACATTTCTGCAAACCCTGACACTGACAAATGTGCTTGTAGATTGTGGGAAAGACCTGCTCTATACCTTACGGTTCCAAAAAGATCCTAAATCTGTTTTAAATCAGGGATACATGGCAAGTGTAGGAGACGAATTATTGAGCTCGCTTGTGATAGGAGAGATGACAGGAATCAGAACCAACCTTCCATCGCATCAGCAAATGCCCATCACAGCCAAAAAGTAAGGCTATACACCACTCATCAACCACCAGTCACTGCATTCCACATGCTCCTGCAGTGAGGTGTCCACTCAGATGTCTGAAATCATCCCAAACAAATCTCTTCCATTTTTCCAAGTGATGGCGAGAACCCTCTTTGACATTTCCCTCCATACCCACTCTGAGTCACTCGTTGCCTGTGTACCTGTCACTCAGAACAATTCTCAAAGATGCTCCATCCAGGGATACTCATATCTGACTCTCTGTGCTGTGGTAACTCATTGAACCCCTGCATCTGTACATTCATTTCCCTTCATGTTGATCTGAATGACTAACCTTCTGGTCATTCTGCTGACCCGTGTACCAGGCCCAGCGGTCTCCGACAAACCCACAGTTTGGAATAACTGGACATTTGTGTCCATTCCAATTTGCCAGACCCATTATGTAAGACTCTTTCTTGATTCTTCACCCCTCACCCCTCAGTCACTCCGTCACCCATCTCCTCAGTCACTCGACTGTCCATCTCCCTCGGCCACTCCGTCACCCAACTCAGTCAGTCCCTGTATTCTGATTGAATCCCTTCAATGACAATTTCAGCAGGGATTCTGTGCAAAACCCATCCTCACAACTGATATCTGAGCTTGTATCTGGGTCTGTGATCGGGGACAAATAATCACTTGGCTCAGGTGCTGTCCACTCTGCTGGTCAAGTTGGTACAAATTCTGGATCTGTAATAAACACGAATACATAATGGGAACAGAGGAAGAGACAATTAACCGCACATTTGGTCATCCAACATCTTCCCAACCACTGAGGTCAGAATAACCGGCCTATAGTTCCCTTTGTTCTACCTCTCTAGTTTCTTGAGGAGTGGCATTTTCCAGTTTTCTGGAAGCATTCCAGAATGTAATGATTCCTGAAAGATCATTACAAATGTCTTCACAGTCTCTTCAACCACCTCTTCCTGAATTCTATCTAATTCAGATAACTTAATTAAATACAGAACTTTCATTGCCCAAGAAACTTCTCCATAATTATGGTCACATAGTCCAGACAAAGCTCGATTATAGACACTTGTGGGAGGCTCCATTTCTACACTTACCTCTGACAAATGTGCCTGGAGATGGTTATGGGATTGTGGGCAAAGACGTGCTCTGTACCCTGCCGTTCCCAATAGACCCTGAATCAGTTTTAAGTCAGGGTCACATAGTGAGTGTCGAAGAGAGTCAGTGAGCTTGCTTGTGATAGGAGAGACTACTGGAATAACCAAAACCAACCTTCCACTGTACTAGCAAATGCACATTTCAGCCACAATGTAAAGTTATTCTCCACTCACCCAACCACCATTCACTGTATTCCACATGCTCCTCCAATGAGAGGTTCACTCAGCTGTCCGAAGTCATCACAAACAAATCATCTCCATCTTTCCAAGTGATGGCTAGAACCCTCATTGTCAATTTCCCTCCGTACCTAATCTGAGTCACTCCTTGCCTGTACGTCCGTCACTCAGAGCAATTCTTGAGGATGCAATATCCAAGGATTCTCATCTCTGACCCTGTATGCTGTAGTCACTCAATCATACCCTACATCTCTACATTCATTTCACTTCATGTTATCTGAATATACAACATTCTGTTCATCCCACTCACCCACGTATCAGGCCCAGTTGCCTCTCCCACCACTACTGCTTAGAATTTCTAGCTATGTGTGTCCGTTCCAATTGATCAGACAGCCATGCAACACCTTTACTTGCTCCCTCTACACGTTCCTGTTGCTCACTTCCACACCCTTTTGGCATTGCACACCCCTCTGTCCTCAGTGTGTCCGTCACCCATCGCCCTTGCACACTCCATCACCCATCACCGTTGCACACTCTGTCACCAATTTCCACGGCCACTTCCTCACCCATCTCTCATGCCAGGCTGTTACCCATCTCCCATGGCCACTCTGTCACCTATCTCCCACGTCACTCCCTCACCCATCTCCCACAGCCACTCCGTCACTATCTCCCACAGCCACTCTGTCACCTATCTCCCATGCCACTTCCTCACCCATCTCCCACAGCCACTCCCTCACCCATCTCCCATGCCACTTCCTCACCCATCTCCCACAGCCACTCCGTCACCTATCTCCCACGTCACTTCCTCACCCATCTCCCACAGCCACTCTGTCACCCATCTCCCATGCCACTCCCTCATCATCTCCCTTGGCCACTCTGTCACCAATTTTCCTTGGTCATTCCATCACCCATCTCCTGTCAGTCAGTTCCTTGACTCCGGTTGAACCCCTTCGATGATAACTTCAGAGAAGAGTCAGTGTAAACATAACACCACAACCGACACCTGAGCTTGTGTATGGGTCCGTGAATGTGGACAAATCAGCGCTTGGCTCAGGTGTTATCCCCTTGGGTTGTGAGGTTGGTTCAGATGCTGCACCTGTAATTAACAGGGGTACATGGTGGGAACAGAGGAATAGATAATTGATCACTCAGTTGGGGTTGTAACATCTTCTGACGCTGAGGTCAGAATAACAGGCCTATAACTCCCTTCCAACCATCTCTCTCCTTTCATGAAGAGTGGTGTGATATTTCTAATTTTCGGGTCTTCCGGAAACATTCCAGAATCCACTGAGTCTTGAAAGATCACTTCCAGAATCCCTTCTGCCTCCTCTTCCAGAACTCTGGGTGCCACACCATTTCATTCAGATGACTTACGTAAAGTAAGACTTTCCAATTTCCCAAGACTCTTCTCTGTAGTTCAGTCCAGTCCAGTCAAAGCTTCACCATAGAGACTTGTAGGGGTATCGATTTCTACAACCCTTACCACTGACAAGTGTTCCTGTAGATGACTATGGCATTGATGACAAAGACCTGCTCTGTCCCCTGTTGTTCCCAAGAGACACTGAATCTGTTTGAAATCAGGGATACATGATGAGTGCTGGAGAGAAAGCATTGAGCTCGTCTGTGAAAAGAGAGACTACAGGAATGACCAAAACACACCTCACATGGTACATGCATTCGCCCATCACTTTAGCCATGTAAATTTATACAGAATTCATCCAACCAGCAATCACTGCATTCCACATGCTCCTCCCATGAGTGCTTCATGCAGCTGTTCCAATTCCTCCCAGACCATACACTTCCAAATTTCCAACAGATGGCTAGAACCCTCTTTGACAATTTCTCCATTCCCACTCTGAGTCACTCTTTGCCTGTCTGTCAATCACTCCATAACAATTATTGAGGATGCAATATCCAGGGGTACTCAGAATTGAGCCTGCCTGCTACATTCATTCAATTATTGGCAGCATTTGTACATTTATTTCACTTCATGTTTTGCTGAATGTACGACCTTCTGTTCATCCCACTCGCCCATGTACCAGGCCCAGTGGCCTCCACCACCCCCACTGCTCATTGCAAACCTACATATTTGTGTCAATTCCTATTGGTCAGACCAACCTTGCAGCACTCTTATTTGCCCCCTTAATACTCATCCCTGGGTCTCTTTCAGACATTTTTGGTTCATCACACACCCATCTGCTTTGGATGGCCCATCACCCAGTTGCCTCCGCCATCTCTTCACCCATCCGCCTCGGCTGTCCCTTCACACATCCGCCTCGGCCGTCCCGTCACCCATCTCCCGCAGTCACTGCGACACCCATCTGGCCTCGGTCCATCTGTCACCCATCTCCCTCAATCGTTCCAACACCCATCTTCCGTAGCCATTCCATCACTCATCTTCCTCGGCCACTCTGTCACCCATCTCCCTTGACCGTTTCATTACCGATCTCCCTCTGCTGTGGTCACCCATCCCCTGCAGTCACTGCGACAGCCATCTGGATTCAGTCCGTCTGTCACCCAGCTCCCTCAATCATTCCACCACCCACCTTCCTTGGCCATTGTCACCTATCTCTCACAGTCACCCCATCACCCATCTCCCGTCATTCAGTTGCTAGATTTTAGCTGAATACATTTGATGATAATGTCAGATTCTATCATCAAATATAATCTGTTTTATAGATTCTATGTAAAACAGAACCAAGCAACTGATACCTGAGCTTGAATCTGGGTCCGTGAACGTGGACAAATCATCGCTTGGCTCAGTAGTTGTCCCTTCGGGTTGTGGAGTTGGTACAGATGCTGGATCTGTAGTAAACAGGGATTACACGTCGGGAACAGAGAAAAAGGCAATGGGGACACCAACATCTTCCCAATCACTGACGTCAGAATAATTGGCCTATAGTTTCCTTTCTTCAACCTCTCTAACTTCTTGAAAAGTGGAGTGGCACTTAAATTTTTCCAGTCTTCCAGAACCATTCCAGAATTTAATGATTTCTGAAAGATCATTCCAAATGCCTCCACAATCTCTTCCAGAACACTAGGGGTAAACCATCTAGTCCAGAAGATTTATCGACGTTCTGAACTTCTCTCCAGTTATGGTAACACTGGCATTCACTACAGAGACTTGCAGGAAGCTAATTTTCTACAAAACCTGCCACTGACAACTGTGTCTTGTATGGTTATGGGAAATTCGGCAAAGACCTGCTCTGCACCCTACTGTTCCCTAGAGACCCTGAATCTGTTTTAAGTCAGGGATACATGGTGAGTGTGGGGAGAGGAAATATTGAGCCCGCTTGTGATAGGAGTAACTACAGGAATAATCAAAACCAGCCTTCCATCATTCTAGCAAATGTCTACCACAGCTGCAATATAAGGTTATACAGTACTCACCCAACCACCATTCACTGTATTCCCCAGGCTCCCCATAAGAGGTCAACTCAGCTGTCGTAAGTCATAAGAAACAAATCACCTCCATCTTATGAACTGATGGCTAGAACCCTCTTTGACATTTCTCTTCATACCCACCCTGAGTCATCCTTGACTGTACATCCATCACTCAGAACAATTCTGGAGGATGCAACACCCAGTGATTGTCCTATCTGACCCTCTGTGCTTTGGTAACAAAATAATCCCCTACACCTTCACATTCATTTCACTTCATGTTTATCTGAATGACCAAACTTCTGGTCCTCCCACTCACCCACATACCAGGCCGAGAGGCCTCCACCATCCCACAGATTGTAGTATCTAGATATATGTGTCTGTTCCAATTGCTCAGACCCATTATGCAACACTCCTTCGTGTTTCCACACCCCTCCATCACCTATCTCCTTTGGCCATTCCATCACACATCTACCTTGGCCATTCCATCACCAATCTCACTCGGTCACTCCGTCACCAAACTCCCTCCGTCACCTATCCCCCTCGACCTCTCCGTCACCCATCTCCCTTGGTCACCCATGTCACCTCATTCAGTCACTTGATTCTAGTTGAATAACTTCAATGATAATTTCAGAGAGGAGTCTGTGTAACACACGTCCCTAGAACTGATACCTGATCTTGAATCTGTGTCCATGATTGTGGAGAAATCATTGCTTGGTTCAACACTTGTCCCCTTGGGTTGTGGAGTTGGTACACATATTGGATCTGTAACAAACAGGGGTACATAGTGGGGACATAGGAACAGACAATTAACCACTCATTTGGGCATCCAACATCTTCCCAAAAGCTGACTTCAGAATAAATGGCCTATCATTTACTTCCTTCTACCTCTCTACATTCTTGGAGTGACATTTGTAATTTTCCAAAAGATCCTGAATCTAGTATTAAATCAGACCAACAGAGTGAATGCAGGACTGGAAGTATTGAACAACCATGTGATGGGATGAAACTAAAGGACTAAATGACACTTTCAATATGCCGATCACACCCGTTCACAAACTCCAGTCACTGCATTCTGCGTCCTACTCAACTGACTTAAATCATCTCGTCCGAATCAGCTCCATCATTCCAATAGATTGCTAGAACACTCTTTGACAATTCCCTTCATTCTCACACTGAAATATTCCTTGCCTGTCCGTCAGTCACTCCAGAACAATCCTCGAAGATGCAACATTCAGTGATACTCAGATATGACCCTGTCTACTGCCGTCACTCAATTAATCAGAGCATCTGTTTATTCCTTTCACTTTCAGTTTACGTCAATGCACGACCTTTTGTTCATTCCATTCACCCACATACCAGGCCCAGTTGTACTCCCGAACCCCCAAGCTCATTGGAAACCAACATGTTTGTCTCCATTCCCATTGGTCAGACCTGACATGCAACACTCTTCCTCATCACTCACACCTTCGTCAATCTCACAACTTCTTGGCCTTACCACAACCCTCTGTCTTCACTATCCCTGTCGGCTATCTTACTCTTTTTGTTGCTCCATCACTCTTCTCCCATCAGTTTCTCCATCACCCCTACAATCCCTTGATCATATGACTTCCTTCAGTATTTCACTCTCCCCTTACTCATTACCTCAACACATTGCTTCCTCCCTCACTCAAGAACTACAAGATTGTGCTGCATATGGCAGGCATGTTGCGAGCTCCTTACCAACATAAAGTGTACTGATAATTTCTGCAATTTCCTTTGAATTCCTTGTTCAAGAAGCTGATAGTCACATCATATATAACCGACTAAATCTTCTGAACACTGGGGAGTTGGCTTTTTCCCACAATGCGCGGCCTTTTCTACACGCTGCCTTTTCCTACTTACATGATCTATGGAAGGCTTATTTATTACACCATCGCTACCATGGAAGTGACGCTGGAGGTCAGAGAGAAGTAGCAACATCCTGGTGAGGTTGAGACAGCGTGCTAATTGGCCGTCACTCCATAGCATACGCCTGGCTAACATGCAGTCCCTGGAAAACAACCTGACCGAACTGAGAGGCAGAACTCCCTACCAGCAGGAAACAAGGGAATATAACATTTCAAATAATAACGAGGTAGCCTACAGAGAAGAATTCATCACCCTGACACTGTGGTATCAAGAAAACAACTTCTCCCTCAATGACACAAAAACAAAGGAGCTGATTGTGGACTACAGGAGGAATGGAGACAGGCTCTCCCCTATCGACATCAATAGATCTAGGGTTGAAAAGATGAAGAACTTCAGACTCCTCAGTGTATGCATAACTACAGACATCTCGTGGTCTGTACATACCAGATGTGTACTGTGAAAAACACAGCAACACCTCTTTCACCTCAGACGGTTGAAGAAGATTGGCATGTCTCCAAATCTTAAGAACTTTCTTCAGGGACACGATTAAGAACATCTTGAATATCTGTATCACAGCTTGGTATGGGAATTATACTTCCCTCAGTGGCAGGACTCTGCAGAGAGTGGTGTGGACAGCACAGTGGATCTGTAGGTGTCAACTTCTCACTACCCAGGGCATTTGCAGTGACAGGTGTGTAAAAATGGGCCAAAGGGTCATTGGGGACCTGAGTCACCCCAACCACAAACTGTTCCCGCTGCTACCATCAATGTTAGCACAGCATTAAAGTCTGGACTAACAAGCTCCATGACAGCTTCTTCCACAAGGCCACTACGAGTAATTAATTGATCCTGATAGAATTGTATGTCTGTTGTACATACTATTTATTATAAGTTACTATAAATTGCCCATTATACATTCAGATGGACACATAACACAAAGACTTTTACTCTTCATGTATGTGAAGGATGTAAGAAATAAAGAAATAAAGTCAATTCAATTAAGTTCAATTCACCCCTCCACTCACTCTTCCCCACACGATTAAGGTCATCCCACACCCTGCTCTCCTCAGTCCCCGAGTATCCCTCTCCCTTATTCACTCTATCACCATTCTCCCCTCAGTCAATTCCACACACTCCTTGATTCTGGTTGAATCTGATGAATGATGATTTCAGAGAGGAGTCTGTTTAAAACATATCCCCACAACTGGTACCTGAGCCTGTAGCTGGGTCCGTGATCATGGATAAATCATCACTTGGCTCCGGAGTTGACCCAGGTTGCGGAGTTGGTACAGATGCTGGATCTGTAATAAACAGTGGCACATCGTGAGAATAGAGGAACAGAAAATTGACTACCCCGTTGGGATGAAATTATACTGAAGAGAACAACGAACAATAAGAACTGAACTGTAGGTGCTGGAAATCTGAAGCTGAAGCAGAAAACACAGGAATGCTGAATCAGTTAATCTGCATCTGTGGAAGCTGAAATGAATTAAAATTTCTCTAAGCATTGCTCACTTCCTGAGTTATTACGAGGCACTCACTGTTCTCACTTCACAATTTCAATATACCTTCACATCACTACCTGACCCTGAGAATGGACAGCATTAGTCCTAACACATGGAAAGGTTGAGAGATTAAGCAGGGATGAAGGCAGAACAACAACAGCTGGAGTTTCTGGGACCCATTTTGAAGGCACAGAAAAGATTTATCCCAAAGATGTTGTGTTACTCAATAGGGAGAATATAGCAAAGCTTACTGCGATATTAGTATATTGGGAAGTGTTCGATTGGACTATTTACTTGTTATTTTCTTTGCTGTTTGTATTTTTTTGAGAACAACTGAAACCTTTGAATTACTTGGAATATTTCACATTTGCTGAAAGTCCTGCTCTTCCTATACCCATCTCTCACTGATGGCTGCAATATCAGAGAATATAGAAATCTACAGCATATTACAGGCCCTTCAGCCTGCAATGCTTTGGCAACCATGTTAGCTACTCTAGATACTGCCGTGAATTTCCCTACCACACAGTCCTCTATTTTTCTAAGCTCTATGTACCTATCTAAGAGGCTCTGAAAAGACCCTATTGTATCCGCTTCCACAATCACCGCCAGCACTATCTGTGTGAAGAGATTTCCTTTGACATCCCCTTGTACATACTTTGAAGTATCTTAAAATGATGGCGCCCCCGTGTTTGACATTTCAGACCTGGGGAAAAAGCCTCTGGCTATCCACATGATCAATGCCTCTCATCATCGTATACAACTCCGTCAGGTCACATCTCATCCTCCGTCGACTTAAAGAGAAAAGGGCAAATTCACTCAATCTATTCACATAAGGCATGCTCTCCAATCCAAGCAAAATCCGTGTAAATCTCTGTATAGTAACAACATCCTTCCTGCAATGAGTTGACCACGACTGAACACAGTACTCCAAGTAGGGTCTGACCAAGGTCTTGAAAAGCTGTAACAGTACCTCATGACACTTGAACTCAATCCCATGGGTGTCGAAGGCCAACATACCATACACCTTCGTAACAATGCTGTCAACCTGAGCAGCAGCTTTGAATGTCCATGGACCCCAAGATTTTGCTGATGCTTCACACTACCAAGAGTATTACCATTAATATTATATTCTTCCTTCAAATTTGACCTACTGAAATAAACAGCTTCAGACTTACCTGGCTTGAACTCCATCTGCCACTTCTCAGCCCAGATTTACAACCTATTGATGTCCCGGTACAACCTCTGACTACCCTCCAAACTATCCACAAAAAACCCTAACTTTTGTGTCATTAACAAACTCACTAACCCACCCTTCTACTTCTTCATCCAGGTCATTTGTAAAAATCACAAAGAGGTGGAGTCCCAGAACAGATCTCTGTGGAACACCACTGGTTACTGTCCTCCAATCAGAATGTGAGCCATCCACAACCACCATTTGGCTTCTGTGGGCATGACAAGTCTGGATCCACAAAGCAAGGTCTCCTTGGATTCCCTGCCTCATTACTGTTTGAATGTGCCTCGCATGGGGATCCTTAAAAAATACCTTACTGAAATCCATATATACTACATCCACTGCTTTTCCTTCATCAATGTGTTTTATTACATCCTCAAAGAATTCAAACAGGTTTGTAAGGCATGACCTGATCCCCTCATATCATGTATAAGACATGACATGTCCCAAAAAATAATTCCAGGTTTTGATTTATAACCTGAGCTCATCCAACTTTCTTACAATATATGCAGCTCAGGACATGAGTTACACTATACTCAACCTATAGATTTCTGACTCTGTCTGAAGTCTTACCAACATCCACCTCCAGATCCTTTCACTAACTGTTCTGGCATTCTGGTTCCCAAACCCTCTGCAACTCTAGCTGAAATCACACGTGCAGCATGAACAAACCTCCCTGATAGAATATTAGTTCACTTCCAGTTCAAGTGCAAACCTGCCCCACCATCCCTGGAAGAGAACCTAATGATCCAAAAATCCAACTACTAGACAAATCTTAAAACTGTATAATTGTCCTAATTCTAGCCTCACAATTACTACCCTGGAGATCTTGTTAGCATTTAACTCCCTGAATTCCCAATGCAGAATCTCATCACTCTTCCTTCCCACAACATTGGTAACTACATGGGCAACAACTTTTTGATGTTCATCTGCCCACTTAAGACTGTTCAGCAGTAATCTGAGTTGTTCTGGACTCTGGCACCTGGGAGACAACATACCATCCAGGAATCTCATTCTCACCCAGAGAACTTCTTTTCTGTTCCCCTAGCTAATGAATTCCCTATCAGCCTCACCTCTTCTCTCCAGTTCCATTCTGAGTCACAGAGGCAGACTTGGTTACAGAGACTTTCCTCTGCTCAGTCATCCACCAAACCCCCCACAATAATATAAAAATACACTTGTTGTTGAGGGGTTGGTCACAGGGGTACTTGGTTCTGGCTTCTTAACACCTTTCCTTCTCCTGGCTGTCACACAGTTTCCTAACTTCTACACCTCAAGTGTATCGACCTCTCTGTATCGATCACACTCTCAGCCTCCTGAGGTATCCAGAGTTCATCCAGTTCCAGCTCCAACTCCTTATCAGCGATTGTTAGAAGCTGCAGCAGGATGTATTTCGTGTAGTTGTCAGGGTCACTGGAGGTGTCCTCTCACATCTAAAACCTCAACTCTGTCCACTCCAACAATGGCTGCCCCGCTTGCCCTGGCCTTATTTTAATTTGTTCTTGCTAATCAATTCTGTCCACTGATTAGCTGTTGATGAAAGCATGAACAAAAACATAGTGTGTTGTTGCTTTTAATACTCAATCAGCGGATCTGAGTGAATTATGTCCTCTCAAGCTTCTAATCTCTTCGATTGGCTGCTTTTCAAAGCTCCAAAAAAATGATGAAAGTCATTTTCCTTAATAGTTGATCAGTGAACCCAAGTGATTTAGGTCCTCTCCAGCTTCTGTTCACTCTGATTGGCCTCTGCTCAATAACTACAGAAGAGGAGACATTTGCTGTCCTGAGGAAAATTAGGGTTGATAAATCCCCAGGGTCTGACAAAGTGTTCTCTTAGACCCTGTGGTTGGCAAATGCAGAAATTGCTATGGCCCCAGCAGAAATCTTTAAATTATCCTTCCCAGCAGGTGACATGCTGGAGGATTGCAGGATAGCCAATTTATTTCGCTGTTTTAGAAAGGCTTTAAAAATAAATCAGGAAATTAGAAACCAATGAGCCTGATATTAGTAGTTGGAGAATTATTGGAGGTTATTCTAATGGATAATTATTTGGATAAACATGACTTGATACATGATTGTCAGCATGGTTTCATGGTGGTAGATCAAGTCTAACCAATCTTAAATAGCTTTTGAGGAAGTTGCCAGGAAAGGTGATGAAAGCAAGGCAGTGGGTGCTGTCTATATGGACTTTAGCAAGGCATTTGAAAAGCATGGGAGGTTGGTCAAGAAGGCTCAGCTGCTCGACCTACAAGATGAGGCAGAAAATTGAATTGGACATTGACTCTCTAGGAGGAGGTGCAGAATGGAAGTAGATGGTTGCCTCTCTGACTGGAGTCCTGTCACAAGCGGAGAGTTACAGGGACTGCAGAGTCCATTATACCTTGTCATCAATATCAACAACCAGGATGATGAAATGGTTAACCGGATCAGCAAGTTTGCTGATGACACTGAGATCGAAGGTGCAGTGGACAGTGAAGAAAGCCATCATGGCTTGCAAAGGGAGCTGCATCAGCTGAAAACTTGACTAAAAAATGGCAGATGGAGCTGAATGAAGACATGTGAGGTGTTCCACTTTAGTAAGACCAACCCGCATAGGACTTACACAATGAATGCTGGAGCGCGAAGGGGTGCGGTAGAACAAAGGGATCTGGAAATACAGGTCCATTAATTGAAAATGGTAGATAGAGCCATAAAGAAAGCTTTTGGCACATTAGCCTTCATATATCAAAGTAGCCATTGTATGTGAATGTTAACATCATTGTTCAATGTGACCCCTGGTGGTTATATTTGTATAATTCCAGACTGGTCTAGAAGTTTCTATGTTGCTGCATTATTTGAATAGAAGTATCTGACTGGTTGACTTTTATATGCATATTTGAATGGAATGTTTCTTACCCATGGGGATAGAAAGAGCTGACCACACAACAGCAATGTTTTTTTCTGCCTCTTTTTCTGCTACTAGCAGGTGACAATTTCCCTTTGTTCTGTCAATACTCAATAAATAGACCATGGAGCAATAAGTTTTGTGCTTCTTTCCTGACTTCCAAAAGAACTATGGTTTAATAAAAAACAGAATCCAACAGAAGTTTAAAAAAAACAAAGGAAGACAACTTAAAAAACAATTATGAACAAACACATAGAATATGAAGTATAAAATGAAGGGAATTGGCCTTGCTGTGTTGCCTGGAAGTCAACTCATACAAGATGATTCTTCAGTTCTGATCCATGGTGGGTAGCTTTCCGGCTTATAAACTGAGTTGTTTAAAGGTATATCAATATGATAAGGGTCGTTACACGTCATAGAGATAATAAGAGGGACATTAGTCTTATCTTGCTATCATCAAAAGAGTCTCTTCTGTCCTTGAGGTCTAGATATACAGCTGAGTCTTGACTTAAGATGTTAGTCCTCCTGTGTTGTGCCACGTATTTGTGAAGTGGTTGTTCTGTCTCTCCGATACACAGATCTGTGCAGTTCTCATGTACTCAGCTGCATACCTACACCTAAAGGACAAGGACACTCCTTTGATAACAAGGACAGAGAAGACAGATGGCTTGAAATAAGGGCTAAAGAGCCATCTTCTTCAAACTGGAAAACCCATCCGTGAACAGAGGTGTGGGGTATGACACTACCTATCAGCTACTTACAATGCACTCCTTCCACCTCTAACCCTGCATCTCCACATCAGTTCTCATCTCCATTCACGTAATGATAAGACTAATGACCCTCTCCTTACCTTTACATCTGTTAGCAACCATTGTGTGATTGCTGTTCCTTTAAACAATTTCAAGTCTATAGACCAGAAAACAACCCACCATTGATCAGAATTGAAGAAGCCTCTTGGATAAGTGGTGAAATGTCTTCTAAACAACACAGCTAGTCCAGTTGCCTTGATTTACTACTGCTTGACGTACAGTGACCTAGATGACTGAGAACCTTCACAGGCATAAAATACAAAGGTAAGGTAACCAATATGTAAACGAGGATACAGAGAAAAAAATAAAGAGGAAAACAAGTGAATGTGGCAATTAGACCACTGGATAATTATGATGGAGAAGCAGTAATGGGGGACACATAAATCATTGTTGAACTTAATAAGAATTTATGTCAGTCTTCACCGAGGAGCACACTACCAGCATTCCAGAAATTTGAGTTTCAGTGACAGAAGTGAGTTTCGTTGCTGTCACTAATGAGAAGACAACTGAAGCCAGAAAGTCTGAGGGAAGGTAAGTCAGGCGGATTACACCTCCGGGTTTTGAAAGAGTTAGGTGAACAGATGGTGGAGGCATTAGTGGTGATATTTCAACAATCACTGGATCCTGGAATAGTTCTGCAGGACTAGAAGGTTGTAAATGTCACTCCACTCCTTAAGAGTGCAGAGAGACAGAAAAAAAAAGAAATTAGAAGTTAGTTAGCCTGACTACAGTGCTGGGAAGATGTTCAAATCCATTGTAAAAAGGATGAGTTTGAGCTATTTGAGGGCACAATAAAATACCAGAAGTCAGTATGGTTTCCTTGAGACGGAATGTTGTCTGACAGCTCTTTTGGAATTCTTTGAGGGAGTAACAGGTAGATCAGACAAAGGAGAACCAGTCAATGTTAATTTTTATTTTCAAAAGGCCTTTGACAAGATGACACATGAGGTTACTTAACAAGATCGGTGCCCAACAGGAAAGATATTAGCAGATGTAGAAAATTGGCTGACCAGCTAGAGGCAGAGTGGGAATAAAGGGGGGCCTTTTCTCATTGGCTGCTGGTGACTAGTGGACTAAAACCTATAGAATGCCAGAAGTATAGATAAAGTGGGTGTGGAGAAAATGTTTCCTATTTTGGGCAAGTCTCGGACAAGCATCCAAATAGACGTGTGTCCATTAAGAGCAGAGATTGAGAGAAATTTATTTACTCAGACGGTTTGAACCTGTAGAATTTGTTACCACAGATGGCTGTGGAGTAATGATATTGGGTATTTTTAAAGTGGGTGTTAATATATTCCTGATTAGTCAGGGTGCTGAAGGTTAGGGAGAAAGCAGGAGAATGGGGTTGAGAGAGAAAATGAGTAAACGATGATTAACTAGCAAAGCAGACGCGGTGTGTGAATGGCCTCACTCTGCTCTTGTACAGCTGTTGGTTCAGATGCTTTGCAACCAAGCTTCAATCCTGACTTCTAATGATATCTGTGATATCCAAATAACTCCCCCTCCCCCCACTGTGTGTTAATGGGGAATGGTAACATACCTGTACAATAAACTTTGTCACAGCAGAGTGTTGGCTTCAGCCAGTACACAAAGAAAGCACCACAGTTTTTGATCTTGATTGTCTGCTTTGTTGAGCAGTAGCTTTGCTTCCAGCTGAAGCAGACAGTCCTGTGGACCTCCCCCTCTCCCACACTCGGATGGCTACCTGAAATGGGGTTTATAAATATTGTAAAATATACCTGTCTCTGCTGTATAATAGGAAACATGCAACCAGACTCTCTGCAAATCTATTGTTCACAACCCATTGTCTGACCGGGTTCAGTCAGTATGAGCTGTTGTTCTCCCCACAGGCACAAGCGTTCTCTGAAGACAGCTCCTGTTGAAGAGACCTTGTGGGTCCCTGTCCCATGCGACACACGTCCTCGCCTTGAAGTGCTTTGACAACACTGGAGCCATGAGCAAGCTGACTCACTGTTGAACATCTACAAAGAGAATCAGAGACCCTGCAAGCTCAGAAAATACCCAAAACTGATAACAATTGCAGCAGTGATAAGTTGTTAAAATTCATATTGCTCTTATAAATTTTGGATGCATTGAAATATAAACATAACAAGCCTTAGAACAGAAACAAGATGTTTATAATAATTGCAACATGAGAACTAAGGAGTGGGTTTAACTGAAGACATTACAGAATTTTATCAAGCAGTAGTAGATAAAGGCAACTGGACTTGCTGTGTTGTCCAGAATAAAAGAAGCCCTGTGTTTGTCAGACCTACAAACACAGTCAGACAGAAACTCTTTCACCCCAAGGATCCTACACGCAGGCACAAACAGAGCAATATTGTGCATGCGTTTCAATGCAATGAGAACTGCAAATACCTGTATATCAGTGAGACAAAACAAACACTTCAAAAACAGATGGCCTCTGTATACTGACACCTAAAGGACAGGGACTCTCCTTTGATAACAAGGACAGGGAGGATAGATAGTATGAAAGAGGAGTTACAGAAGCCATCTTTGTCAAACTGGAAAACCCATGACTGGACAGAGGAGTTTGAGTATGACACCACTTATCACTACTTACAATGCTATATCTCTACCCTGGAATCTTTACAACAGTTCACACTTCCATTCATGCAACGGTAAGACTTTGACTCCCTCATTACCTCTGTAATTCTCAATGACACTCATGTGATTGCTATACCTTTAGCAATTCAGAGTTTATAAGCTGAAAAACTGCCCACCATGGATCAGAACTGAAGAAGCCTCTCGGATGAGTGGGAAAACATCTTCTAGACAACAACAATTCCAGTTGCCTTGATTTGCAACTGCTTGAAATGGAATCACCTGGATGACTGAGAAATTTCATAGACATAACATTCCCGTGGAAAAATTACATTGTCCTATTAATTACCTCATGAACTGTGGCTCCCTGGGTGCTCCTCCTTCACTCAAATTACACCAGGTTTTATACGGAGCGGGCAATACCAGCAGATCCAGAGACCAGCTACATGCACCAGGGCTCTACAGGAAGCCAATGCATCACTGCTAGATTCCCTGTAGATTCAGGGCTACAACATGGCTTAAGAGACCGGGGAGCATTTCTTAGGGATGTCGAGATCTGTTTCTGTACAAGGGGTCATCTGACATGAACTATGTCTAGTCTTCCCTAACAGAATAGAAACCAAGACCTTTTGTTGTACACTATGATCTTACCGTTTAACCAGCCTGAGCTTTTCCCGGAGCACTTGTGTGTTGGAACGACAGTCTCAGGAATCCTCCAGCCCCCAGAACTGAAAAAAAAACAGCATCTCCATCCTCATCTGTCCAGCCACTGTGAGAATGAGCAGGAACTGCAGCCCATTCCATTGGTTTAATATTCTATCTAATCTCAGGAAGCCCTGCTTGATATTTGATGTAAAACATTTTGCAGATGCAGGAAATCTTGAGCAACACTCGTGAAGTGCTGCAGAAACTCAGCAAGTAAGGCAAAGTTCAAAGTAAAATTTATTATCAGAGTACATTCCGTAACCACATACAACCCTGACGTTCTTTTGCTGCGGGCATATTTAGCAAATCTTTAGAACAATAACTGTAAACAGGTTCAGTAAACTGTAAACATCAGGACTCTGAACTGTAAATAAACTGTGCAAATGCAGTGGACAATAAACACATGACATTTTGAGCTGAGATCCTTCACCCAAACTGGAAGGGAACAGAAGCTCAAGGTACCCTACTCCCGCGCTTCTCTTCTCCTCCCCGGCCTCTTGTCCAGGCCATCACGTCCCTCTGGTTCCCACCTCATTCCCTTTACTGCACTGTCCACTTCCATCAGATTCTTCCTTCCTCAGTGCTCTGTCCCTTCTAACCATCAAACCCCAGCCTCTCACATTTCCCACCCTTTGCCTCTTCTGGTGTCACCTGTCACCTTCCACGTACTCCTCCTCATTGCCCCCATATCTTCTTAAACTGGATACCACCCCCTTTCTTTGCAGTCTAGATGAAGGGTCTTGGCTTAAATTACCTCTCGAATCGGTACCATCCTTCTGCCTGGGTTTCATCATTCATGTATCCACTGCATTTTTCCGATGAACAATCCATGCTTCTCCAGGGGTGATCCAGGATGGTGTGGTTTACACACGGATCACCGAGTGTGGAATCTGCAGCAGGAGTATGCTCAGTCTCAATGGTATAAACTGTAATGGTAATTAGCATTACTAATTAACAGTGTTGATATTAATGCCTCTTGCAACTTACCCCCACCAACTTCAGTTACAATCTCCAAATAATGGCCCCCTACTAGCATAAACACTGTCAGTTCAGTGTAATCGTTCAGCTCTCTGTATTGAATTGGTGGGAATATCACGGAATCATGCTGTATAGAAACACCTGTGCTGACAGTGGCCACCCCTCAGCCTTATCAGGCCCAACCTTGTCCAAGCCCTTCTTTGCCTAGATGATTCTTACTCATCTAGTTATAAATTCTACCAGCAACTACTCTCCCAGACAGTGCAAACCAAGCATTTGCTGCTACGTGGGTTAAGGTCTCTTTCACAAAGCCTCTAAACCACTGCTGCATATTCCCTAGTCCTTAATTTTATCTACCACCAATAAAAGACCATAAGATGTAGGGGCAGAATTAGGCAATTTGGCCCATTGAGTCTGGCCCATCAACATGGCAGACACATTTTCCCCTCAGACCCAATCAGAATCAGGTTTGTTATTACCAGCACATGAAATGAAATTTGTTAGCTTAACAGCAGCAGCTCAATGCATTATAAAAAATAGAGGAAAATTATTTTTAAAAAAGTTATTCAGTTTACTTTATACAGTACACGTATATTGAATAGATTAAAAATTGTGCCAAAAATCCTTGAGTACAGTCCAGTCCACCAGTTCAAAGCAGTCCTATAAGGTGCTCCTGTGCTTCCCTTGCCCAAACCTTGTCGGTCCTCACAACTTACACTGCAGTCTTCAGTCTCTGCCTCTACTCAGGGAGCAGAAATACAGCCAGGTGATCAGACTTCCCGAAGTAAGGGTGTGTAATATTACAGTTGCCTTTCTTGTATAAAATGTAGCAATGTTTCCTCTGGTATTGCAAGTAATCTGTTGATGGTAATTGTTTTGTGATTTTTCTTTTTCAGACTGGTCTGGTTAAAATCTCTCAAAATAACGGTGGAGGTGTAATGGTGCACTGTTTCATGCATGTTCATCCCATTGCTCAGATCATCTAAAGCCTGATTGACTTTGGCATGAGGCGGTATGTATACGGATACCAAAATGACCCCAGAGAACTCCTGTGGTAGGTAAAAAACTAGATATTCCAGATTTGGTGAGCAGAATTGGGACAAAACTGACATATTTGTGCACCAAGTTGAATTCATCGTAAGGCATTCCCTTAACCTCTGCTTTTGAGAGACTCTGTAGATCTATTAAGTCGGTGTATGGTAAACCCATCAATCTGAATCACTGTATCCAGTACGGAAATATTATGTCCCTCTGATTCAGTACCCTAGCTCTGATATCATCAACTCTATTCACCAGAGACTGCATGTTCGCCAGCAAGATGATCTCCTGCCTTCTCCACATGACCCATCAAGAATCTGTCAGCCTTCTGCCTCACGTGTACATAAAGACGGCCTCCAGAGTCATCTGTGGAAACAGATTCCACAGATTCACCGGTAACTGGCTAATGGTTTTCCTCTGTATCTCGGTTCTTAAAGGGGATGCTATGTTCCAAGTTTGTGTCTTCTGGTCCTGGGCTCTCTCACCAGAGGAAGCATCCTCACTTCATCCACCATTCAACAGTGGATAGGCTTCAATGAAGTCTCCCCGTGTTCTTCTGAATTCTAGTGAATGCAGGCCCAGAGCCATCACCATTATAACAAGCTATCCATTTCTGGAATCATTTTCATGAACCTCCTTTGAACCCACAGCAGTTTCAGAATGTCCTTTCTAAAATAAGGTACACCGACCTGCTCACCATACTCCAAGTGAGGCCTCACCAGTGCTTTATAAATCCTCAACATTGCATCCTTGATTTCATATTCTACTCATCTTGTATTGAATAGTAACATTGTATTTACCTTCCTCACCACTGACTCAACCTGCTAATTAACCTCTCGGGAATCCGATACAAAAACTCCCAAATCCCTTTGCAACTCAGATTTTTGAATTTCTCTGCATTTAGAAAATGTTTAACCTTTCATTTCTTTTAACAAAGTACATGACCATACACTTCCCAACACTGAATTCAATCTGCCACATTTTTGCACATTCTCCTAATCCATCTTTCACCACTCTACTTCCTCAAAACTACCTGCCTCTCCACCTATCATCATATTGTCTCAACTTTGCAGCAAAACCATTTATTTCATATCATTGACATAGGAAATGTCTGCAGCCTACTCTCTCGGTACCCTTACATTGTATACACAAACATGGTGTTTCTTTTCTTTGCCAAGGAGACCATGCCTAACCTCTCCACTCTCTCATCATAACTGAAACACTCCAGCCTGGTGATCTACCATTGCATTACCCCTGCATTCTTCCCATGCTCTGCAGACCAAAACCACCCCGATGTCTGACCAGGTTTTCAATAAAGTTATGTATTCTGTACCCCAACTAATAAATGTCTATCACATATTCATTCACAAAAAGCTATCTTGTCATATCCATAGAATGCCCTCACGTTGTCCTTCAACCTACCCTCATACTCAAGCATTCATGGGGTACATTACAATCTTTTTTTTTTACGTTGTTCAGTCCAGGTTTTGTACTGTGTCATTAACACCATAGTCCTGAAAAAAAAAGTTGTCTCATTTTTACTATGTACTGTACCAGCAGTTATGGTTAAAATGACAATAAAAATTACTTGACTTTACTTGACTTGAATAGCTAAGTGAATAAAAGTTAAGCTGATTTCCAAAAGGCATAAAGTTAAAGATGACACATTCCTTTAATATTTTAAGCAAGATTACTTTTTTATTTCCATCTTTTATAATTTCAAAATAGCAAAAAAAGCAAAGGGCCCAAAGCAAAAGTCTGGGCACCCTTCATAGTCAGCACTTAGTAACACCCACATTGGCAAGTATTACAGCTTATAAACACTTTCTGTAGCCAGCTAAGAGTCTTTCAATTCCTGTCTGGGGTATTCTTGCCCATTATTCATTGGAAAAGGCTTCTAGTTATGTGAGATTCTTGCGCCGTCTTGCATACATTGCTCTTTTGAGGTCTATCCACAGATTTTCGAAGATGTTTAGGTTGAGGGAATGTGAGGGCCATGGCCAAACCTTCAGCTTGCGCCTCTTGAGGTAGTCCATTGCGAATTTTGAGGTGCTTTTAGGGATCATTATGATTTTGCGAAGCCATCCTCTTTTCATCTTCAGCTGTTTTTTTTTAAACAGACAGTGTGATGTTTGCTTCCAGAATTTGCTGCTATTTCAGGAATTCAGTCTTTCCTGTACCAGTGAAAGGTTCCCCGTGCCGCTGGTTGCAACACAAGCCCAAAGCATGATCAATCCACCACAATGCATTTCAGTTGTAGAGGTGTTCTTTTCATGAAATTATCTATCCACTGAATGTTGTGGTAAGGATGCAGGAAAGGTTTTCCTCTGATGACTCTTCCATGAAGGTCATATTTGTGCAGATGTCGCTGCACAGTATAACAGTGCAAAACCACTCCAGAGTCTGCTAAATCTTCTTGAATGTCTTTTGCAGTCAAACAGGGGTTTTGATTTGCCCTTCCAGCAATCCTACAAAGAGTTCTCTCAGAAAGGTTTCTTCGTTTTCCAGACCTCAACTTGACCTGCACCATTCCTATTAACTGCCATTTCTTAATGTAATAGAAATGTAACTAAGGAAATAGCAACCTCAAAATGCTTTGCTACCTTCTTATAGCCTACTCCTGCTTTGTGGGCATTATTTATTTTAATTTTCAGACTGCTGGGCAGCTGGTTAGAGGAGCCCATGGCTGCTGATTTTTGGGACAATGTTTGAAGAGTCAGGGTATTTATAAAGCTTTGAAATTTGCATCCCCTGGTCTTTCCTAATGATGACTATGCACAAGCCATAGCTCTAACAAGCTATTTAAGGTCTGACACCTTGGTAAAAATTATCTGAGAGCTCAAATCTCTTGGGGTGCCCAAACTTCAATTTGAGTCCTGTTACTGTGCATCGGTGGAGGGGACAAGATACAAGCAAATACCTCAACCACTTCTTTGTAGCAGTCTCTGTGTAAGATGGGACTAATATTAGCATTTCACTAAATGCTAACGTAACGCTGATGCAGGATCTTCATCCTGAAATGTTAGGATCACAATCAGGTTGAATATCACTGGCAGACAGTATGTTGTGAGATTTGTTGTGTGTCAGCAGTTGTTTTGGTTCTGAATGTTGTTCACTTCAATTGCTTGTATGATTTGTTTTATATTCTTTTGTGCATTAGGTGTCGGTTTTTATTTATTTTCCTAATTTGTATTCTTTTCTTTTTAAATTGGGTCTTGCTTTGTGGCTACGTGTGAGCAAACCAATCTCAAGGTTGTATGATTTATACATTCTTTTTTTAATAAATGTACTGGATTGACTGGAAATCTGTTGC
Source organism: Hypanus sabinus (assembly GCF_030144855.1). NCBI lineage: Eukaryota > Metazoa > Chordata > Chondrichthyes > Myliobatiformes > Dasyatidae > Hypanus > Hypanus sabinus. Next base: position 324,907 of record NW_026780539.1, on the reverse strand, counting down.
TCTGTGGCAGCAGTATGTGGCAACACATAAATATTTATTTACTCTAATTGATCATTCTTATTAATAAGTTAAATTAGTGCACACAAAGAGAAATAAAGTAGTAAGGTTGTGCTCATGAGTTCAATGTGCATTCAGGAATCTGATGACAGGGGGAAGAAGCTATTCCTGAATTGTTGAGAGTGTGCCTTTAGGCTCCTCTTTCCCCATGTTACTGGTGTCACGAGCAGTTATGCTGTAATGAAGGTGAGGATACATCATGGTTGCAGGATCTTCATGTTGGAAACCTGCTAAACTGGCACAAAGTCCATCCTGTCCTTTAAATGAGGCAAAACAGGAAGATAGGTCAAGCTGTATTTTCCAGTGCTCAAGATATAATAAAATATGGTACATAGGGTATCATATTGGTATGATACCAGGGTACAGATGTGGCATGGTAATTGCAATGACAGAATGATTCATTGCTTTAGAAAAACATTTGAAAATAATTGGAAGTGCTAAATTTGGGAGTCTGTTGGGGTGTATGTTCAGCAGCTGCAGAGGGATGCTATCCTCAACAATGCTAACTCATTGTTCTCTTGAGAAAGCCAATCGGGTGGATTGATGGTGATACTTGATACACAGATTCTGACTGATTGTTGCCCGTGGTATCCAAGGGAAAGTGACACAATAAAAATGTAAGTGAATGAAAGGATGCTTCAGTTGGTGTTCTGCAAGTGTCAGGAACCTGCTGGATCCTTATTCCTGCTGTTAATATGAAAAACATAGCTAACAGATTTTCTGATGCCAACAACATTCTTTGTTTTGAAGAATAAAGGTCTGCAGGAAAACACTGTGGAAAGTTTAGTTGGGAACACAAGCAGCAAACAGAAATATTTCTGGAGAAATCTAAAAAATCAGCACACAGAGATATCCATACAAGGTGAGGCAATATGGGACAACTGAAGCACAGCAATAAATGTAGAGGGATAGAGGTTCTTGAATGCATTTTATCCTGCAGTCTTGCAGCTTCAAGAGGACGGAAACCCATGGAAGAAATGGAAGGTGTAGGAATATCAGAATATAATGGACAGGTAAGGAGGTGAGATGAGAGACAGAAATAGGAATGGGTAAATGGTGAAAGGGAAGCGATTGGGAAAGTTAAAGTGCGGATCCAACGGAGGATAAAGAGGGATGAACGTAAACAATCTCAGCAAGTCAGGCTTTGAAGAGAAGTCCTTTAAGACCATAGCTCCCCTTTGCACAGCAGGGGACTGGAGCCATTTGCCATTACAAGAATGCTAATGAAGAATTCTAGGGTAACAGTTATTGTACTTTACTAATTCTGAGTATTATTGGCCTTTTATTGATAGATTATATTGATTATTAATATCAGTATTATTGTTGTGTGATCATAGATTCCTCATTCCT